>NC_142660.1:19696119-20011119 GCF_026168435.1 Sesamum indicum | reverse complement strand
TTAAAATCGCGACTTGGTGCCGTGATTTCAAATCATGACTTGACCATTTTTTTATTTTTTTTATTTTTTTAATTTTATTTAATTAAATTTTCTATTAAATTAATTATATAAAATTATTTTTAACAACATATTAAAGTTAAAAAAATTATTATAGCGATAATTACGGGGCTAAATATTTTTTTATTACTAAAAAATAAATAAATTATATTAATATAATTTATTTAAATATAATAATAATAATATAATGAGTCGTGGTTCGAATTAAAAAATATTTTTTTTAAAAAAAATTGCCAAGTCGAGATTTAAAATCGCGACTTGGTGCCGTGATTTCAAATCATGACTTGACCATTTTTTTATTTTTTTTATTTTTTTTATTTTATTTAATTAAATTTTCTATTAAATTAATTATATAAAATTATTTTTAACAACATATTAAAGTTAAAAAAATTATAATATTAAAATTGTATTAACTTAAAAAATTACAATTAAGTATACAAATATAATAGTGTATAATTTTTTTATACAATTGTAAAAAATACAATGAACTATACAATTATTCTTAACAACCCGGTACAAGCACATTTGATTGTGTAGAAGAATTTCTTTGTTGGGCTTATTGCCTTGCACGCGTTTGCGCCCAATCCATCTCGTTGTGAATACGTGATGTTTGATTCGACCAGGGCGTGAAGAGATGCGAATAGTAGTGTCGTGGACCAATTCAAATCCCGATACATCCCAATAATATTCGGAATGCACAGGTTCAAATGACTTGGAACGTGTATTCTTGTAAGCCATTATATCTTAATAATCTTTCACCATTGATGCAACATTAATCATGTATGCAGCGCATACCTTTTGAGCGTGACTGCAAGAAATACCAAATTGAGTTCACTTGCTGCAAGAACATTCTCAGTTCGCAATTTTGACAACATGGGTATTGAGTCTATATCCACTATGACATATTGTAACAATCGAGGCGGACTGTTGGAACTGATGGTATTTGGTGACGGTATGGTGAAAAAAATTTATTGCCAACGCGTGAACATCTTATATGCAAAATCCGTCCACAGTTGGTTGTTGGCCAACATTACAGTACTTATTGCTAACCTCTCACGAAAATAATGGACAATTCGTTGAAGCATTATTTCAGCAACTGCTGTCAACGGTAGGCGGCGAGCCCCTTTCAATATTCCATTAATGCATTCCGGCATATTTTTCGTCAAAATGCCGCATCGCCATCCACCATCATGAGATGTTGTCCATTTTTTCTTGTTAATCTGGTCTAAATACTCAAACACGGCTAGTTTCTGGCTCTTTATCTCTTCCATAATTCGATTGAATTTTCTGATCAGATATTCAGAGCCAGCTCTCCAAAAAAGATCCTTCAACACAATATTTTTAAATTGACTGTTGAAATTGGAACACACATGCCTCAAACAATACCGGTGCACGCCGTTAGGTGGCACGAAATCCGAACTTTCACGTACAACTTTAATGATACCAGGATGAAGAAATAAGGCAGATATCACATCGTTCCCGTATAATATGTCTGCTCAATTATCTAAGAAACCACTTTTCCCAAGAAATCACTTTCACAAATATACTACAACGCCTTTGCTTCTTTTCTTCAATAATAGTTTGAATTTTTTTTTTGTAGTGTTTATTATATTCAAATTTTTGTACAAATGGATAGACGAGTAGTGTACGACCCTCATGATGGGACTTTATTATCTCAACAAGTCCAACATAGAGCAATGATATTGCCTAATGTGACCTAGATGTCCTACTACAGGCACGGCATGCGGATGGTACTTTCTGGACCCATTTTCAGCAAAATAATCTTTTTCATACGTGTACAACAAATGCTACACCAAATAGGATTTTATGCAGTTTAAAGATGCGGACGCCTTCAATTAAATTACCATCTCATCACTGCATTGGTGGAGAGGTGACGATCCGAAACACACACTTTTTATTTTCGTGTAGGGGAAGCCACAATTACCCTACAAGATATCCAAATAATAAGGGCACTCCCAATAGATGGTGAGTCGGTGACAGGAGTTGATATCGACCGAATAATACAATAATAGCAAGAATATTACTGGACTTATTTAGGCTTTACCCCGAATGCAAATGCATTCAGAGCTCTAGACTGCAAAACACAGGCAATTATATCTCATTTAGCGGCTGTCGATATTGCTCATAACACTCCCCATGAAATCGTCGTTCAGTACGCCCGTGATGTTACATTGCTTCTATTGGGTGGGATGATATGCCCAGATTCATTAGGTAACTGATATTATTACTATGTCTTTCAAAATTAGAAGATATAGAAACGGCCAGGAACTATAGTTGGGGGAGTGTTGTGGTGGGATTTTTATAGCGTGAATTATGCAAAGCCAATACAAAAGGCAAAGTTGCAGTTGGTGGCGCGCTGCAATTGTTGCAGGTAAAATTTACTTATTAATGTATACATAATTTTTTTTGTTATGAATATTAATTATTAACACATATTTATATTATTCGTACAGACTTGGGCATGGTCACAGATTACTCCACTTTGTCCTGAACTTGGTGCGGAAAGACTATTTATGGGCTAAGTCAAAAACGGACAACAATCGCTGGCTCCCAGCAGCACCATATAGTGCTACTTGTTGTCAGCACACGTTTACCCAAACAGTACGAGCTACTGTCCGGGTGATAAGAGACATACTGGATGAGATGCGGGCAGATCAGGTAACTCATTTTTAATATTATACGTATATTTATACCATGAATTAAATGCGTATTAATTTACATCTTTTTATTTATTATAGTTCATTTGACAGCCGTATGACATGGACTCGGATGTCATTATGGCTTACGCTGCTGATTTGAACCCCCAGTTGTGGAGGTTATCATGTCCATTGGTATTCTACGCAATAGTTGAAATGCATCATCCCGTATGGGTCTTTCGCCAATTCGGGATGAGGCAAACTATTCCAGAAGCGACGGATACCCGGGATATGAGCCTCCATTAGATCTTTCGTAAAAATCACACGGGTACAGATTGACACCTACAACACATACAATACATCACTAGATAGTAAAGACGATATGGCGCAATTGTACAGTGGCCATCCATTTTCAATGGAAGAGAAACAAAACGAGGTTATTGGGAATGGTATTACAACATAACAAGAAATATTATATCGTCATCTATTGATAGATGTGTGGAAAGCGGGTACCCACCCCTAATTACACCAACCCTCATAAAAGGAGAGTGTAATTTTCTCAATAATATAAATTGAGTTTGGTCAAGTCATTACTCATCAATATTCATGAACCACTAGTACCCAATTCGAACCTAAGAAAATACTTTAAATTTTTAACCCCATTCCATTGAATTATTATCAAATGAACCTATCTAAGTTCAAGTGCACAAATTTAAAAAAATTTAAGGTGTCATAAAATTATTTATCGTGTAATTATTTAATAATTCAAGTGCACAAGATCTCGAAAATTGAATAATTAGTTATATAGTATCTTAATTATTATACTCGGTATATGTTTCTGCATCTTGATAGATAATAATATTTGATTGAAATGATAAAATTGAAGCTTAAAATTTTATAATATTAAACTCGATAATCATTAAATATATAGAGTTTATATTTTTATATTAGATTATTTTTAAATGATATAATAAAATAAATTATGTGAAATTACAGGTAAAATAAAAAATATATTGATAAACTAATGTAAACAGAAAATGATATAGTAAACTATTGCTTAATTCAAAACGCAACTTCCCATCTTATAATTATTTACTTTGATATCCAAATATAAATAATTAATCAATTTAGCTCATCTAAATAATTTTCTGTTGAAATATGTATCTAATGTACTTTTTTTTTTAAATTTTGCTTTAATTTATATCTTTTTAGCCTTTTAATTACTTTGCCTTAGAAATGACAAACATTATCCAACAATATTAGGAAGAAAAATAAAAAAAAGAATTGGGTCCAATCCGACCCAAAAGATTGAGTCTAAAATAATGGGTCAGGGTTAAGAGACCCATCGGGTCTTGAGTGAGTTGGTAGAATTTGGGGATTAATTAATGCATTGAATCTTTTTTCTGGGCATGAATCTAAGTAGAATAAGACCCTACCCATCGGATCTTGCTTATAGAAAATTTAGATTAATTAAAATCCCTAAGAAAAATGCATAAAAAAAAATGAAAATCCTAAAAATAGAGCAAAGAATTAAAAAAAAAATTACATTTGCACCCTTAAAATTAGCCAAATCACATAAACACTCCAATATCTTTTGTAAAATTATATTTACATCCCCTATAATTTATCAATATAATTTATTGATAACTTAATCTTTTAATCTAACATCAAATAATATCAATATAATTTAAATACCAATGGAAAGAACAAAATAAATAAATTAAGCAGAAACGGTTGACCGTTGCTATGTCGCGTCACCTCTGAATAGCGACTCTTGTTAAAAGTTCTAACATCGTCGGTTTTCTGCGCCCCACCGCACCCAATCTCTTTTTCCGTCCAGACAGACGACTCAGATCCTGAGCAAATAAAAAGTCAAACCATGGTCCGACTCACTCTTTCCACGCGTCAAGAGTCTATTAGTGCACCTTCAGTATTGCAACCAATATTGGTCCTCCACGTGCCATGAAATCCAGCGTGCTTTTCGTGCACCCGCGATCTCCGTCACCGCCATTTTCGCCTTCTTCACTCACACCATCTTCACACTCTTCACTTCCCTCTCACATTTTTCCTCAAACAAACAATTATTTGAAAATTTAATTTTTTCTCAGAAATTCTTTGTTAGTTTCTTGCAATGGGGATGAAGTCTCTGATAATTCTCTCAATTTTTCTGTTCTCAATTTGCTCGAATGTTTATCTATGTTCGTCAAAATCCGAAGAGGATGAAGATCTCAGTTTCCTGGAACAACAAGAGCAGAAAGAGGCCGCATCATGGGATGATGGGCGTCCCCGGGACTACGAGAACTACGACGATCTGGAGGACGATGAGTTGTCGGCGTACGCCGACGAGGACGGTGGATACAGTGCGCAGGAGGTGGATGAGACCCACGTGGTGGTGCTGAAGGAATCCAACTTCAGCGACTTCATAGCAAAGAATAGGTTCATTATGGTGGAGTTCTACGCGCCGTGGTGCGGCCATTGCCAGGCTTTGGCGCCGGAGTACGCGGCGGCGGCGGAGGAGCTGAAGGACGAGGCGGTGGTGCTGGCGAAGGTCGATGCCACAGAGGAGGCGGAGCTCAGCCAGAAGTTCGATGTGCAGGGATTTCCTACTGTTTACTTCTTCGTGGATGGGGTTCACAAACCCTACCCGGGCCAGCGCACTAAGTAAGATTTCTATCTATTTGCTTAACACTTACGAATTATTCGAGTTTGATTTGAAAATTTAGTTCTTTGACCCTTTTCCTGGATAATATATAATTCATTCGTCCATGAATCAGTCCTGCGTCCTTTTGATATAGGAAGCTCAAATTGTCTAATTTTGGTTAGTTTTTTATAGTATTTTTAAGGTTTTCGATGATACAAGGATTAAGGATGTAATGTTCGTTATTCTGTTTAATGCTACTCTACTGCTTGTTTCACTCATTCTTGTC
Source organism: Sesamum indicum (assembly GCF_026168435.1). Lineage (NCBI taxonomy): Eukaryota > Viridiplantae > Streptophyta > Magnoliopsida > Lamiales > Pedaliaceae > Sesamum > Sesamum indicum. The sequence continues at coordinate 20,005,478 of NC_142660.1, read as the reverse complement.
ACTGGGGAAGCAGTAAAGTTGATACTAAGGGATATCTGTTGACTTCTGTATTTGTGTTTATGTATCTTGTATGTGTTACATATATATAGAAATTGTGTATTCACACCAATGTAAAGAATATTTGGAAAAAGAATTCATGATATGGAGATAATAGGTGGTAAATTTGTTTTCTTATAGAGCTCGAGAGTCTCTGAGATATTCATACTTCTGTGTGGAATGAAGTATCTGAATCATATCTTTTTTACCAGTTTATGCGATCATATGATTTTCGATGAGATGCTTTAATTGGTTTTCTTTCTCTAATGTAATGATTTATGTTGCAGAGATGCCATCGTTGCTTGGTTGAAGAAAAAGATAGGTCCAGGTTTACACAATATAACAACTATTGAGGAGGCGGAACGCATCTTGGCAGATGAGGACAAACTAGTTTTGGGCTTTTTGGACAGTTTGGTGGTATGACCTATATTGCTGTTTTATGGAATTATTGGCTTCGAGGATGCCTTTTGTTTTAGTTCTTCCTGATAGCGAATGCCATAGTTTCTATAAATTTCTGCAAGTCATAGCTTTGTCCAGGATTATGTCTATTCATTGAGATTCATTGTTAGTTAAGCATGACTTTTGTTGTGCATCTATGTTGTACATGATGTCGGGAAATTGTAAAACAGATTGTGAAACATATGCAAAATCAAGAAAGAGAAAACAAACACAAAAACACAAGAACGCACAAATGTCCATGGGGTCTCCCAAGTTTTTCTAATTAGGATAGAATTTTCATACAATAAACTATTTATATCATTGCACTTGTGAAACATGTAAAATTACAAATTTTGCATTGGTAATAAAGTGTATGTCTGCAATAGTTTAATAATTTGGGGTTATGCACCGCATTCCTACACATTTTCACCCATAAGATTGTTTTGACTGCACAATGCTTTGGGTTTTCTACTGATTTACCTAAACATATAGGGTTCAGAAAGTGAAGAACTTGCTGGTGCTTCAAAGCTTGAAGATGATGTTAGCTTTTACCAGACGACAAATCCAGATGTGGCAAAGCTCTTCCAAATTGATCCCAATGCCAAACGTCCAATCTTGGTCATGCTCAAAAAAGAACCTGAGAAACTTAACCAATTCGGTAGGTTCCTTAGTTCCATATCTTCAGGATTTTAAATTTGTATGCTAAATTACACTCATTAACAATTCTTTACCTATTCAGGTGGTCAGTTCACTAAATCTGCAATAGCTGAATTTGTGTTTGAGAACAAGCTTCCCCTTGTCACCAATTTTACTAGGGAAAGTGCTCCTCTCGTGTTTGAGAATCCAATAAAGAAACAGGTATTACATGCTTACTTACTTTCACCATTGACAGGAGTGATATTGTTCTATATTTTGTTTGATTTGCGGTTATTTTCATTGTGTCAGTTGATACTGTTTGCAACTTCCATTGACTCGGCAAAACTCTATCCCATATTCCTTGAAGCAGCAAAGGCTTTCAAGGGAAAGGTGAGGGGTTATTTATCCTTTTGAATAAGTCATAATAATACATTTGAGATCACTTTGCTAGGTAAACATCTCTATGTAATGAATGTTTACACCCACATAATGGCGAGACGAGTTTTTTGGTCAAAGAGAATTTCTTACACCTATTTGGTTTTTGTTGTTATTTTCTACATTTTGTTTATCGGATTGGTAGCAGGCACTGAATTTTGAGCGCTAAACTGCCCCACACGATCTGTTAATTTAGGACATGTTTGTTTTTGTTTTTATTGTTTCATTACAAATTTGGACCTTTCTCATGAAGAAATTATATTTCCAACTACTAATAAAATACAAAAATCTAATGCCAAGGCATTTTTATTTTTCGATATTTTGCGCATAATCATCTTTTCATGCCTATTAGATCCTAGTTTGTCATTAGGTTTTCCTCTTCCAATCAATTGAGAAATCTGTTGTTCAATCTCGTGTAGCTTATTAGCGTCTATGTGGAATTGGACAATGAAGACGTCGGAAAACCAGTTTCAGAATACTTCGGTGTGAGTGAAGAAGCGGCAACTGTAAGTTTTACTACTTAAGCCCTTAGTACTTCTATCATTAACTCTAATCTCACAGTATCATATGACAGCTACACTATTGCTCACAGGTTCTTGCATATACCGGAAACGACGATGCCAGGAAGTTTCTATTGGATGGTGAATTGACTATTGACAATATCAAGGTTAGTTACTTCTGTTCCTAAAATTATTTTCTTTAGGAAATGAAGTGGAAGTTTGGTCTAAGAGATTATGTTTCAATTTGTAGTCTTTTGGTGAGAAGTTTTTGGGGGACAATCTGAAGCCTTTCTACAAATCAGACCCTATTCCAGAGAGGGTAAATATGTCTCAGCTTTTGTTGAAGTTCAATGTATTACTTTAATGTCTTTTTTCCAACATCTTTTAATATTCTCTGATGTAGAATGATGGAGATGTCAAGATAGTGGTTGGCAACAACTTTGATGAGATCGTATTGGATGAGTCAAAAGATGTTCTTCTCGAGGTACATTTTCCGCTGATGCTGATAATACCGAAAATAGATGATTTTTGTAAAACTATATATCTTTAATTTCGTAATTCTGGTTTATGATTTTGCGTTGGTGATGAAATAGATATATGCTCCTTGGTGTGGGCATTGCCAAGCTTTAGAACCTATATATAACAAACTTGGGAAGCATTTGAGAGGTATCGATTCCCTTGTCATTGCCAAGATGGATGGGACTACAAACGAGCACCCGCGAGCTAAGGTATGAAACTCGGCCCATTCGGTTATGGAGATTGAATTTGTAGATGACGACAATTGAATTTTGCTATTTTGGCAATAAAATGCAATGTGTACCACACTGCATCTTTGCGTTCCAAATGCATTTAGGAAAGGAAATACTTTTAGGCTGTCTTTAGATTAATGGATCTGCAGTTATGAAGTTGACATCCATGATAACAAATATGTTGAACTTACTCGGACAGTTCCGAGTTACTACGGATTTCAAATTACGAGCCCGTTTTGAGCTTTTTCTTAGAATTATTGCGGTGCATGTCAAATATCAGATCAGTTTTTGGATGTTCAAGTTTCATGATATATCTCTTTGGATCTTATTCATTTAATGTATCTTCTGGTCATCAAACCGTTTTATTGTGGCTGAAATTTGTGGTTTTTGCAGTCTGACGGTTTCCCCACAATACTTTTCTTCCCGGCTGGCAACAAGAGCTTCGATCCGGTTAGCAGCGCTACACCTCTTTATACAATCCTTGACCTAAATTCTCCATTAACTCCTAACTACAACATCCAGCCGATATTTTGACACTATTTTCCATGGAATATTCACTTTTGCAGATTACTTTCGACGCCGACCGTACTGTTGTGGCCTTCTACAAGTTCCTGAAGAAACATGCATCCATCCCATTCAAACTCCAAAAGCCAGCTTCACCAGAGAAATCCATGGCTACTGACACTACCGATAGCCATGAGAGCAGCAGCAATAGTGACGTGAAGGATGAACTATAGGCGGATGGAGCATTTTTGGGTCGGTACCAATCTATATACCCTCGACCAGAATGCTGCTCAAAACAGATGAAGAACACTACAAGTAAATGCAAGTACGTCCGATGTTCGAATCTCAGCCAATCAGGTTAAAGAAAATTTTGCTATACTTTTGGATATACGGTGCAAAAACAGGACGAAAGCCAGTTCAGTAGTGTTGTGTGAGCTTTAGTTGGGGATGTATTGTGCAACACTAGTTGTGGAAGCATTGGATTTTGATTGAGATGTCATGAAAGGAACACTCCAGCGCCTGTTAGCTGCTTAGTTTTTCCTAAATTATAATTTGAATTTTGAAATGTGTGACATGAATTAAACTATGAAGTTAATAAAACAGCTAATTCAATATCAGTTATGATGGATATATTGCTACGTAGATGGAGCTGTATGGATGAGTTTATAAATTTTTAAAATTACTAGTAAGATGTTTGCATACTTATGTTTTGGGGAATAAGCCTTCACGAATATTCATAGTTTATAAGTGTCTTTGACAAAAGTGATAGCTCCTTCACTTTTAATGTTTATAAGATACCATTACTAATATTTTATAAGTTTTTCAGTATTTGGTAATTATTATTTTTCGAATAAATGAGCCTATAGGATCTCAAAACAAAAAAAAAAAAAAATTATAGGAGCTAATCAACTCCATTGAGAGAAGTAAAGGGCTCGAGCTTAGAACCTCTCCTAGACTCCAAATATGCAATTTTCATAAGTATGCAATTATCACTTTTCTTAAATAGGCCAAACACTCACCCACTATCCTTTTTTTTTTCTTTTTTTAATAAAAACCACCTAAAGGTGGAAAGTTTTTTGGAGTCCCTAATCCTTTTATACTAAAATGCATAAAATAGTTACAGCGGGAAGAGCTACCTCCCTAAATTTCTAACAAATCAATAAACAAGGAGTACTACTCCCTTACAAATAGAGCTACATTAAACAAGGAGTACTACTCCTTTACAACAAAAGACACAAACAGGTGTACTAGAAAAATTATGGCGAGTCAAAACGGTTTTTGTTATCCCACCACATCGTGGATCGCACAACACCTGTAAATAAATCTGTACAAAAAAACCAAGCAGAGTGTGTTTAATGTTCCAAAAGGATAAATAAATGAACATTAGTATTAACGTGGATATCATGTTTGTATTGCTGACAATCTTTGAACTTGTGAAAGGGGTTCATGAGACCTGCAAAAAATATAACAACAAGCAACCCGATAAAAGAGAACAACAAAAGTGACAAAACCAGAAGGTACCAGACAAACATTAATCACAACATCAGCCATATAAACGAGTAACCTCCAAGGAATCCATATAGGTACCATCACATAAACATAGAAATAGCACAGAAAGGACAACAAGTATCAGCAAAGAACCAATTAGTAATGAAGTACTCCTAATTTCATGAAAAAATATTTTAACTAAAATTAGAAGTACTAGTACTTCTAATTCTAATAGCACAGAAGGAACAAGCGTCAAGTCTAATCAAACCTTTAGGAATACCTGTGATATTATCAGGGGATAGAATGGTGAGATGTTGATCGAAGCATGCTTGGTTAGCAAAATAATCAGCCACTTGGTTACCCTCTGTAAAGATGTGTGGTATCTTGAACTCAGTTTAGGATAGAAGATCTCTAATTTGTTGTAGCAAATTTTGAAGGTGCCATGGCCTTTGTGGGAGAGAGGAAATGAGTTTGAGGGCGATGTTGGCATCTATTTCCATCCAAATTTTCCTAATGTTGCTATTAATGCATAATTTAACACCTCTATATATAGCTTTCACTTTTGCTGCTGTGTTGGAGATGAGGCCAAGATGTTCTCGGAATGCAAGGAAGGCCTGACCAAGATGATTTCTGATGATACCATCTGCTCCTGCAACACCTGAATTTCCTTTTGAGGCCTCATCTGTTTTTAATTTGAACCATCCTCTATCTGGCTTAATCCATATAACAATTGAGATTTTGGATGATATCTTATGAGGGGGAAGAGAAATTTTAAAAAGAGAAGAAGCAGATCTGTCTCCTTTCCAGTGTATAGTTCTCATGAGGTTGGTTTTATCAAGAAGATGAAGATAATTGAGAGTTTGTGAGATAATACGATTAGCTTTGAAATGAGCCCCCTCAAATATGGCAGCAATCCTGCAAGTCCAAGTGTTCCACATGATCAGCGGGGGAAGAATATCTCTGATGTGAAGCTGATTAGAAATATTGCTTCTCCAGGCTTGTAGGATCATGAAAAAATTATCTGTGACTGGAATATTGAATTGAAATTTGGAGGCAAAGAAGCTCCAGACTTCAAGGGACACCTTGTTATGAAGAAAAAGGTGAGGAATAGTCTTTCCTCATCCTTCAAACAACAAACACATCTAGAGGCCAGAGAGATGCCCTTTTGTTTGAGTCTGCTGTCAACTAGTATCCAATTATGGAGGACTTTCCAAATGAAGATAGAAATGGTACCTGACGAGGGGGGACCAGAGATTTTTGAAGATGGGTAATGAAGGTTTGTGATCTCTAGTAATCTCTCGAGCTGATTTTGTAGAAAAGGAACCGTAGGGGGATGGTTTCCAATGCACAAAATCTTGATGCTGCTGGGGATCTGCAAAATAAGCTCCGTGATATGATGAGGAACAACTTCCTTCAATTTACCAATATCCCATGTGTGGTTGGTCCAGAAGTTTTTGACCAGGGCATTTGATGCTTTATTGGGGTGTGTGAGGGAATGAAGGGTGCCTGCAGGGAGCCAACCATCATACCAGAAAAATACATTACCAGCTCCAAGGCTCCAGAAAATGTTCTCCTAAGAGACAGATTTAATGCTACAAATTCTTCTCCAAATGTTAGAGTCCTTCAATTTAGCTTTAGTCGAGGCAGGTGTAGACTTTTTACAATATTTACTGATAGTAAAGCTGGCCCATAGAGAATTGTTTTGTCTCAGCCGCTACCAGAGTTTATGGGTGAAGGCTGTGACAGTATCCCTAATGTTTCTGATACCCAAACCCCCTTCTTCACAAGGATAGCAGATGAAAGCCCATTTAGTCCAATGAATTTTCTTATGGTCAGTAGTGGATCCAACATCCAACATCTTATAAGATAGTTTCACATTTTTTATCCAAACACTTTACGAACTTAAATAACAATCTTATAAACTCATAAAACATTTTACAAGACGTAGGAGTTTATAATATATTTTAAAAACCTCAGCCAAACTCTAACTTTGGTGATTGCAAGTTTTATATATGTTGCATGATTGCTTGAGCCCAGATTGCGAAAAGTTAAAAAAGTGCTTAAAAGCTGTTAGCTTATTAGTAATTTTGAATATCTGATTTTCTCAATTTTAGCTTTTTTGATTCTAAGTGTAAGTTAAAATGTTTCAGAAAGCTAGGATCAAAGCATAACATTACTATCCAATCTTCTTATACCAACCTGTTGGCTTCATAAATACACACACTAAGATAAGCAGATATGGCCCATCAGTTTTGTATATTCTGCTGAGCAATTGGCCGTCAACTGCACACACAGGAAGTGGAAACCTTAACTATAAATGGAATATAAAATCATCCATGCACAAAAATCAAATAATGGCATCAAGAAAGTTTTCACTCTCCACAGTGAAAGGGACATCTCTTATCTACAAATATGAATCATCTGGAAACTACAACAAAGGTAATTGATATACAAATAGATATTGACAGAACAAACCCAGAAGCCTGATGCAACCAATGAGTAACTTAAGACACAGCGCATCAGTTGTTGGGACAAACCCTACATTAGTGGCCATCCAAAGCCTTCCATCAGTTGCTCTCCAGTGTATCAGGAAGCATCGAGGAAAAAATCTACACACTTTCAGTTTGGCCGACCAGATGATGTAGATCAAAGAAAAGGTTACCAACCACAATTCCAAGAGTAATACCCAAATTAACCATTACATTTGGTGTCAGATGAGATGCCATAAGATCATCTAAGCTAGGATAAAGGGATGGAATCATGGAACTGACCATGATTTCACCTGTAGACCACACAACAATATCACCTTACTCTCATAATGCTAATGCTACCTGAGGGAACATCCAACAGAATGAGGGAGGAATCTACAGTCAACCAGATTTACATCACCCGAGGAAATGGCGACTGGTAATTCTAATTAACTCTGCTGTCTGATGAAGTATCTGTATGAATGAGGATTGATCTCCATGCTTTCTATGCGATCAACCAGATGAATACCAAGCACAGAACAGGCAGCTGACAACACCTGATGAAGCATCTGGAAGAACAAGGAAACAGTATATAGCTTTCAATGCCGTCAACCAGCAAGCCAATATTAAGATCTCAATAACCGGTCAAATGGATACGGAGTCCGGTTTGATCAACCGAACTGATCATCTAGTAAAGAACATGAATCTGAATGACTATCACTACACCAAACTTCCAGGAGCGCAGAAACATGACAACTCATTGAGCAGAAAAAATCTAAAACTGAGTCAAGCAATCAAAGTCATCTCCAACACCTCCTGAGGAAGAAGATAAGATCGATTTACAAAGGTCAACCATTTTGAGAAAATCCCATGGAACACATTGTTCACCTTCACATGCTGGCACCTTTGGCTTCAAAGGAATAACCACATTTATAAAAGAAAAAAGATGAGCGAAAATTGGACCCTACCACAATCATTGCCAAAGCTGCCGAATACCATTTCCTATCACCATCTACCTCAGCAGTTCGCCAATGACGCATCAAAATGGTCAAATGGAAACCGCTATACATTGGATGGATGGATAAAGCTGGACACGGATGGCTCCTCAAAGGGTAATTCAGGACCGGGCGGAACAGGAGGCTGGATGGAATGAAGGGGACGACGGATTGCAGGAGAGGTTTGCGAAAAATTTTGGGAAAACGATCAGTATCTACCCAACTGGAGAGGTTTAATTGAAAAGATTTCACATTTAAGGTTACCTGGTTTTTCAATCTAAACGCTAGCAAATAATAAACATGCATTCATCAAAGGGACACTATCACTTGTTATATATGTATTCTTCGGCATGAGAAAGTAAAGTTGAGAAGACTAAAATGTGACCTGGTTGACGTCAACTGCAAGGGCTGTGAGAATGAATAAATGCCTAAATCATTGCAAAGCAAGTGCTGGTCGAGGTCTTACAACATTTAGCACCCCTCTAGCAGTTGCCTGCGAACAGAAATTAACAAAATTAAAACAATGCTGTCAAGATGGACAATTTTATAGCAAGACATCCCACATAATGCACAAATATTACCTCAAAGAAGGAATTAAAGTTGAGTTGCAGAAGGAAGCGCCTAAGAAATGGAGCTCGCTGACTCCCAGCAATCCTGCTACTGCGGAGTATAGTGTATAATGAATTTGACTTCTTATTAAATTCCTGCATTGATAAAAAAGAAGCTGACCATTACAAGAAAGAAAACATACTTTATCTGCCTTAGGCTTGCAATACATGTCAGCTAATAGACTTGCAAGTAAAATGTTGCCTGTAGTACCTCAGCTATGTGCTCCAGTTCAGCAGTACTTTCTTTGATTTCTTGGCTCTCAATCTTCCAGCAAAATTGCAAACAAAGTTTCATTATGCCATCCAGAATGCGAGAAACAGAACCAATATCCAAGAAAGACTGTGAAATTAATGCAGATAAATACCTGCAGGGATACAATAGATCAAAGAAAATCTTGTGTACTCTATAAGTTGTCAAACCAAATAAAAACAAACCCAGTAGTCCATAGACATAATAACCATCCACTTTTAAGCTCAGGTAGATATGAACAGATTAAGCAGATCAGTTTATTGGTTTAACATCTTTACAAGTTACAACTTGAAACCAAACTTCAACACCCATTACATTCAGAACTGAATCGAAATTTAACTATCTGAAAAAACAAGAATTCGTCACAAGAATTACATGATTAGTTATCGCAAAGCAAAGCAAGATAGAGACTGAAAGTATCCACATTACTTACTCTTGGTGGAAGCCCACCAGTTCTGTAAAATCATGAGAATTTTGAATATGAGCTTGCAAAACATTCCACTGAGATTCTATTACATCCACCTAGAAAATAAAAAAAGCAGCTGCTCAGTACATCAATCTATGAAAAGAAGGTTTTGATAAATAAGAAATGTACATATCGCCATAACGGCACATGATTACTTCTATATAATCAAAATTAGGAAAACTTAATTCATGTTGTATTGACCATGAAGAACCCAAATATTTTAGATGTGTAACATCTGAGATACCTGTAACAGAAAGGTGCACAGGTGGTTTTGAAGAAAATTTGAGATAAAAAAGTCTAACCACTGGAGTTCAGTTTGCCTATTTTAGTTTATCACTTCTTATTGATCAGGTTTCGTAAAATGGTTTTCCCATAGTTTCTCTCATTTCAGAAAATATCAACTGACCACAAACTCATTAATTACAATCAGGTTACTTAAGTGCATAATTCACCTGAATATAGAATTGAAGATTTCTGATCAGGAAGGCCATGTGTTCTCTAACCCGCCACAATGGCCTAAAACGCTGCCGTCTTTGTTGAGATATTGAACTGTTCATACCATCATTGCGACGTTTGGCAAAATCAGAATGATCTTGATGCATCGCAGAAGCCCATGACTTCTCCAGTTCCATCTGAGTCCGCTTTAGCCGAAGCAAGTACTGAAAGATCTTAAGATACCTGTTCCAACCATATGGTTCACAAACAAAAAGATCCTACTCAGCCATTAATAATGCTACTGTACAAAGACTACTAGGCAAATGGCTCAGTCACTAACATTTATTTACAATGGAAGTTTGAAATGAGTTTTCCCCTTTTCCCCCAAAAAAAATTTCACTTCTTAATCCCAAAAGAATGAATTTGATGGAACTGATATACAGCTTACTTAGAGAGCACTTCCTGCGTAAAGAACAAATGTAAGGGCCAGTCAACAGAATATTCAAGGGCAATGCTATCCCAGCCATCAATTGACATCTCTGCAAAAGTATCTGATTGAACACCAGAGTCTCCATCAGAATGGGCTTTTGCTTTTGGCAACTCGACACGGGAGGATTTGACTGTGATTCCTGGCATCCTAAAAATGGTAAAAGAAATTAAGAAGAAACATTTCTCTACTGCTTATATTTCTGTTTAAGCATTACAGAAACAAAATTAGATATACCGCAAAGACACTCTGGAAAAGTATTTGTCTTCATCACCAATAGTCTTTATTGCAGCCTGCACCAAATATAATCTTTTTCTTTAGTACATATACAGAAGATATGCAGCTTATGGTGGCAGAAACAGAAAGAAAGCTTAGGTAGACCCTCAGCAATTTATCCTACACTCTGACTATCGCAACACTGAAAGAAAATTCTTTGGATAGACAATGAAAGAACTACAAAATGATGATAATAAAATCTATTTTCCAATTTGCTTTTATGATCATCGAAACAACCTTGAGTTGCAGAGAAGGGAGAGTGCACTCAAGTGATGTGCAGATATGATAAAAAAGAGTGCTGTCTTGTACAGTACAACTGATCCAAGGATATCAATAAATAGCAAGTGTCATGTTAGTTGTGATGTTTTGCTCGACTAAAACTTACCAGTTGAAAAGGAATCATAAGATCAGCTTCTGCAGTTGATTGACGAGGTGGTAAACGCATCAGCTGGCGACTCTCCTCAAGAAAACTCTATCATGTAATAACATCGTCTTCAATATAGTAAGAACGATTAACTAAAAGTGAAGAAAATTCAGACATATGATCACCAAAAAAAAAAAAAAAGAAAAAAGAAAAAGAAAAGCTCTTCAAAAGGGTTTTGTAAACTAAAACAAAGTTTCATTTGATTTCCTCAATAAAACTGTTGCTGCTGAACATCTAATGCATGCTCAAATTTTTATAGTTATTTCAACTTTCCATTCACAAAAGGCTCAGTTGAAGTGAAGATGTACAAGGAGAATGGAGACATAGACAAATGCCAAGCACAGTTGATTTCTTTACACACTATATAGTTTTCATACACATCGCTTATCTGAAAACAGTATTAAACAAAGGATTCCGTAGACATTGCGTATCAGAAACAGTATTAAAATGAATTCCTACTGAGGGACTTCAGAACTTTAAGATAAGTAAGAAAGCAAAACCATCAAGCTGCAAATTTGCAACAAACTTAAATCATCATCATTTATCCTACCTGGAAAAAATCACCTTTTGCTAAAAGGAAATAATCTTTAAGAGCTTTCAAGTGGCCGTTCAAGTCAGCACGAACAACAACGAGCTGCAAATATCACCAAAATCATCAAATTACTCTATCCTTCAAATAAAGGGACACGAAAGTTCACAAATCAGCACCTGCCAAAGATGATTTGCTGCAATTGCTTTGATAGAGTCGACCGCGGTTTCAAATGATCTCTTATGGAACTCAGATGACTCCTGCACACGATAAACCAAATATCAAATCTTTGAAGAAATAAAGGAAAAAGATGGACACTAAAATAAAACAGACAATAACTTCCACGCTGGGGAGAAAGGAGATAATCAAGAGTGAGTAAGTAGATAACTATGAAGTGCTAATGACATTTTGACAATTTCGACTAAGACAAGCATTGGACCCATACACTATTTGAAAGTTTCAAAAGTATTAGAACCTTCAAGTCTTGAAGCATAGCCTCAATTTTATCAGCCTCAGATTGTGGAAGCAACTCTTCCCCCGTCAACAAGGTTTCAACAGAAGTGTCCTTCTGCAGAGAGAGCCTTCCTGAAAATCCTTGAGCCTTCTGTGATCCTTTTTGTATCTGCTGATAAGGTGGTGCACCCTGGAATTGGATACCATGACTTGGTTTTCGAAGAACTCTGATGGCTTTACCGGCAAATAGAATAGATTCAGCTATGTGCATTGGGATGTAATCAGGAAGCATATCCTGCAAAGAATTTCAGAAACAAAAGAGTCAATTCTTCTGTTTCCTTATGTTCCTTATTTCTTTTGTGTGTGGGGTGGGGCAGGATCCAAACTAAACATGCATATCAAAAGTGCTACAGAGTGCAGACTATCAACTAACAGAAATATCAAATGATCCTGATCTGACTGAGATGTTAATTAATGTAATCACCAATGAGAATATTATGCTCAGAACTGTTTCAGGGGAAAAACATAAGTAATATAAACTTTCATAGTATGTCTACCGAGAAACTATGCAATCAAAATATGCAATGAACAGGAAAAGCAAAACTAACAGCAGAAAACAAAGATATATACCAGGGAAATATGAAAGCCGAGATGCCAATCAGTTAGAGCTACATCATTGGTGGACATGTTAGCCAACTTCTCGAGCACATTTGCAGGTGAATCATGTTCAGAATCCCTATCCTCTTCCTCTTGCCTGGAAAAGAAAAGGTTATCCATATCTAGATTTATAAAGCTATTTATCTCAAGCAAATTGAAACTGCACAACAGAGCACCCAAGACAAACCATACCTTCTAACAAAAAATTCTCCATACTGGTCATGAAGGATACCATAAACCATCCATGACGCAAGTTGATTGTACATGACCTGGTGCCCATGCCATAAAAGCCTGACATGGAGACATTATTCTAGCTTTCATTTCAGGTAGATTGAAAATTGTCAACTCTGGTATGGGATGTTAATGTGGATTCATCTTTGAATAGCATTTATGATAGCACTACAAAGAATTATAAACTCTCAAGGAGCTTGTTTTCCAGGAGTCAGGGATCGATGTTAATAAACAAAAGAGAAAAGTTTGGCAATTAGCATAGCACCATGAAATCAACCTTCTGTTAGCATGTCCAGCTTTAAATAAACTTATCTCTTCACCCCATCAAATGTACTAACAAGGGCCAGTGAACAGTTTGTTCACTGCAAGATTACAGAAAATGTATCAACAGCAAAATCCTTAAATCACATCAAAGATCCCAAGCTAAATAAACATGTGAAATGGTGGAATGTCACTGACTGCTTACTCCCCACACCCCTCCCTGCGAAGTCAAATCTGGGACGTAATGAGAGCAGTAAACTACCGCCCTCTAGCCAACAAACCCTCATTTCTTCTTCATTTTAACAATTTATTCATAAAAGTGCATTTTTCACAATAAGTCTGTGTAAGGATATATATCTAATGTGTGTTGAGGACCTATACCAAAAAGACTATTGTCTGAAGTTGGACTACTACAGAACACAGGTTATTCGAATAAAAGAAGCACATGTTTTCTAACTTAAACTGCTCAACATACCTATGATCTAACTTCCTCTTTCTATGAATTTCATTTGGAAGATTTTTATTTGGTTTAATAAATACTATGCTGGATGGATATTAAAAGAAGTTCCTGAGCTGCAGTATCAGATATGCAATTTAGAATAACTGAAGTTAAATGTTAAACATAAATAAATTAATTAGCAAAGAAAAATGTTAAACATAAATAAATAGAAATGGATAAATAATGCACACCGCTGAATGCATGTCTGCAATTCAGGAACCCCACAATGGCATCGCTTGTGTAAAAGGTTGAGAAGTCTCCCTCCACAAATATTATCATGCTCAATCTCCAAAATGAGCTCGTAAAGAGGCGGCAACAAAACAAAAAACTAGGACATATATCCGCAAGTTAGTTGAAGGTTTAGACAAGAAAGAAATATCAGAAAAGAGAAGAAAAACTTTGCTTACAATGGGATACTCAAACTCACAATTTGGCAAGATAAAACTACTCAATGAACATGGAATCAACACTTGTATTTAGACAAATACAATATACAGAACATGCATCTTACAGATTAATCCAGCTTGTTTTAGGGCGAAGGTACAGGAAACAAAACGAAAACAGAAGAATGTTACAGAACCTGGATGAAAATTTTCTACAGTGATGAGCTATTGTTGCAAGATCAAACTAATATTATCTATCAAAATTCAAAAGGAAGAGGAAGCTAGTCAAATTAATTGTTCCAACCATGTCTGAAGAGAATTTCGAACATTTTTAACTTTCCTCTGGCATTTTTAACAAACAACAAAAAATATAGATAATGATTAAAATAGCAAAGTGAAAAATAAAAAGATCATGGCATTATCCTTTCATGATGAAAGGAAAACATAGAGAAAAGAAGTCACACACAAACAAGAGTAAAACCATCACATTTCACAGGTAAAAGATGTTAGACAAACTAGTTCCTACCTTATTAAGTCCTTGTGTCACAGTTGCCAAAATGGGCAGCGAATCAGACAACAATTTCTGCTCAATATGCAAAACAGAAGATCTGTAAAGAGACAAAACCTCAACAATTCCATTCGCTAGTGCCCTCCTATAAACGCTAGGTTTCACCTTCTTCCCTTTCAGTGTATCTGTCACCCTTGACAAGGGAAACTCATTTGAAGATCTAATCCAACTTAAGTTTCGAGATTTAGCAGCGAAACGCTCAAGCTCCCTGTAGTAAAACCCTAGAGTAATTACTCTCTCGATAACTACCCTGCCAATCAGAACGAATGTTGCATCAACAACCCTAACGCAAAACCATTTCATTGAAAAAATAATACAATATGGAGAATTTAACTAAACGGCAAAGAAATTATGAAAATAATAGATCCAGTTGAAAACTTTAGCATATCTACACTCTCCATGACTCCCAGAACAATCAAAACCCTGTCTATGTCAATAATACAAAAGCTAGCCACTTCTAACTGGAAAAATGAAGAATCCAACTAATTAGCAGGGATAATATGACATTAAACAGGGGAACAATCACTTTGGTAACAAAGACGAGTCTCAAAAACCTTCCACCAATTAGAACCCAAAAGTAGGCCTAGTATTTTCGGCAATTGCAATGGCTTCTCTATTTCTTCATGTTCAGAATACAAGATTGTTTAGATCCAAGAGGTCCCAATATCATCTTGAAATTTAAGACTTGCAGCATAACAGATATATTTGTTTCAGGAAATGAAATATGATATAACATGTTATTCCGCCGAATATAAAGGAAAAAGCTCATCAAGACAGAAAACCCAATCATTTTCACTGATTTTAAGAAAAAGAAAGAATAGTGAAATCATGAAAGATGAAGAAGAATAGCAGAGCAACACAATCAATAGGACAACTGAACCACGCTTACCCTCTTGTTATTGGTTGTGCCAACAAGAGCCCAATGCCATATTGCCAGTTTCTCACAATAGAAATTAAGGATTCAACTAAATCGACAGGGCAATTATGAAAAACCAAGCAAGAGAACAGTAAATTAAGTCATAAAACACTAAAACAATGTCCCTCTCAGTCATTTCCCTGCCAACCAAAACCCAATGAGCATCTATACACAAAAAACCTTGCCATTTCCCACCATGAGAAACGAAAATCAAACTAATGACCCTAACAACTGCTTAAACAAGATTGAACAACAATAAAGTCGACAACAGAACCCCCGAGAAATTACCCTCAAAATCAGAAATGCAGCATCAACGACACAAAGCCCTAGCCATTCTTCACAAGCAAAAATAAAACCACACCCAACAATTATCAAAACAAACAATGGGAACACCTATCGCTGGGTTGAAGGAAGGAAATATCGGGAGCGAGCTTGAACGTCGGCTCATCGGCAAGCGGAGCGCCGGGGGATAAGTTAACCCGCAGGGTTTCTTGGTGCTCTCTCTCGTCAATTATGAGATCTCCGGTGTAACCCAGGAGTGCCAACAGCAACTCGTGCAGCATTATTACGCAAAATCCACTGCCAGCAATCCGTAACTCTGACAAAATTCTGCGGCGCCGTCGCCGGCGGAATAATCCGGCCAATCAGTAGACAGTAAAAAGTGTTGAGAGTGAGGTCGGCGGGAGCCCCAGCAGCTGCCGTCTAATTCAAAATTTTCTTTTTATTCCTGAAAATGTGACTGCACACTGCACCTTTTCTAGTGCTGAAGGTGTGAAATCGTTCACCCCAATCACGATTCTTTCTTTATGATGTAACGCTTTATGTGAGATTTTTTAACGTGTTAAAATATTTAGACATAAACAAGGCACAAGCTCAAGTCAATGAGGAGGATAAAATATTTAATTTTTATTTGAAAAAGTATGTATATATCTATATAGATATATTCATATTTATTAATTATTTATGTTATTTCACTTATTAAAAAAAACAAATATAACTATGGATTTTAGTACTTTAATTTTTTTTAATTATTTCCTAATTATTGAAACTTTATGACATGGCTTGCTACTTGATCAGTATCCTGTGCGAGGTATTGTTTGCTCTAGTTTTGTATGAGCTTCACTCATGATTTTTGTTGTAAAAATATTGTAATTTGTATTTATAATTATATCTCAAAATAACTTTATATATATTATTATATAAATTATCACAATTACATATAGTACGAAAATGAACGTAATAAATTTAGAAATTAGAAAACTGCACCAATGGAGACTCACGACACTCTGACCTAAAATCATGATTGTCTCCCTACTTGCAGGTTTTTAACTATTAATCATGACTCAAGGATAAAAAACTCCATTAGCTCTCAACAGTGTCTCATCTCATGTGCATGACCACGAGAAGACTAGGAACCAGTCCACAGTCACGTTTCAAAAACTCTACAAATACTTGTGGGAGTATAAAATATTTCTCAACTCATAAGCTATACAAAATCTATATCTTTCTCGACGTGTCAAATGAAGAAAGCCAATGACCCTTTAAATAGTTGTCAAAGTTTGACCGTTATAAAATGTTAAGTGACCTAATTAAAACTCATAATATTATAATAAATCAAATTATAAATAGGTCACATAAATATATAAAATGTAATGGTCAAATACTTATTAAACCTCATAAAATCACAATTAAATATTATAATAATGGGGCCATAAACCTCAAATAAATATCACATTAAACTGGCACATTAAGATCAAATAAAGTGTTGGAAATAATTTTGATAGAAAATTTTAAAGCTCATTTCCAACAATTTTGTCTGAAAAGGGTATCTCGTTAGGAAGAGGAGGCATTGGGATATTTAAGTCGCTCAAACTCTTCATTTGTAATTAATGTTTGACATTTGTCTAAATCACTTTCAGTTCGATATTCGATAAAATTTTGAGTACATATTGAATTCACAATTTTACATAGAGCAAACCGTAGTAGTCTATTGAGGGGTGGGAGGAAGGGCGGGTGCAGCTGATCTTGGATCACAAAGGCAAACATTCCGACCGACCTTCTCATCAAAAACGCAGTAGCCGCTCGGGCAGAAATAGTCTCCACATCGTACTTTTGAGCACAGATAAGTGCAGAGTTCGCCGGAGCATGGAGCTGGATAAGGGTCTATGGTGACTCCCTCCACTGCGTTTTCAGCCGCAATGCCCAACATTATTATGCTTACAATCAACAACTTCATCATTTGCAACATTTTTTTTTGCTTTTTTTCTTGTGTAATGATTAGTTGAGGAGGAAGTGTTGATTTGAACTGGTTTATATAGTTGCGGATAGGATGGTTTGAGGGGAGAGTTGGGAATTATATTGCTGTAATCATGTAATTGTGGATTTTGTTAGTAAGAGGTTAGAGACGCTTTAATTATAAGTTGAAACTGATGGTTTCATGTAATAATTCGCAGGTTGTTTTTGTTGGTAATTGGTAGTTAACCTTTTTCAGATTTCAATGATGTGATGAACTAACGAGGATTTATTGTAATGTGGATTGGTGTAATCATATACTTTTATTTTTTTTACTGGTAAGCACTACAGGATTCATCAAAGATGAAATATTGGGATTCATGGGAGGAAAAAGATACATTTTTCATCTTAAAAGTGATTGAGGACAATAACTTAAAAAGTAGCATATTTTTGTTTTAATATCTGTCGAAAATTCCAAATTCATCGGGAAAAAAAAAAGGGAATTATCACATTCCGAGCGGGCAAAATGCATCCTTCCCCCTATGTAATTGAAAAGTGGCAAAATGCCCCCCCTGAGAAAAAAAATCTCAATTTGCTTCCCATTGTTTTTTAAAAAAATAAAATAAAAAGCTAAGGAAGCTTCTGCTTCGGACTCCAAATACACATTTTGTCGGGTTTGATTTCATGTGATACTTTCTCAATATCTCGAATGTTTTGGTAAGGTCAGCGATGTGATTTATCGACTCCTGACCATCATGTCGTCAATGTAGATGCATCCAAGTTGTTCTCAAAATATGTAATCTACCAACCACCAGTAAGTAGAACGTGCATTTTTAAACCCAAAGGGCAAGACAATATAACATTACATTTCCCTTGATGTGATGAAGCTTACTCGCTTTTAGTTATTGGGATTCAGCACAATTCGATGGTAGCCCTGCGATGCATCCATTAGACTCAATAGTTCATGCCCAGAGGTAGAATCCACTAGCTGGCTATGCAAGAAAGATGGTATAAACTTTAGGACAAAGTTTATTAACATCTCTAAGTCTTCACATATATGCCATTTATTGCCTATCTTTGAAACAAACACAACATTGGATAGCCATTCTGAAAATTGAATTTTCTTAATGTGCCCCGAAGTAAGGAGCTTACCTACCTTCTCTTAATGTGCCCCGAAGTCAGGAGCTTACCTACCTTCTCCTAGATGACCTTGTCATTTCTAGGATCGAAATGAATTTATTAATTTTTTTTTGCTTCACAGGAGAGAAGACGGGTCTAAGTCCAAACTGTGTACCATGGTACTGGGTCAACACTCATTAGGTCGCGGGCTGACCAGGCAAAGACGTTCATCTTTTCCTACAAGAAAATAGTTAATTGCCCTGCTAGCTTAAGGCTTAGCTAGGTGCAAATCCTGGTAGTTTTGTCCGGTTCTCCTGTATCAATTAGATACTCAAC
The DNA here is from genome assembly GCF_026168435.1 of Sesamum indicum. Classification (NCBI taxonomy): domain Eukaryota; kingdom Viridiplantae; phylum Streptophyta; class Magnoliopsida; order Lamiales; family Pedaliaceae; genus Sesamum; species Sesamum indicum. The sequence goes on along the minus strand of NC_142660.1, from coordinate 19,986,099 downwards.
AGCTCTTCAACAGGTTATACTTGAGTGGGAACCTTATTCTCCTACTCGTTATATTGTGCAATCTTCCTACCGTTTTCTTTTTCGGATTGAAGGAAATTTACTTACATGTTCTTCCCATTACCTCTTTTTACGGATTCAACATAGCATTTTCGAATTGTATATTGGTCACCCTATAACCTCCCTTACTTTGGCTCAGTAGGGAACTTTAGCTTCATGTGGTAGGTGGAGACTACAACTTAGAAGGTGTTTACGGCAGGTCGCCTAGAATAACGTTGTATGTTGAAGGCATATCTACTATGAGGAATCGAATCATCTTGGTCCTCCTACTAGGTTTCGCCCCTAAGGATAAGGAGAGCAAGATTTGTCCTAAGTGATATACCACCTCCCTTGAAAAGCCATATACAAGGTATCTAACAACTCCATGAAGTATCATTGAACTCCATCTACCAGTAGACCTCATAAAACATGATATTTGCTGAGTTGCCATAATCCACAAAAATACATTGAACAATATAGTTAGCTAAAGTAGCAGAAACAACAAGAGTACCATTATAGGGTAAGTGAACTCCCTGTGTGTCAGCAGGTCCGAGTGGATCGTAGGATCCCCTGCTGGTACCTTGCTGTCAATTTCCATTATCAATACGTTCTCCAACTATCATGTGAACACTCCCTTAGCATGGATGTTCTCTAGGCTCTAATCCTCATTAGGAGCCTTCTCCTTTTGGTACTCCCTTCTGGATGAAGCAATAGAGTGATCATTGCTCCTAAGGGAATCTTGGTATTTAGGGCGTTCATACCGTTGCTCACGGTACTAATCTTTGTCCATGTTGTCTTTTAAGTAACCGACCTCTATGAGCCTTTCTATCTCATGTCTGAGCTGGTGGTACCTGTTAGTGTCATGACTATACACTTTGTGGTACCTGTAGAATTACTTATATTTGGGCAATTGCGGTCCTTCTTCTGCACCCTTGGGCCACTGCAAAGTAGTGTGCTACTATGGCCATTAGCATTCGTGCTAGGCTAGTGATGAGCAGAGTGAACTGTTCATTTCTTGGATCGAGGGGGGTTGAATGTTCTCTAGGTTTCCCTTTGTTCCTATAGGAGGCGATGCCCTCATTATTCCTCGTTGAATCGTGGTGGTCGTTTTTCTTTACTAGCTGAGCATCCTCTAAATTCATATGTCTTTCTGCCCGAGCTAGTAGATCATGGAAGTCCAAGATAGGTTTCTCGACTAGCAATTCAAAGAGAGTCCAACTTGAATTCCTTGTGTGAGAGTGCTGATCAGCACCTCCAGGTGAGTAGCTACAACTTCCGGAATAACATTGTTGAAATGCTAGACATATTCTCTCAAGGTCTCAATTTCCTCTTGTTTTACTCCAAAAAGACTGAAGGGCAACTTTTGACACATCTTGCTGCTAGCGAACTGGTATAGGAAAAGGGAGCTAAATTTTGCAAAAGAACATACTGAACTGGAAGCTAGTTGAACCATTGCTAGGAAGAATCAGTTAATTTAGTAAGAAATAAGTGATATTTAATACCATCAGTAGACCTATGCAGTAGAGCTGCATTTTTAAATCCATGGATATGCTCAGCAGGATAAGTAGTACCATTGAGTAAGCAGATCGGGATGCACCGTAAAATAAGTTAGGAGCTCTTCTGCCATGATGTGAGTGCTAAAGGGAATACCACACTCCATAAGTTGGGTTTTCTTCCTTACCTCTTGGCACAGTTCCAATACTTCATTCTGGAGGGATCACCAGATCTCAAGTGGCTTAGGATTGCTACTTCCTTATTGGCGATATCAACAATTATAGGTTCTTCTTGCTGTGGGACAACATGGTTCTACTCGTTAGTTCTTTGATCTCCTTGTATTCTAATCCTCCCCTTTGGAGAGGATTGTCCTTCTCCACTGGCTTGGAGCCTTTGAGAGTTAAGTTGATGGTTTCCTTAGTACATGAGCTAGGTTTCCATCCTTACCTATCGGTGGAATTCCGCCACTTCTTTCTGGAGGGACCGCCAGATCTCGAGTGGCTTAGGATTGATCACCTCCTTGCTGGTGGGATCAATCGGGATAGTTCCATCCTATTGGGGTACAACGGGTTTTGCTCGTTGGTTCCTTGATTTCCTTGAGGATTGTCCTGCTCAATTGGCTTGGGACCCTCGAAGAGTTAAGTTGATGGAAATTGGCGGAGCTGTTCACAAAAGAGTGGGTTGACAGTAGCAAACCGAGCTATAGGGTTCAAAGCTGGAGCGGGGATATTGAGACCGCCTAGTGCATAATCTGGAGGTGAAATAACAGAACCTACTACAGTGGAGAGATAAGTTTTTCTCTCGAAAGAGCCGTTGTCACCTCCGTTATGCGAATTGGCCATTTCTCTAGCTCGAGTGTTCTTACAGACAATGCCAATGATGTGGCACCAGAGTCCAGCAGTACCACAATTGTTGAAATTGTTTTGATAAAATCCTAAAATCAAAGGAGGATTAACCTGCAAAATAAAGACTAACACTTCGATCTTTAAGTCAATAATAGTTTTACTAAATAAATAAAGAAAATTTTTGAAATAATGTAAAATAATGGTTGAATATGATGATGGGGTAATAACATTCGTGTGAAGTGTAAAAATGAGTATAAAAGTAGACAAAAATTGAGACTATGAGAGACTTAGGTGTTTGGTTTTATTCTCAAGAGTCAATTTCCAATTTTATACTATTTTAGATTTTGAAAGCTTGTTTGTTTTATCTTTATCCTATTAAAAATCCCCATTTTTAATAGAAGCAGCCTAGTCTCTGAAAATACACTTCTCAAAACACCCTTTTCAAGACCTCATTGTTGCCTAGTAAAAGAGGACAACATGTTGACTTTTTATGAAGTAAAAATAATATTAAACCATATATTCAAAATACAATGTCTAAGAAACACTTATATAACAAATAAAATTCAAACACATTCTCATTTTTCACACCTATAAACCTAGGCTTGGAAACATTAAATATATTTTCATTTCTCGAATAAAAACCAATAAATGTTGGAAATTAGAAATAAAAATAGAACCAAAACCAAATGGAAATTTCAAAATGACTCTACAAAAACTTCAACTTATAGGTAACTGTAGAGCAAGATCTGGGATGTAGTTAGGGTAAATTATATATGTTAAAAAAAGTTGCACATGTTAGCTAAATAACAAAAATGTCTTTTCATGATTTGGACATGTTTGAATGAAGGTTTGACCTTTTTTGACTAAGTTTTACCCGATTAATTCGAGAATTTGGGAATCGATTTACCTTCTGCTTGAGGAGTTGATTTTAGTCGGATGACTTGGTATTAGTTGGAGACCTTTTAGCATGATGTGTCAGATGATACCAGAAATATGTGTGACGTATTGTCCTTGTTGTATGCTTAATTGCCTTGCTGAATTAGAAAAAATGAACACTCCATAACTCAATACCTTGCACATAGACCAACAGGGTTAGACTTGTTGGGTTGCTTAGTCGAGCTTCACTTCCTTAGCTTTGGGCTTTGAAGAAAAAAATTTGAGGGGCATCAATATAATTTCCTAAATTACCCTTAATAAAATTTTACTTTATTGATATAAATTATTTTGGTCCGTCACATTTAAATTTCTAGTACAATTTACACCATTGCACATAGATTTCTATGGAAAAAATTTAATTTTTTTTTGTCAAGATAGTTTTGTGCAAAAGAATTTAATAGTTAGCAAAGAAATTTTTAATCAAAAATTAATATTTTTGTCAAAATATAATTTTGCATGGAGAAAAAACCTAATAGTTATGTCAAAATATATATTTTAGCTTTTAAGACACATATGTTTACAAAATAATTTAGTCTTGTAACGTATTTATATATTTTCTTATAAACTAAAAATTTAATTTAGTTTTAATATATTTAAAAAAAGTTATGTTGTGGTGTGTTTTTCTCAAGATTAATTGTTAACAAAAATCATATTTGATACACAAATTATATAAAAATAGTTAATAATTTAAATAATTGATTTACTAAAAACAAACAAATACATATTTCTTATTGCTACTTATGGTGAGTGAGAGCTCTTATATATAGAACTAGCGTGTGGCCGTGCTATGTACGGATTAAATTAATTAATAATATTAAAATATATTTTATAAAATTTTTATTTTTGTAAAAGTCAAATGAAAGACACTCTTTAAGATTAATAGTACAAATAAATTATGTTCTTTAAATTACATTGCATTAATGTTTAAAAAAAATCAAATTCACAATATCTACAAAGAGATATTAATAGAAATAATTGAATAAGTATTATTTTTATAAACTAAAAGATAACCATCTTCATATTGAAGAAAGTTACCAAGTATAAATTCAAGTATGAATTTACTTATATTTTAACATACTATTCAAAATTTTGTTAATGAAATTTAGCAAGTTCTAAAGAAGATAAATTGCAAATTAAATGATGAAAACATGATTACCTTATTGAAGTTCAACTTATAATATATAAAATAAAATAATAAATGAACCAAATTACTAATTAATAAATTTGAAATTTTATACTAATTGACAATAATTTAAAAAGAGCATGAATAATTGATTACTTAAATAGTTTAACAGAAGAACAAATGCATTTTCGAGATTGAACATAAATAAAATAGTATGTATACTAAATGACCTAAATAATTTAAAGAATTACAGAGAACAAACAAAATTTTTTCGATCTAATTGGAAAAATTGGAATTAGGAGAATTTAATCTTTGGTTAAAAAAATCAAATTATATAATTCAATGGTTAGGTTCAAAGTATTAAGTTGAAAAATTTCATGAACTCATGAAATACAAAAATTATATATTTTATGACCTCATGAAAAATAAATTGATAATAAAAAAAATAAAAAGCAAAGAAAAGAATTTCGATCTTTCATGATTTCATGAAACAAAAATTAATAGTAAAAGAAATTAAAAATCAATGATAAGAATTTTGAGCATAAAAAAATTTATGAACTCATAAAAATGATAAGTACTGATGCATAATGGACCAAGCAAATATGACCCAAAGAAGAGCAAAAGGGTCAAGAGCCCCCCATAGACCATCCAACAGCTCATGAGGGGGTGATCACTCAAGATATTAAAAGACCTAGCCCAAGAATGTGGCCCAACCAGCGACAGTCGACCCAAGACCCATATTTAAATGCCCCCATGTGGCACACGTGGTATACACCTAGGCTACCAAGTGTACCTCCTAGCCAACAAGGAAGACTCGTGTCAAGAGAGGTTCTTTCAAAGACTCAGACTCCTAGATAAGAGGGACTCTCTGCGGATTGTGAGTCCTCATCAGTGAAGGGTTCCCTCAACGTGGAGACTGACTTGCCTTGACAAGATTTACAAGAGGTAAGAATAGATTGTGTCTTATCTTAACAACTTCTACCATTTCAACCCATAATAGGGCGCATGTGCAGTCTCCCACCGAAGGGGGACACCCGCTATAAATACAGGTTTGACCCCCAGGCAGGGAATACCTGCCAGACTGGAACTCTTGCTATCAAATCTCATTTTGCACTCTATTTGCTTTTTGAACACGATTTTCTCTTACGAATTCGTTCATCACACTTTGATTCTTAATTATAATTTACTTTTTTACGCTTATTATCTCTTAAATTCGATACTAACTTGATCGTCAGAGTGCTAAAGTGTTGTTTTGCAGTTTCCGTTCTAAAAGTTCTTTTATTCGTTGGCCCAAGTCCAATACCAAAGTACAAGCTTATTCGACCCGTGCTAATTTTGCACGCATCAATTAGCGTCGTATGCAGGAATACAGAGTTCGAGATGTGAGTTTCAATGGAGATTCCTAACAATATTGTGAATAAGTAAAAAGTTGCAGAGGCACTTGGCAACGATAAAGCTTTGCAAGTTGTTATAGGGACGCCCCCGGCCCCAACCAGTTGTACAACTCAAGTAGAAAGCTCTCTGTTACGACGAAGCACACCAACCCAAAAGGTTCAACGTCTTTTAACTTTTAGCATTAAGTTATCAAGCCCCGATAAGATGACACATAACTTATTTCACAATGCTAGAGGAGATTATGAAAGGGACGGTATGACACGGAAAAATAAAGAACGTAATTAATGAAAAGGTGCAATTTTAAATCAATCAAAGGGGCTGAACGTTCATTACTGAAAAACCCAAACAACAAATAAAACATGTAAACACTCTTTAACAAGCAAAGTTTACATGTTGCAGCCCATACAATCCTTATTAATCAAACCAACCAACCAACCTACAAAATACATCAGAAAAATGGTCCTATTGACTGTTGGGAGCAAGGTGATGATGAACTTCGGGTGATCTTGGATCGCAAAGGCAAATATTCCTTCCGGCCTTCTCATCTCTAACACAGTAGCCTCTTGGGCATAAATAGTTTCCGCATGTTACTTTTGAGCACAGATAAGTGCAGAGTTCGCCGGAGCATGGAGCTGGATAAGGGTCTATGGTGACTCCCTCCACTGCGTTTTCAGGCGCAATGCTCAGCATTATTATGCTTACAGTCAACAGGTAACCCAACAGCTTCATTTGCACCATTTTCTTTGCTTTTTTCTTGTGTAATTAGTTGAGGAGGAAGGGTTGACTTGAACTGGTTTATATAGATGTGGAGAGGGTGGATTGTGGGGAAAGTTGGGAATTATATTGTTGTAATCATATGGGTTTTTTGGTTAATTCTTGAATTGTATGGGTTTTGTTAGTAAGTGGTTAGAGAGATTTTAATTACAAGGTGAAAATGATGGTTTAATGTAATAATTCGCAGGTTGTTTTTGTTGGTAATTGTTATATTATAGTAATGTGTTGAATCAACAAAGATTTATAGTAATGTGGATTGTAATAATATTTATTATTATTATTGTTATTATTGGTAATTAAGCAATTATGAGGATTCATCAATAATGAAATCTTGAGGACTTATACGATGGAAAAACACATTTTCAATCTTATAATTTGTTTTGGGTGACATTTTTCTGTTCACTCTAATTTTAATTTTGCAATTGAGACAATAATTTTAAAATTAGCGTATTTGGTCCAATATTTTTCTTTTAAAAAAAATAAATTATCAATTAAAAAGTCCAAATAAATTTACTAACAATTGAGTTTCAAATTAAAATTCATAACAAATTTGTGGTTTAGAGACTCACAATAAGCTCATATCAAATTTGGGCCTTATGCATTTTGATGGATTAATCCAAATTAAAATTCAAGATTATTCTTTTAAATTGATCAATTGAGCCGAAGCAAATCAAGTACGCTCCGCTAGGAAACTGATCCATATCCAAGTCCATGGAGTGCGACGCATTTTCATAGATTCAGGGAGTTCCACGAACATATTGTTTGGAGAAGCGTACGATCAAATGGAGCTAAGGGATACCCCCTTAGAAATAGTGAATACCTCCCTTTACGGATTTGCAGGAGAGGTATGGTCTCCCGTCCTCTGACTTTGGACAGCGGAGCTACTTGAAGGACATGCTTGTTAAAATTTCTAGTGGTGGATACTCCTTCGACCTATAATGTCATTCTACGAAAACCCACTCTCAACACCTTCCAAGCTGTGATATCCACCTACCACATGAAAATCAAATTTTCTATGTCAAAAGGGGTAGGGAAAGTACAAGGGGACCCCCCTCCAATCTCGCAAATGCTATGTGGAAGCTGTGCGCAAAGGACAAAAGAAGACCAGGGTCAAGGACCACAAGGAGGGACATTCCAACAAACTTAACAAGGAGTCACTCTCCAATCGACATGGCAGGGAGGTACCTCCCAGTAAATGCAAAAAGAGTCACGACAAAAAAAGTGAGTACGAGAGAATACCCTCCAAAGTCCAGCCGATGGAGGAATTGATGAACATTGAGATCGTACCAGGAGATTCAGAAAAATTTACACGTATTGATTCTCAACTAGAAGAGATGGTACAGAAAGAAATAATTAAATGTCTACGTCGAAACACGGACATTTTGCATGGACTCCTCAAGACTTAGAAGGGATTGATCCTAATGTCGTAACTCATCACCTCAACATCAATCCCCGCATGAAACCAGTAAAATAAAAGAAAAGATATTTTGGGCCTGAGAAAGATTTGATCATTCAGGCAGAGGTCAACAAATTATTGGTAGCTGGCCACATTGAGGAAATACAATTTCCTGAATGGCTATCCAAAGTGATGTTAGTGCCTAAGTCTGGAGAAAAGTGGCGAATGTGCATTGACTTCAGAGATCTCAACAAGGCTTGCCCTAAGGATTTTCATCCTCTTCCTCGAATCGACCAACTGGTTGACTTTTCGACTGGATGTGGACTCCTAAGCATGATGGACACCTCATAAGGGTACCATCAAATAATGCTGGCCCCGGAAGACAACAAGAAAGTCAGCTTCATTACGTCCGCTGGAACATTTTGCTACATAGCCATGCCATTTGGCTTGAAGAATGCAGGAGCCACCTATCGACGTTTGGTAGATAGAATATTTCGCCCACAACTCGGGAGGAATATGGAGGTATACGTATACGACATGCTTGTAAAAAGCAAAAAAATACAAAACCATGTGGTGGACCTAGAGGAGACATTCGCTGTCTTGAGAAAGTATCAATTGAAACTTAACCCTGGAAAATGCGCATATGGAGTGAAGGGAGGGCGTTTCTTGGGATTCATGTTTACCCAGAGAGGAATTGAAGCCAACCCCATCAAGATCAAAGCCATCCTAGACATGAAACCACCCTCCAACATTAATGAGGTACAAAGATTGACATGAAGGATAGCAGCACTAAGCCGATTATCTCTGAATCAATAGAAAAAAGCCTGCTCTTCTTCAAAATCCTCCGAAAGGCGAAAGACTTCAAGTGGGATGACTCCGACCAATAAGCTTTTGAGAGCCTCAAACAATATCTAGCAGGGCTTCCTCTACTGGTGAAGCCTTCCCCTTGGGATACCCTTTATGTCTATCTATCAACCACCCCTCAAGCAATCAGCTCTTTACTGATTCACGAAGAGAGCGAAAGACAAATGTCCTCCCGCAGGGCATCTTACAACAGGTCCTTCTGAAGGACCCCTTCTAAAAATTTCCTCCTGCAGGGCATCCTCCCATGGACTCTCCAGAAGGGCTCCTTCTAAAATTGGTCATCCTCGGGACATTCCCCAATGAGTCCTCCTGCGTGGATCTCCTTCACTGAGTTTACACCTACAACGTCCTTCTAAAAAAGATACAGTGCATTATATTCATCAAAATAAGGCATAAAACTTGTCTAGGAGTAAGCCCTACCACAGATCATGTAGGCTTCCATCACTAAAGGGATCTCCTGAGGCCCCCATCCTAAGCTTTCACTTACGTTATGCTTTATTATGTTTTTTATTTTGTAATATACTATTTGAACAGCTCACTCACCAAAAGGATTAAGGTACCTCCTACAAGGAAAAAGGAAAGGAACCAACCCACCAAAGAAATTCAAGAGGGCACCCATTCAAAGAAAGCAAAGAGGACCTCCTTGATTGGGGATCCTTAGAAAGCACCTGTCAAGAAGAAGGACAAGGATCTCCAGCCAAGTAGCAACATGGAGGCTCCTTCCACAAAAAAGAAAGCACAAAGAGCTCTCTATTCAGAGGGGGTTTCGGTAACCTCCCTCCAAAAACATGAGGGGGACCCATCATCATAACCAAACCTACAGATTTCAACACACCAAGAACATAACCTCATTCCGTAAAGTGAACGACAAGTATGAAGGTGGGAACCAGTCAAGTTGCATTACCAGACCCCTGGCCTAAAAACATGGCCATGGGTGAACCGAAAATATCCTTGTGGAGCAGAAAAATTAAAATCGTTTGATCCCTAGTTTGCATGAGGGATAGCAAGCAAAGTAAAAAAATAAGATTGTTTTTCGTCTAGACCGACAATCAAGGTACATCAAATTTTTTATCCACAGGTAGGGTCTTCCATTTCTTTTACAAGAGGGGTATCGGCGGCAGGCGAGGTCGCAATAGGAGGAGCAGTGTTGCTGGCTTGAGGGAGCCCTCCTTGTTTCTCTTCAAGGGTACCTTCTCCCGGGAGATCCCCCACTGTGGCATCAATTGTCGCTTCGTAGGGGGGACTTCTCACTTCTGCCTCGATCTCCCCCAGTAGATTATCCAAATCTACTTCTACGAAATATTACGAACATCACTAGGAGGCTTAAACTGATATGAGCGGAAGATGAAGAAGGAAACTAACCTAAGTTTGGGGAGAGGGCTCCCTCTCCTTGGACGAATTGCCCGACAAAGGGATTAGATGCGTTTTCTAAAGTAGTGGCAAGGTTGAGAAAGGAGGGCTCCTCTCCTATAGGGGATACCCTTGAACTTGAAACTGCTCCTTGCAGGCCGAGAAGCCATATTTAAAGAAGGCCCCTGCTACCTTAACCACCTCCTACTGGTATTCTATGGAACCGTTGAACTCCTTTAAGCGGCTCTCAATATGCCTCCAGAAAGTTTTTGCCTTCCTTAGAGTGGGGGAAGTCCATCACTGCCTTCTCTACTGCTTTCTTGAGGGCACCTTCATGGCTGGTTGCGTCCTTCTTCAACTGTCACACCTTCTTTTCCAATTGTTGACAGCGGCGCGTTACCTCCTTCTTAGCCTCTCTCAGTTTAGCATTTTCATTCCTAAGTACTCCAACCTATCCTCCAGTTTACACTTCTGGGCATTGCTAAAGGAAATAGGAGGGGTTCCTTGAGGCCTGTAGGAAAGTTCTTCATAAACCGAAGCGGCCTACAAGAAAACAAAAATTATCAAGGGAAAACATACAGACACGGGAACCAAGTTTGGGCAAGAAGGTACCTTGAAGATGTAGAGGGCCCCCATCCCTTCTAACTCCTCCTTGGAAAAAGGAGATAGGACCTGCCTATCCCCAAATGATAGAACCACCCTCCTCAAGTTTGCCACCAAGGAGGCTTTTCCTTTGTCTTGTTCAAGCAAATGGCCACTATGGAGACACGCGGAGGGTGCACGAGAAAGCCGAGGAGGAGTATCCATCTCCTCTCTGGAAAGAGGGGCCGAAGAAGGCGTGGAGGAGGTGAAGAAAGAGGTGATCCTGTCCGAGGTTTCTTGGAAGAGCTCCCCATCACAAGACCAGGAGAAAAGGAGGAAGCAGGGCGAATACCCTTGAAGTGACTGGAAGCAAGTGCCCCCTTGGAGGACTTAGGTGTAGGGGTCCCCCCAGAACGACCCCAAGCACATGATCTCGCATCAATTTGCTATACATTATGTTCTCTGCATAAACACGAATAAGGCAAATCAACACTCCAATAAAGCATAAAGAGGGGGAGGCAATGGCAGACAAAAGACTAAAAAGAAATACCTAGAGAATCCCCCAGAGGCTCTATCACAGGAGCCAGCCCAAAATGCTGCAACAACCTTTCGTCAATTAAAGATCGACAGTCATAAGGAGAGGCATTCAACTTTTCTAGCAATGAAGACAAGGCCACCGTCCTTGTCCCCACATGAGCAGGAGGAGGGGCTTTATGAATCCATTACCTTGAGAAACACCAGGCATGAAGAGAGAGGACAAAGAAATAGTTGACTTTCCAATGTTTTGGAGCACGAGGGAGATGCAAAAAGGACACACCAAGGTGCGGAACAAAATAGAAAAATCCCTTCTTCGCCTTCTTAAGGCGATATCACATAGCAAATACATGAGCAGTCACAAGGGGACCATAAAAATGAAGAACTATAAAGAACCCGACCAAAATTTTAAAAGAATTCAAAACTAGCTGATTTAAAGGAACTTGGAAGATGTGGGAAACTTTAGAATAAAAACGAGGAATGAGGAAGCGAAGACTGGACCTCAGTTAATCAACAAAAAAACATAAACAGTGGGGAGGAGGAAAGAAAGGATAACTCATAGGGGAGGGGGTATATACGACAAACTCAGACGAATGACACTCTTGGAGGAGAAAGTTTATGAAAGAGGGTCGCATGATAGAAGGCCCCCAGTCTTATGGTGACTGAGAAAGCTTCTCTTCCTCCCCCTCTTCCAAGGAAGGGACTTCTCCTGGAATGGAACCAGAAGGTTCACCCACAGCAGAAGACTCTGGTGTCTCAGCCTCCTCAACTGGAGACCTCACCCTCTCTTCCTCAGGATAGGAACCCTCTCCTTCATTCTCCCCCTCTTTGTCCTCATTGGTTGCCTCATCAATCCAGCGACAGACGGTGACAATCGCCTGCCTTAAGCTCCTCCTCAAGCCCCTCCTAAAATGAGGCAGAGTCGGGTCCGCCCTCTTGGAGGTAGCCTCCGAGGGATCATTACTCAAGAGAGCCTCCCTAAGGAAATGTATAGAGATACTTACAGAAGAAAATGAAGGTCGGATTAAGTACAGAGATACTTACAGATGGCCCTCACATTGATCACCATGCTGTCCACTCTAATCCACTTTTCAAAAAACGGGTCATCAGTGTTGGGTTTGTCAGAAGTGCCATCCATAAATCCCAGCTTCATCTTGGCATGTAGAGCTCTCTTGATCCCGAAGCTCCAATTGAGGTAGTTGTTGTCGGTCAGGGGCACACTCACCAAAACCATCTCAGGATGGTCAGAGCCATGAAGTTGTAATTTCTTCGGTAATGGGTTTCCTCGCATCTCCGCCGTCGCCGACACTTCGACCATTCAAAAAACACAAGGGACTCTCTAACGCCAGAAAACGTGTATATAGAGACCTTCAAATGAAGGCTCTGATACCATGTCGAACAATCCGATAAATATATAACAATCCGGCCATAGTGGATTATTGGGAGTAAGGAAGTATCAATATTCACATAAAAATCAATCTACAATGTACACCATTGACGGATATATATATATACACCAACCAAGAGAGAGAAAAAGGACTACTCCTAACAAACTTGCTTATGTGGATAACAAACAAACAAATTACTGATAAATGATAACAGGAAAATAACAAGGAAAAGACAAAATAAATAGGTAGGGTCGTTGATGAGGTCGCTAGTGGAGGTCATTGGTGAGACGAGGTCGTTGATGAGATGGGTTGGTGAGATGAGGTCGCTGGTGAAATGGGTGTTCAGGTCGCATGGATGGTCAAGTCGCTACATGATAAGATAACACATAACTTGTTTCACAACGCTGGAGGATATTATGAAAGGAACGGTATGACGTGGAAAAATAAAGAATGTAATTAATGAAAGGTGCAATTTAAATCAATCAAAGAGGCTGAAAGTTCATTACTGAAAAACCCAAACAACAAATAGAACATGTAAGCACTCTTTAACAAGCAAAGTTTACATGTTGCAGCCCATACAATCCTTATTAATCAAACCAACCAACCAACCTACAAAATACATCAGAAAAATGGTCCTATTGACTGTTGGGAGCAAGGTGATGATGAACTTCGGGTGATCTTGGATCGCAAAGGCAAATATTCCTTCCGGCCTTCTCATCTCTAACACAGTAGCCTCTTGGGCATAAATAGTTTCCGCATGTTACTTTTGAGCACAGATAAGTGCAGAGTTCGCCGGAGCATGGAGCTGGATAAGGGTCTATGGTGACTCCCTCCACTGCGTTTTCAGGCGCAATGCTCAGCATTATTATGCTTACAGTCAACAGGTAACCCAACAGCTTCATTTGCACCATTTTCTTTGCTTTTTTCTTGTGTAATTAGTTGAGGAGGAAGGGTTGACTTGAACTGGTTTATATAGATGTGGAGAGGGTGGATTGTGGGGAAAGTTGGGAATTATATTGTTGTAATCATATGGGTTTTTTGGTTAATTCTTGAATTGTATGGGTTTTGTTAGTAAGTGGTTAGAGAGATTTTAATTACAAGGTGAAAATGATGGTTTAATGTAATAATTCGCAGGTTGTTTTTGTTGGTAATTGTTATATTATAGTAATGTGTTGAATCAACAAAGATTTATAGTAATGTGGATTGTAATAATATTTATTATTATTATTGTTATTATTGGTAATTAAGCAATTATGAGGATTCATCAATAATGAAATCTTGAGGACTTATACGATGGAAAAACACATTTTCAATCTTATAATTTGTTTTGGGCGACATTTTTCTGTTCACTCTAATTTTAATTTTGCAATTGAGACAATAATTTTAAAATTAGCGTATTTGGTTCAATATTTTTCTTTTAAAAAAAATAAATTATCAATTAAAAAGTCCAAATAAATTTACTCACAATTAAGTTTTAAATTAAAATTTATAACAAATTTGTGCTTTAGAGACTCACAATAAGCACATAACCAAATAGAAGGCTCCTATGAAGCCAAGGAGGAAAACATAATCCAGTATCTCCGATAAATAGCAGAACTCAAAATAGAGTTCAATAGCTTTCAAATCATTCAGATTCCAAGAGAAGAGAACATAAAAGCCGACTGTCTCTCTAAGTTAGCTAGTGCTCAAGAGGATTATAGAACGAAGCGAATCACCATACAATACCTCCTTCAACCGAGGGTTCCAATCTACATCCAAATTGTGTCCTCCTTGGATGGTTAGAGGAGGGACTCCTTCCAGGCGATAGGTGGGAGGTTGCAAGGCTTAAGGATCGAGCCTCTCATTTTTTGGTGCAGGGGGGATCCTTAGTAACGAGTCCTTCACACATCCTCTGCTCAGATGTCTATCTCAACCAGAAGGGATCCATGTTCTGAAAAAAATACACAGCAGTTGTTGTGGAGCACATGAGGCACCTGGATGCTTGCCAATAAAGCGCTGCAGACAGGGCGTTTCTAGCCCTTCATGAAGTAGGATGCAAAGCAACTGGTGATCAAGTGCCAGAAGTGTCAAAAACATTTTTCTCTTGTACATCAACCTGCAGAGCCCCTTACTACCATGTTGTCACCCTGCCCCTTTGCACAATGGGGGATAGACATCGTGGAACCATTCCCTCTGGCACTAGGCCAAAGCAAATTTTTGCTAGTGGCTATCGATTACTTCACCAAGTGGATAAAAGTCGAGCCACTCACCCGTATCATGAAAATGGAAGTGATGAAATTCATATGGAAATATATCATTTGCCGCTTTGGACTCCCTCGAGAAATAATCTCAGACAGCGGTCGGCAATTCCAAAGCTACAAAATACAAGACTGGTGTAAGAATTTATATATTAAACAGAGGTTCACGTCAGTAGCACACCCCCATGGACAAGTAGAGGTCACCAACCGAATACTATTCAAGGGATCAAAAGACGCCTAGAATGAGTCAGGGGAAATTGGACAGAAGAATTAATCAATGTCCTATGGGCATATCGCACAACCCCTAGAGGTTCTACAGCAGAAAGCCCTGTCACCATGGTGTACGGGACAGAAGCAATCATCGCGGCGGAGTTGGGGGTACCCTCCTACAGAATCCTACATTTCTCAGAAGATAACGAGAGTTGCTAAAAAAAACTTGGACCTCATCGAAAAACTGAGAGAAAAGGGTTTCATTCGGACCCAAAGGTATAAAAACACCATGATCAATGCTCACAATAGAAGGGTGAAGACACGAAGCCTTCAAGGTTAGATGCATCGGAATCTTATGTTACGAAGGATAAATGCATCGGAATCTGTGGGAAAATTGGATCCCACCTGGGAAGGGTCCTTCAAGGTCACAGCAGTAACACGAAGTGCCTATGAATTGAAAAATCCTGAAGGACGTTCGTTATCGCGATCATGGAATATTCATAACCTCAAGAAATACTATTCATGAAGAAGATCTATGATGCCTTGCGGGAGGACATTTCTAGGGGACCCCTTCTAAAAATGTCCTCCTGCAAGGCATCCTCCCATGGGCTCTCCAGAAAGGCCCCTTCTAAAATTGGTCATCCCTAGGGACATTCCCAATGAGTCCTCCTGCGCGTATCTCATTCCCTGAGTTTACACCTATGGCGTCCTTCTCAAAAAGGTACAGTACATTATATTTGTCAAACTGAGGCATAAAACTTGTCTAGGAGTAAGCCCCTACCTAAGATCATGTAGGCTTTCATCACTAAAGGACCTCCTGAGGCCCCCATCCTAAGCTTTCATTTACTTTATGCTTCATTATATTTTTTATTTTGTAATATACTATTTGAACAACTCACTCACCAAAAGGATTAAGGGTACCTCCTACAAGAAAAAATGAAAGGAACCAACCCACCAATGAAATTCAAGAGGGCACCCATTTGAAGAAAGCAAAGAGGACCTCGTTGATTGGGGGTCCTTAGAAAGCACCTGTCAAGAAGAAGGAGAAGGATCTCCAGCCAAGTAGCAACATGGAGGCTTCTTCCACAAAAAAGAAAACATAGAGAGCTCTCTATTCAGAGGGGTTCTTTGTAACCTCCCTCCAAAAACATAAGGGGGACCGATCATCATAACCAAACCTACAGATTTCAAAACACCAAGAACATAACCTCATTCCGTAAGGTAAACAACAAGTATGAAGGTAGGAACCAGTCAAGTTGCATTACCAGACCCCTGGCCTAAAAACATGGCCAAGGGTGAACCGAAAATATCCTTGTGAAGCAGAAAAATTAAAATTGTTTCATCCCATTTTGCATGAGGGACAGCAAGCAAAGCAAAAAAATAAGATTGTTTTTTATCCAGATCGACAATCAAGGTACATCAATTTTTTTCCCCACAGGCAGGGTCTTCCATTTCTTTTTCAGGAGGGGTATCGGAAGCAGGCGAGGTGGCAACAGGAAGAGCAGTGTTGCTGGCTTGAGGGGGCCCTACTCCTTTCTCTTCAGGGGTACCTTCTCCCTAGAGATCCCCCACTATGGCATCAATTGCTACTTTGTTGGGGGGACTTCTCAGTTCTGCCTCGACCTCCCCTAGTAGATTATCCAAATCTCCTTCTAAGAAATATTACGAAGATCACTAGGAGGCTTAAAATGGTACGAACGGAAGATGAAGAAGGAAACTAACCTAAGTTTGGGGACATGGCTCACTCTCCTTGGACGAAGAGCCCGGCAAAAGGATCAAGTGCATTGTCTAAAGTAGTGGCAAGGTCGAGAAAGGAGGGCTCCTCTCCTACAGGTGGATACCCTTGAGCCTAAAACTGCTCCTTGCAAGCCGAGAAGTCATATTTAAAGGAGGGCCCCGCTACCTTAGCCACCTCCTACTGGTTTTCTATGGAACCCTTGAACTCCTTCAAACGGCTAACCCAATAGGCCTCCAAAAAGGTTTGCCTTCCTCAGAATGGGGGAAGTCCATCACTGCCTTCTCTAGTGCTTTCTTCAGGGCACCTTCATGGCCGGTTGCATCCTTCTTCAACTATCTCACCTTCCTCTCCAATTGTTGGCAGCAATCCGTTACCTCCTTCTTAGCCTCTCTCAGTTTTAGCATTTTCATTCCTAATCACTCCAACCTCTCCTCCAATTTACACTTCTGGGTATCGCTAAAGGAAATAGGAGTGGTTCCTTGAGGCCTATAGGAAAGCTCTTCATAAACCGAAGCGGCCTACAAGAAAACAAAAGTTATCAAAGGAAAACATACAGACACAGACACCAAGTTTGGGCAGGAAGGTACCTTGAAAATGTAAAGGGCCCCCATCCTTTCTAACTCCTCCTTGGAAAAGGGAGATAGGAGCTGCCCATCCCCAGGGGATAGAACCACCCTCCTCAAGTTTGCCACCAAGGAGGCTTTTCCTTTGTTCTGTTCAAGTAAATGGTACCTATGGAGACATGCGGAGGGTGCACGAGAATGCCGAGGAGGAGTATCCATCTCCTCTCTAGAAGGAGGGGCTGGAGAAGGCATGGAGGAGGTGAAGAAGGAAGTGCCTATGTCCAAGGTTTCTTGGAAGAGCACCCCATCACAGGACCAGTAGAAAAGGAGGAGGCAGGGTGCTTACCTTGGAGTCACTGGAAGCAGGTGCCCCCTTGGAGGACTTAGGTGTAGGGGTCCCCCCAGAATGAACCCCAGCACATGATCTCACATCAATTTGCTAAACATTATGTTCTCTACATAAAGATGAATAAGACAAATCACTACTCCAAGAAAATATAAAGAGGGAGAGGCAATGACAGACAAAAGAGTAAAAAGAAATACCTAGAGAATCCCCAAAATGCTCTATCAAAGGAGTCAGCCCAAAATGCCGCAACAACCTTTCGTCAATTGAAGATCGACAGTCATAGGGAGAGGCATTCAAGTTTTCTAGCAATGAAGACAATACCACCGTCCTTGTCCCCACATGCGCAGGACGAGGGGCCTTGTGAATCTATTGCCTTGGGAAACACCAGACATGAGAAGGGAGGAAAAAGAAACAGTTGACTTTCCAATATTTTGGAGCATGAGGGAGATGCAAAAAGGACACACCAAGGTGAGGAACAAAATAGAAAAATCCCTTCTTCACCTTCTTAAGGCGATAGCACATAGAAAATACATGAGCAGTCACAGGGTCACCATAAAAATGAAGAACTATAAAAAACCCGGCCAAAATTTTGAAAGAATTCAGAACTTGATTTAAAGGAACTTGGAAGATGTGGGCAACTTCAGAATAAAAAAGAGGAACGAGGAAGCAAAGATCGGACCTCAGTTGGGCTACAAAAAAGCATAAATAGTTGGGAGGAGGAAAGAAAGGATGACACATAAGGGAGGGGGTATATACCACAAACTTAGGCGGAACGTGACACTTTTGGAGGAGCAAGTTTATGGAAGAGGTTCACAGGATAGAAAGCCCCCAGTCTTATGGTGACTGGGAAACCTTCTCTTTATCCCCCTCTTCCAAGGAAGGGACTTCTCTGGGAATGGACCCAGAAAGTTCACCCACGGCAGAAGACTCCGGTGTCTCAGCCTCCTCGAGTGGAGACCTCACCCTCTCTTCCTCAGGAAAGGAACCCTCTCCTTGATTCTCCCTCTCTTCTTCCTCATTGGTTGCCTCATCAATTAAGCGACAGGCGGTGACAGTCGCCTGCCTCAAGCTCCTCCTCAAGCCCCTCTTGAAACGAGACGGAGCTGGGTCCGCCCTCTTGGAGGTGGCCTCCGAGGGATCATCACTCAAGAGAACCTCACTAAGGAAATGCACAGATTCGCTAGAGGATGACAACTTTTAGAAAAAGCGAAGAAACTTTTGAAGAAAAAAAAACAGAGATACTTACAGAAGAAAATGAAGGTCGGATGAAAACCCTGATGCTTTTATGAAGAACCTTTTGGAGGAAAAGGAAAAAAAGACTTAAGAGGTTGCTGAGAAGAGGGTTTTTAACCCACGTCCTTGGAAACTGCCACATTAAGGAGCAATTACCACGTGAGTGAAGGAGGGCCACTGGACGTGCGTGCTGGAGTTACACCATGAACGCGCCCTCCTCGCCATCATTGCAGTAGTCAGATCAACCTGCCAAAGCTGTTGTTTCATTTTTCAATAAGACTGAAGTTACAACAGTTGGATGGATGGATGGACGCAGACATGAAGGTCCTCCCTTCCCAAAAATACCAAGGCCTTCCATTCATGGAACAAGGAGGTGCCTTCTTCCCTTGCAAATGAAGACGGGTCTCCCTCCTAATGAAGCAAGATTTTCTACTCTAAGGATTTAGGAGGCACCTATCATCCTTAGAATGGGGGGACTGAATGATGGGTAGGCCCAAAATAAATTGACCCAAAAAAAATATTAAGCTCGAATATATGCCCACCAACCCAAGACAGAGGCAGCCTACCCAAATCACCATGCTTAGCTCAAGAAGGAGACCTTCTACAATTCAGTTTGGCCCGTAGGGGAGGCCCACTTAGCTCAGCCCAAAAGTGTACCCCTACACCAAAGTCTATCCCACGAGGGGAGTCTACTTTGTTGAATATGGCCCAAGGAGGAGGCCCAATCCGGAGGCTTTCCAAGCCAGATCAAAGGAATAAAAGTACCCCCCAAAGAAGTTGGATTCTGCAGCTTGAAGGGACTCCTCATTGGATAGGAGTCTGCACGAGGAAGGAATCCCCCTTCATCCGGAAACTTGTTACTAAAGAAACGGATAAGGAGGAGCCTTATCCCAAAATTTCGCCTTTTCCGTCGGATGTTCGATTCCTCCATCACCAGATACACCTCCTCGGATTCTTGCTATAGAATGACTCTTCTTCTATAAATACAGGGAGTACCCCCCTAATAGATTTCTCCTCTAGACACTCTAAAACTCCTCTTGTCGCTACTCTATTACTCTAATTTCGTGCTCTTGCATGCGAAATTCTCAATTTTATCATAATTTTTCATCGTAATTTATCTATACTATCATCTATTCTTAAATTCGGGACTAACTTAAGCATCGGAGTGCTAACTCTTTGTTTTGCAGGTCCTCTTTCTCAAGAGCTTTCACTCAAATTAGTCCAAATCCAATATCAAGACTCAAGAGTTTTAGACCCGTAGTAAAACCACACACATCAATATGCAAGGGATTAAACTGTAATTAAAATTAAAATATGGGAAACCAAAATATTTTAAGGCAAAATTTTAGGAGGATAATTTAGAAAAATCATATAATTTGGCCGAAAAATAAGGTCAAAAAATCGCTAGAGAGAATTTGAAGTCAATTGAAAAAATAGAGATAATTTTAAAGTTAGTTTAACAAGTCTTGAATGAAAATTAATTTTATCCCTAAGTTTTGCTTATGCCTGTATAAAAAGGGACCTCTACTGTACAAACTACATACAAGACTACAACAAGTTACACGCACATATAACAAATCAAAATGACTCAAGTCGAAAGCTCTCTGTTACTGTGAAGCACACCAACCCAAAAGGTTCCACGTCTTTCAATTTTTAGGATCAAGTTTTCAAGTCGTGATAAGATGACATATAACTTGTTTCACAATGCTGGAGGATATTATGAAAGGAGCGTTATTACACCAATGAAAAGGTGCAATTTAAATCAATCAAAGGGGTTGAACGTTCATTACTTAAAAACCCAAACAACAACAAAAAATATGTAAACGCTCTTTAACAAGCAAAGTTTACATGTAGCAGCCCATACAATCCTTATTAATCAAACCAACCAACCAACCTACAAAGTACATCAGAAGAATGGTCCTATTGACTGTTGGGAGCAAGGTGATGATGAACTCCGGGTGATCTTGGAGAGCAAAGGCAAATATTCCTACCGGCCTTCTCATCTCCAACACAGTAGCCTCTTGGGCAGAAATAGTCTCCACATCTTACTTTTGAGCACAGATAAGTGCAGAGTTCGCCGGAGCATGGAGCTGGATAAGGGTCTATGGTGACTCCCTCCACTGCGTTTTCAGGCGCAATGCTTAGCATTATTATGCTTACAGTCAACAGGTAACCCAACAGCTTCATTTGCACCATTTTCTTTGCTTTTTTTCTTGTGTAATTAGTTGAGGAGGAAGGGTTGATTTGAACTGGTTTATATAGATGTGGAGAGGGTGGATTGTGGGGAAAGTTGGGAATTATATTGTTGTAATCATATGGGTTTTTTGGTTAATTCTTGAATTGTATGGGTTTTGTTAGTAAGTGGTTAGAGAGGTTTTAATTACAAGGTGAAAATGATGGTTTAATGTAATAATTCGCAGGTTGTTTTTGTTGGTAATTGGTATATTACAGTAATGTGATGAATCAACAAAGATTTATAGTAATGTGGATTGGTTAATAATATTTATTATTTTTGTTGTTGTTATTGTTGGTAATTAAGCAATTATTAGGATTCATCAATAATGAAAGATTGAGGACTCATGCGATGGAAAAACACATTTTCAATCTTATAATTTGTTTTGGGCGACATTTTTCTATTCACTCTAAATTTAATTTTGCAATTGAGACAATAATTTTAAAATTAGCGTAGTTGGTCCAATATTTGTCTTTAAAAAAAAATAAATTATCAATTAAAAAGTCCAAATATACTAACGAGTAAGTTTCAAATTAAAAATTTAGAACAAATTTATGCTTTACAGACTCACAATAAGCTCATACCAAATTTGGGTCTTATGCATTTATAATGGATTGATCCAAATTAAAAATTCAAGATTATTATTTTAAAAAGACCATTTGAGCCGAAGCATATCAAGTACGCCTCGTTAGAAAACTGATTCATATCCAAGTCCATGGTATCCAAACCCATTAAAAGCAAATCAGAACCACTAAAGTTTATTCATGTCTATAAAAGAGGGCCTCTACCACACAAACAATACACAAGACTACAACAAGTCACTCGCACATATAGAACAAATCAAAATGCTCTGTCACGATAAAGCACAACAACTAAGAAGGTTCCACGTCTTCCTTAGCATCATATTTTCAAACCCTAATACCATATTTTAAGGTGACGCATAATTTGATCCATAACGTTGGAGGAGATTACGCATCCGACTCAATAGTAACACTTCAAGCCCTTTGATCAACATTTAGAGCGAAGAATCAAGAGATAATTTTCACTTTAGAGATTGTCACATTTTCAATTTAAATTCATTTGTCCATAATTTTTTTTTCACATCTTGAATTTATTTCTGCAAATTCAAATTTTGTATGAACAATATTTATTTGGAACAGAAGACAATCGATATTTGTTTCTGATCACTCCAACCTATCCTAAACATCGCTTAAGAGTTAGAGAGTTTCTGGCTAAACATATTTAAAAAATCTTATAAATTATGCATCTTATAAGATATTTTTAGAGTTTAAATGATAGATCTTATTTTAAAAATAAGTTCATAAAATATTTGAAAAAAAATAAAATTATAAAGCTTATAATATGTTACGAATGCAAATTTGTAATTAGTTTGAAGGAATTTATTAAGATCTTATAAATAAGTTAACAGCTCCTTACTTTTCTTAAAAAATCTTGTAACTCATAATATCTTATTTTTATAGCTTATAAGATCTTTTCCTAAAATCTGTACGAAACACTTGCGATGTTCTATAAATTACAAGATATTTTAAAGAGCCTATAACTTCACTCAAACACTGTCGTAGTATGTCGAAAAGAGAGGTCCGCTAAGTTATTTAGCGTGCGACAAGAAATCTTCAGGCGCTTTGGAGCCTAAAGAAATTCGTGGAGGCTTGGTTAGTACCATATCTCTATACGGCGTTGTTCCTACTTTTGAATTTTATTAAGATGTAAAGAAGTAGTATTTCTTATTCAAATTTTACAAACAACTTTTTTTGAGTTATCGATGAATGGGTAGAGATCTGACTAACCATCCGCTTAGGCACGGGCGCCTTTATCGAAAGGATAAAAACATTGCCAATTAAATTAATTATTGAAGAGAAGAAAAAACTCATACGTATGTATATCCCATGTGGGATGGAGGCAGGTCCTATCGAGCCTTAGCGGTTGACTAGGCTTGGTCTCGCCCTAGCCCTTAGAGCTATTAATCTATTAAGCTCTAGGGTTAAATTTATCTTGCACTTAAAAATAAAATAATAATCAAAATTCACACTAAGTTATTTAAAAGATAATTTCTTCACGATCCCCACTTTTAGTCTCTCTCTATTAGTTAGAACTACACAGTTCCCACACAGCTGAGAAGAAAATTTTGCTTGATCTTGTGATTGTCTCCACACCAAGTAATAATTCTTCCCAAAATTCCTACCTATACTTTTATATTTCTTGTGTTGATTTTTAATTTATGTATTTTGATTTTCGACCAACTTATTTCTTTTGATAGTTTTGTAATTTATTAGATAAAATAAATTTTAGTTTTTGAAGCCATTTTTTAAATTCTTGCAGAGAGAGCGCTAAAAAAATGTGTGAAAATATTGAATTGTTCAAACTTTTATATTAATTGTTTCAAATTTTTAATTAGTTTTTATTATTTTATTTGTTAGTTTTTATTTAAATCTTGCTGGACAAATAAATAAGCTTAGATATAAAAATTGATCATAAGTTTTTTTCTTAAAAAAAAATTACGATTATTAATGTTTACCTAAAGAGACTTGGCCCAAAAGGGATTTGTGGAGTTCAAGACCTTTTAAGCATAACCCATCAGCCCAAGAAGAGGGTGGTCCACCAGAAGGACCACAGATTCAGCCCAAGAAAGAGGCCTGGTAAAACGCTTTTCAAAGCTCAGGCCCACATTCAAAGCCCAATTAGAACAACCCAAGAAAAGAAATGTGTCCCCAAAACTCAGGAATAC
Source organism: Sesamum indicum (assembly GCF_026168435.1). NCBI lineage: Eukaryota > Viridiplantae > Streptophyta > Magnoliopsida > Lamiales > Pedaliaceae > Sesamum > Sesamum indicum. The sequence goes on along the minus strand of NC_142660.1, from coordinate 19,962,076 downwards.
TAAACCTAGACAAACTCCCGTAGAATAGGAGCCCCCGCATGCATATTACCGCAGGCAAAGACATGTTGTTGCAGGATGGTTAGTTGGAGATAAGATAAAATCATGTCTTATCCACACGTATCTCGCCCCTTTTCCTAAGAATAAAGGCAGTATGGAGAGTCCCAACAGAAGGAACGCCCTCTCTATATATACAGGCCCAGTCCCTTAGTAGATTGCAATTTTCCCACACAACTAATAGCATGTTTGACAAGTTTTGGATACGAAGGTTTTTTCTTCTTCTATATACATTTTATAAATTTACAAATTGTAAAATTTAAAAAATTCTTAAAATTAAATAAAACAATACCCCCATCTAATTTCATTTTACTTTATATATATATATATATATATATATATACATACCCATAGATGATACTTTTTTTTGGGTAAATTACAGTTATATTTTTTGAAATTTGATATATTTACGAATACCTCATTGTTTGAACAATTACAAATATCGCACTCAAATAAAAAAAATTATTTAACCTCTAGACATATGAGGTAGAAATTACTACTTTACCTTTGTACGTTTATTATTTTTTTCAAAAAATATTTGAAAATATATAAAAGAATCTGAGGATGAGAACTGTAAATAATGCATAGAGTATATTAGTCAACAAAAAATTTTAAAAATTTCTAAAATATGTATAAAATTATAATTCATAATCTAAATGAGTATTTTGGGCAGTTCACCACAAAAATTATAAGAAAACCTAACAGGTAATATTGAAATGGGTTTTTTGTTAGACGGTCGTTAAATTAAGGAGGTATTTTTAATTTTTTAAATAAAATAGAAATATTTATAATTATACCACATAAAGTATCTGTAATTTACCCTATATTTTTTTTCATCATAAAATCTATAAATTAGCCCTCCACAGGCATGTTTTGTCCTAAAATTTCTATAAATTACATATTATTGTGTCCTTATTTTATCGTGTCCAATGTCTTATAGTGTTCTAAGGTCATAAGCAATATGAAAGCAAACCAACGAGACTTAGGTAAATTTAAAGCACTAAAGCCTTTGACTAAATTAATTGTTGGGGTGAGTGGATTAGCTTTAACCTTATAATAAACAATTAATTAAAACTTTGACTAAATTTATAGCTAAAGTGGCTCTAATAGTTTAAGCTTATGGAGTGAAGTAGGAATGTGAAAAGCGCTTTTGTTTCTAAAAGTGCAACTTTAATACACATTTCTTAAACTTGATAAAATTGTCACTTGATTCATCCACAATTTATAGTACTTTATAGTATTTTATATAATTAATTCTTTTGGGAGATCTTTGAATTAATTTTAAAAATATTAATTATTGATTGAATCGATCAAAAAAAAGTATTGATTTTACAAAAAATAAGCTTTAATAATAAAAGAAAACTTTATATAATTTTTTATTTGTTGTTTCCTAAAAATTATGTATTAATATTTCGTCTCTGATACATATTTCACGTTAATGAATATTCAAAATGTTTCAAAAATATTATACAAAAATAGTAAAATTAAAGAAAAATATATAATACTGGTAAAAATAAAATTTAACAATTTACCTCTGTCTTTTTATTCAATTATAACCATTTAATTTTCTATCATTTATGCTAAGTAAAAAAAATTTATTTTCATGTAGTATTATGTATTTGGAGTTATTATTTGATGTATTTGTTATTAAAATAAAAATCATTACACTATTTTAGCTATGTATTTTAAATGTCTTTATTGCATTGGTATATACATAAAATATAACATTACTAATTTAGCATAATATTGAATCAATTATCATTAAAGAGACATTTATGCCAGGCCTTATAATTTATATATTTGTGGCAAAAAGTATTGATCAGGGTCGAAATCTATGTGACCTACTTGGTCGGATGAACTGATCCTTTAAGCAATTCGAGGTCGTTGCTCCTCCTAGATTGATATAAGAGCCCTGAGAAAAGAGAAGCAAATCGTTAGGCTTGCTGGGGTGGCACCCAACTAAGATCCTCTGATGCTTAAGTCAGTGCTTGGTATCAAGGTTGTGTAAGCAGGTCACTGTCGAGCTAGCGAGCCTGAGCGATTTAAAATAAAGAGGTGACTAGAAATGGCGTACCATAAATATACTGAGCATGGTGTATTTGTAGCGTATAAAGGTGGATTATGTTGCCCAATAGACGTCTGCCACGTGTCTCGGGTTATCAAAGGTGGGTCACTAGACCCAACCCGAGTGGCGACCCGGACCCGGTTGAGAGGACGCGGATCTTTTGGGTGAAATTACAACTTTGAAGTCCTTTTAAGGGTAAAATAATATTTTTCAAATAAAATTAGGATTATACCCATCATTAAGTATGAACTAGAAATATTTTGCTAAAAAACTAGAAAAAAAATTTCTTTGGAAACTCAAAGATTTCGTTCGAAAATTAAGAAAAATAGAGTGCTTCGATCGAAATTCAATTTTTAAACTCCTGTCTACTTTTGTTTTCATAAAATAAAAAATAAAAACTTTCAAAGTGGTTTTTATGGGAACGTATATAAATTTTAAACCAAGCTAGAAATAGTAGTTTAGAGTTATTAGTACCGAACACATTCATTACCACCAACGATTGTGGTCTACTGATTAAATTCAAATATTGCGAAACATGAGTTCGAATTATTGCCAATGCATTTGATTGGGTTATATACATAAGTCTCTTTTCTATGTGTTAATTCTCATATGGTTAGATCGTAATTCTACTGTAATAGTATTTCAGTTATAGAAATTCTATTCGTCATACATGACGGAAACTCAATCTTCTCCGATGGGTTCATTAGGTTTCCCCCTTGCTTACCTATTTTTTTAACACACACACACACAAAAAGGAAAAACATTAAAACTACATTCATTTGAATAAAAAGGGTACTAAATAAAATTTAATTTTCGACATATAGAAGGAATCTTGTTCTTAAAAAAATAATTCCATGTTAGAATAAATTACAATTTAATTCTATAAACTCAATTAAATTAATATTTTTTTGTGAATAATTATTTTTATTTAATCAAATGATTCGAGCTCGACTTTTTAATTAATAATATTAATTAATTAAGGAGACTTTTAATTATTTCAATGTGTGTGAATGTCTGAAGATGGGAAGAATATTGGCGCCAGACAAAAAGGTGCGACAGTTAAAATTAAGAGAAAACGCGTTAGTTTGCAACAGCTAAAAGTGTCAATTTCCTTTCCCATATCAACGTTTTCGGTTTCCCGCTTTCCTTTTTCCCGCGTTTACCGTGCAAAAGTAACGCTTTCAACGTAAAAACGCCCTGCTCTGAGTGGTCTGCATGATTGATGATGAGTGGACGGTGTGTTTAATACTGTGGACGTGACTTAAAGGAAACATTACTAAGATAAATAAATATAATAAATTATTAGCTTAATTCAATATTATTAAATTAAAAAATAAATTATGCTTACATCCCTTAATATTATATTTAATTACGCAAACACTCTCTGTCTTTTATAAAATTATACGTACATCCATTGATACAGTAGTTATAATTACATATACACTCTCTATTCAATGACCACTTAAAAAGATTTATTATTGGCTATACTTTTATCAGCGGACTAAAAATCGTGGTAAATAAATATTATTAACCATAGTTAGATAAAATCGATGCAAAAATTTAGGTTATCTATCGTGAAAAATAGTTTTTTTCTGTAGTTATGAGCCATGACAAATATATTAGACACACTTGCGAAAATCACAACCAGCAAACCATTGCATGATCATGGTCAACGACTATTTACTATGGCTGTATATTTAATTATCACTGTTAAATGTTATATTTCTTTTGGTTGGTGAAACTTTACACAAACACACCGTGAATACATTGCACTACCACTCACTTATGAGGTGTACCTGTTATTTTATGTAGAAAATAAAAAAGTCTAATATAGAAAATAAATTGTTTCTTTAATATAATAAATAACAACGGTTCATGAATAATTTCAATTCAATACTATCTGTTACAATTGAACAAAATCAATGTGAAAAATCTATGTTCTAATCGTGGTTAATCAACATTTGTCATGATCGTAGTTATGGTTATGATTTTGGGTTCGGGATCAATCTTTTTCGACTTTCTCGCAGAAATAACAATTAACAATCGTTGCGAAATTGTGATTAATGGGTTTTCATCATGATAATTAATTATAACAAAAAATCATATTTTTTCTTGCGGTACGTGGAAGCCACATTTGAATTTCTGACCTATTGGATCAGGGTTGTGGTTTTTTTTTTTTAGAATAATGTACGGACAAATTTCTAGTTTTGAACTGCTCAAATTAAGATTATTTAAATATGAAGTTACAAACAACTCTCTATTAAATTCTAGAAAAATCAAAAATATTAAGCTGTTTCTCTAAATACTTGAACTTCAAGAACTTTCTATTTTTCTATTGTTATTCTCAAACACTTATAATTTTTTATAATTATTTCACCTGGACCAGATTTTCTGTTCCAAAGTCTATTACATTTTCTATTCCATTCGACATATATACGCTGTGTGTATAAAATTTTTTTGAAAAAAAAATATATGATATTATTTTTATACACGTGACAGGATAAAATATAATTTGAAACAAAGAATTTAATCCCATTCTGACCATATAATTGAAAATTTTGAAGCATCATGTCAAAATTGTATGTCATCACATGCATTTATCTACACTTGCATATTATCAAAAATCTAAATCATTTGACATAAAGATCATGACTAGAAAGTTTCCAAATGTTAGGAATTTTTAGGCAAACTCAAATAATTAAGATAACAATTATTCTACTCATTTTTATAAACGGCTCAAAATAATCCAAATTATTGGATGTTAACAATTTAAATTTTATTAGTTATTCCAAAAAGTATTTTTTTATACATAATTCCTATATTAAATATATTTACAAATCTGATTATATTTTGCAATATACCACTAAGATTATGTACATATATAAATACATATAAAAGAGATGTAATTTGATAATAAATAGTAATTTATTGTTCGCTAATTAGTGTTTATTTTTATATGTAGAATTAGTCGGGACCAATTTGGAAAATTTTGAGAATCTGTAAAAAGACTGTTCACTTACTCCATAAAAGAATTTGAGAAAAAATTAAAAAAAATAAGTCAAATTATCATTTATAATTCGTAAGAATATTTTTTTGTCAGTCCATCATGAAAAACAGATGAAAATTTAACTGAAACTAACGAATCGGACTAGTTGTTAAACAACCGTCAAAATTAGGGGGTATTAATACTTTAAAAATAATTATAAATATTTATAATTATGTCAAACTTTATAAAAACTCGTTATAATTTACCAGAAAATAAAATTCATTTATCTATTGCGATCATATCTATTATCCCAGCGATCCTATCACAAAATTCAATATATGCGATTCAGATGTGCATCCCACAAAATTTAGAAATAAACTAAAAATACGAAATCCTAACACTCATAATAAATAATTTATTTCAAAAACTAATTTCCAACTCTATCATATTTAGAAGAATTTGAATAAATTTATTTAAAAAAAATTATAAACTCGTACATTTCATAAGATACTTTACAGTTTATTAATATATTAATAATGACAATGTTATAAAATATCAAGACAATTGAAAATTCTATTTTAAAATTAAAAAACAAAGAAGTTAATTTTTTTTTTGTAATTTTGTTAAAAATATTTATAAATTCATAACATCTTTTTTTTAGTAATTTTATTAGATAATTATTTAAAAAAATATTATTAAGTGCCTTATAATATCTTATAAATTACAAAACATTCAAAAAAAGAAAGAAATTCGTGTAAGCCAATGAATTAGACGTGTAAGCCATTCAATTACCGTCGTCTGTTAGGCCAATTCGCCGTAATCCGTCGCAAGATCGTTAGGGTCCCACGGGGGTTGGACCACTGGGCGGCAGGAAATGACACCACGAGCCGTTCTGGCTGGACCCGGTCCACACGCCCGGCCCTTCTAACTCGGACCCACGTTTCAGCCTGTCCACTTCACCACCTCCTGGACCCCACCCCACCCCTCCTCCTAGACTCCTCCATTCCTCCAAATTTCAACAACAAAAAATATTTATTATTATTATTATTATTTATTATTAATAAATTAATACATAATTACAAAAACAACTGATTTCTCAGTCATAATTATTTTTATTAGATTTTTCTAAAAATATTGTTTTAGGGATGGAAAATAAATAATCTCTTAAAATATATATAAATAATTTATCCCGAATTATAAATTTTTTCAAGTTGTTCAGAAGCTTAACAGTTTGTCAGTCAGCATTTTATTAAAAAATTTAAATGAGGAGAAAATTAAAATATTCTTAAAAATTACATTTGCGATAATTTTACTTTTTATCACACAATATTGATAATACAAATTAAAATAATTATTTAAATTTTGAGACTATTCTTACCATGCATGAATTTCAAAAATATTAGGATCACTCGTGGTATATAAACTTTTTATTTAAAAAACTATTTTTATTTTTAATAAATAAATAACAATAATTAATATCAAATATCTATATTTAACAACTATCAATAATTATGATAATTATATTTTAATTTTTAATATTAAATAATTATATCGAATCAACAAATAACACTTAAATGTTAGTGAGGTTCGACAAATATAACCTTATAGGGCCTCAACTTTGCCAATCGAATTAGGCCTCGTCGACAAATTATTTTTCTTTAGGGTTATTTTCCTATGAATAAAAATATTTAAAATTAAAATCCTAAATAATTTTAATTGACCAAAATACTTAACTTAAACACATTAATTAATATATATATTTATCGTAATATTTTTATTTATTCACGCATCGAGTGTACATATATTATTAATAATAATAATTAAAAAAAGAGAGCATACACATGCAACATAAAATATAAGATGAATAAATTAATTAAAAAATAAAATGTATTTTTAATTATTTTATTTTAATTTAATTTGAAGGGCACGAAGTGTATAGTGCGTGTCCATTCTGCTGCCGACGGATACCTACACCTATAACCTATACCCATTGTCCATGGCCCACACGTCATTGCCAATCACACCTCTCATCACGGACACACAGTTTCAGAATAAATCCCGGCCGTCTAACTCGCTCCTAACGGCTCTGATCTGATCACGGTCTCATCAACCGTGACTCATCATAACAAATTGCAATTGTTCCCATTTCATTCCTAGGCTGTGTTTGGATCATTTCTTAAAGTGTTACAGTTTAAGAATTACTTAAAATGTTTTAATTACTACAAAACTATATATACGAACGATTTTTTTAATAAAATTTATTTAATTTTTGTAATAATTGAGAACAAAGTCATTTTAGAAAAGCCCAATAGGGTGAAAAGTAGAGAGATCCAAACAGGCCCTCTGTGTTTCCATGGAAAAGTGACATGGCCTGCAAATTCAATCAAAAAAGTAGTTGGTAGATTCAGTCAAAGAAGTTGTTTTTGATTGTTCTAAGAATGTAAATTGATTCCAATCACACCTAATTATTAGTCAAACTCCGGAGATTTTGGTGCTAAGTAACAGTTACATTCAATAAGTTCGAGATCATGAGTTTGAGTTTCATAAAATATGTGAAAATTTAGCTCATTTTATATGAATTTATTATAATTTATTTTATAGTTCTTAGTCATACTGATGCATTGTTCAATTAACTGTCCAATTTATTAAAATATTGATGTAATCATATAATTATTGTTTCTATAAATAAAAAATCGAATTATGTAGGCGAAAACCAATCAACTTCTAAAAAAAAAGAGCTACACTGAAAAATATTTATTCAAATCAAATTTAGTCGAATCGAACTAATTATGTAAATGCATACATTTGACATGTGTTTGATCACTCTCTTTGAGCTATGCATTAATATATTTATTGGGTTTAATGCAATTTATCTCCTTATGATATTGCAAATGAACAAATTATCCCCTTATGAAAAAATAATAGCAATTTACCTCTCTGTGTTTTTTAGAAATAATGACAATCCCCTGAGATAGGAGGTAAATTGCTTCATTTTTAAAAATAAATGCATTTTTAAAAATATAGGAAGGTAAATTGCTATTTTTTTTATTGATGGGTAATTTGCTCATTTACAACATCATAAGAGGGTTGCTTGTACTTTTTCCTATACTTATCATAGTAGGTTAAACAACAGCTATTTTTTATGAGATTTGACATAATTATGAATATCCATTATTATTTGAGAAATTACGAATAGTTCCATCAAATGAAAAATAATTATGTAGCTTTTATACGATGACGTGGACAATACAACTTTACCCTTATTGAATTTTGAAAAAAAATGAAGGTTGAGGGTAGATAAAATATGTAATTAATAGGGCATATTAATCTGTAAAAAATATTTTCAAAAATTTTAAATAATTATAAAGAGCATTTTAATCAATTTACTATAAAAAAATTAAATAAAAATCTAACAAAGACTTACGAAATTAATTCATTATTAGATAAATGTAAAAATTAAAAAAATATTTATAATTTCTCAAATTATGCCAAATGTTTGAAGACAGGATTTTACGTTAAAGTATGGAACTCATTCACATTGTTAAACAGAATGTCAGCAGTCAGCTCTTGTTCGTACACTTTCACAATCAGTTGTCAAAATAATCAACAAAAGTCGTTAAAAGCTGTTTAATACCAAGAAAAACAAAAATCAAATTTGCTTCAATTTCTTTTTTTTTTTTTATAAAAAAAAGAATACATAAATTTAGTTTTTTTTTTTTAACTAAATTCAAATTAAATATCTGCTCGGACAGATCATCATCAACCTTATTACTGTCGGGATTGGTTAGAATATGTTTGTTTTTATTTTTTTAATAATTATACAATTACATCAATATAGAAAAGGATTACGAAATAAATTATAATAAGGCAAAATTGCAAAATTAATCCTCTAAGTATAGAGGGTGGTAAAATTAGTCCTGTAAGTATTGGACTGACAATTTCAGTCCTGTAATTTTCAGTTTAGTGGCATTTTAGTCATTCCGACCAAAAATTACCAAATTTTGATTGGACAAACTGCGAGTTAGGGTACCAACTGGCCGGAGATGGAAATGCCGGAGAAAAGGATATGGGAAGGTGCGCAGGAAGAGGCGAATCCTCTGCCAGCAGTGGTGGCCGGGTTGCAGGCGACTGTGGTTGAGGTGGGGTTTACTTTTGTAGTTCTTTTTCTCTTTTTGTTTTTTCACTTTTTTATTCTTTATTTTTTAATGTCAGCATCCTATAAGGATGCCGTGTATTTAATTTGAACCCAGTTGGCAGTCGGAACCTCTGAGCCCCAATTTGTCATACTAAAATTTGGCAATTTTTTATTAGAAAGACTAAAATTGTCACTAAATTGAAACTTACAAGATTAAACTTACCAAATCAATACTTACATGACTATTTTGCCACTCTACACTTATACGACTATTTTTGCAATTTTTCCTTGTAAAAATTCATGTTAAGTAAAATGAGTATTGATACTACCATACATCCTGCAAGACCCAAACTTATTTATGAAACATCAATTTTAACCACTTGGATAAGATATGATCGGTCAAAATATCTTATCAATTTCTTTTATTTGCAGTCATAAATAAAAGTCAGGGGCAACAGTCGTTTAAACCGTTAATGAATAAGTATAGCAAAAAATAGATATTAATTGTGTACTTAATCTTTAACTATGGATCTATTTAAATACTGTTTTTATATTTACACCCCTGATTTATAGTAAATTTATGTAAGTCATCCTTGTTCTTTTACGTAATTACAGAAGTCACCCATAACATCTAAAAAATAGAGTAATTTGTATAATGATATTGACTTTTTTGAGGAGTATATATGTAATTTTTCGAGAAAAGCAAGGATAACTTGTGTAAATAATGTTGATGTCAATGAATATGTGTAATTATTCAAAAAATAAGAGTAATTTGTATAAATAAATCATAAATCAGGAATATAAATATAATTATCCATATATGAAGGATTTGTATAAATATAATTATAAATTATTGGGTAAATTTTATTAACACTACTCATTAAAAATTATACCAAAATACACAAACATTCATGTCTTTTATGAATTATAAATATGCTCCCTCAGTTATAAAATGATTTGCTCATTTGCAATATTATAAGGAGATTGCTTGCAGTTTTCCTAAAAATATATGATATGTTTTGTGCAATCCCCCTTTATTTTAAATTTAAGACAAAAATATAGGATAAATTACATCTAACCTTCTTGAACTTTGGCATAAATATAAGAATTAATTACAATTAAACCCCTTCTGAAAATAAAAAATTATAGTTTTCTTCAAAAAAATTTTAAAATTACATTTACACCTCCTCTAAGAATCTTCCTTTATACCTGATACCGTTTCGTTATGGTTTGGAAGAAAAATACTAATGGTAATAAAAAAAATTATATAAATTTTTAATTTTGCCTCTCATTTAATATTTTCGTATATATTTTTGTACTATAAAGGGATAAATATAATATATATCTGGAGTGAGGTCGACATCATTACAATTTTTTCCTTATAAGCACAAAATTATTACATGAGAATGTTAGATAAGGGGTAAAGTTGAAATTTATGTAATTTTTTTCTAACGTCAATATTTTTCTTCCAAACCCTAATGACAGGGGTCAGGTGTAAATAGTGAATTCTCATAGGGGGTATAAGTGTAAATAGTGAATTCTCATAGGGGGTATAAGTGAAAGTAATTTCTTACTTTCAGAGGGGGTCTAAGTGTAATTAATCTCAAATATAAGTATATTCCTATTATATCATAAATTATAATTACTCTCCCTAAGATTCGTTATGCCTTACATATAACTCTACCGATAGGGTTCTAACAAACTTATCATGTGATATTCCAAAAATACCCCTGATAAAATATTGACTATGATTTAAATTTAAAGCATTTATTTAAAACAATTTTTAGATGGCCTCTCTATAGATCATTTTGTATTCTAGTGAAAAATAGGTAGAGACATAAAAATTAGAGATGCAAGGACTTGAATATTTGAAAAAAATTGTCATCAATATACTATTTCATAAACATCCAACATGTTATGTAACAACACATTGCTAATTAATGGTTTTTTTATGACTAAATTTATATATAAAAAATATATATATTTAACTACAAAGTGCATTAAATCATAATATTTGACTCCCTCAATTTCTTTTAAATATTACTATTTGGTCCAAAAAGAGTATTTTGATCATAAAAATAATTCAAATTACAATCGAAATTTACGCAGATAATTTTGAAATATCACGTGTAAAATTCTTCGAAGCCTTACTCGAATGAGTTACATGTAAGATGGAGTAAAAATCTCAGTTGGCCTGATTGTAAATTTGATAGGAATTTATTCGTAATTACGACTATAATAAGTTGTTAGTGCGATTTACCCTTGATAATTTGTGTAAATATGAAGGGTATTTTTATCTTTTATATTATTTTTTTATATTTTGATACGAGGGTATTATTGTGTTTTCACACCTTTCCAACAAGTAACACAACGTTTTCCAAACTTCAATTGGAATTTATTTATAATTATGATAAATTTTATGAAGTGTGTATGTTATATACTCGAAAAAAATATAGCAGGGGTAAAAAAGTAATTTCATATTTAACTATTATTTTTTAATAACAATATAAAAGAAAATAACATGTTCAATTTTTAATCCTCTAAAACTCAATATACTAAGACTTCAGTTTGTGATTGAATAATTCAAACCTATATTCTAAACCTAATTTCTTTAGGTTGTTTGATCTATTTTTTGATAATTACTTTTAAAATTAAATTTTATTAAAGTCATAATTCGATAAAAGTTACAATTATATCTTTTAATCTCACTACAATTATTTTTTCAGCCAATTATCTATTTTGCCTATAAAGTCATTTATTTTAAAATGAGGCCAGTTTTATAATTTAACTATAATGTGTACTTCTTAAGAAATTATAGGAATAATTACACCTCCTTTTACGAGGTTTGGTGTAATTATGCATAAATTGTTTAATCGTTTGAAAAACTACATCTAACAAATAAATCTTTATAGCAAATTTAGTGAATCTTGACCAACGGGTGGGATTTATTTGTTAAACGAAAATAAATTTCAAAAATATTATTTTTTTTTAAATTATAAGATATTTATATGTGATTATATTAAATTTTATGAAAAAAATATAATAATCACTTATAATTATGATAAATTTTAAAAATTCATTATAATTTAGGGTATAATGAATCATGCAATTGTCGGGAGAAGCTGTGGAGCGGAGCAGTAAAATCAGTAAATTGGCGCGACAAAACAAAAATCCGAGTATGTCGGGATTTCTTTTAAATGATTTTTCCCTTATCCACACTTTTTATTTTATTTTTTAATCAAGAATTCTTTTTTCCTTATAAAACGAGGAAAACCAGAAACATACATCCTCTGCAAGAACTGCATTTCTGTTGCTATTCGCTTCTCTCTCCTCTCTCTCTCATCTCCTTTGACTTGTCCCTCCATAGCTTGCGTTCGAGCAGTATATAGATAATTCAATCTCACGTCTTCTTCTTCCGTTTTATACTCTCCATTAATTGTATGCGACAAACATATACAGAGCGGATATAATCGAATTATGTGAAGAAAATTTATCCGAAAATGGCGTGTGTTGATGTTAATATGAACAGCGATGTTATTCCGATGGTGGGATTGCAGGAGCCCAGTATTGATACGGATAAATTGAGCTATGAGATTTTTTCCATCTTGGAGAGCAAGTTTTTGTTCGGTTACGATGATCAGAAGCTTTGGGTTCCCCGCCAAATTGGTGAGACGCTGCCGGCCAAGAATGGGGTCGTCGCCGGCGTCGAGGATGGCGGGGTTCAGGCCGTGAAGAATCAGAGGGGGAAAATCTGTATTCTCAGTATCGACGGCGGAGGGATGCGGAGCATTGTATCGGGTAAGGCGCTGGCGTATTTGGAAACTGCGTTGAAGAATAAGTCGGGAAATCCCAACGCCAGAATCGCCGATTATTTCGACGTTGCGGCAGGCACCGGCGTCGGTGGGATTTTTACGTCGATGCTCTTTGCCGCGAATGATCAGAACCGGCCGATTTTCCAAGCGGACGAAACGTGGAAGTTCCTCGCGGCTGAGGGCAAAAAGTTCTACAGCTCCGCAAAAGCAGGCAATTCCAAGGGCAAGTTCTTCAAACGGATTTTCAAGAAATCCGGCGGCGCAACCGGTTCATCCACGGCTGGGTTGGAGAAGGCGATGAAGGAGGCGTTCAAGGACGCAAGAACCGGGCGCAGCTTGACGCTGAAAAACACGCTTAAACCGGTTTTGATCCCCTGCTATGACCTCTCCAGCACGGCACCGTTTTTGTTCTCCCGAGCTGACGCTCTAGAAAGCGACAGCTACGACTTCAATCTGTGGGAAGTCTGCTTGGCCACGTCGGCGGAGCCGGGTGCATTCGACCCGGTTTGCATGAAGTCGGTAGACGGGTTGACACGTTGCGTGGGGGTCGACGGCGGGTTGGCGATGAACAACCCGACTGCGGCGGCCATCACGCACGTGCTGCATAACAAGCAGGAATTTCCATTCGTCAGAGGAGTGGAGGACATTTTGGTCCTTTCAGTGGGGGCCGGCGGGCAGCTGTTGGAGGGCAGCTTTGACTATGAGCAGGTCAAGAAATGGAAGGCTAAGGACTGGGCCCGGCCCTTGGCTCGGATTTCCGGCGACGGTTCTGCGGAGCTGGTCGATCACGCCGTCGCCATGGCTTTTGGCCAGAGCCGTAGCAGTAATTACGTCCGGATTCAGGTATGAAAAAACATTAGTAATTACATGATCAGCTTGCCTAACTAAAATCTCTTACTTGTAAATCTTGATTGCTGATGATGTAAGGAATACTATGATTACCGAGTTTTGGAGAAGACAGGCTGTTGGGGATGAGGATGGGTATGGGGTGGGGGGTTGAATGGGCTAACGTGCGCAGGTGGTATTTTGGGAGCATGCAATTTAATTCTGTGCCTTTGTTTGGGATGTGGGGGAAGAATGAGCAGTTGCAAGAGGAATTAACGTTGTCGTTTTAGTGCAAAATGGCTGTCCAGGCCAAAATGCCAACCCAAAGTGGAGTATTTGGACATTGACATGGGTTGCCGTGACTGTGTGTTCTGTGTGTCTCTCTGTTTGTGTGATACAGTAATTATCACCATTCAACAACAGTCAACACCTATTTTTTTACAGTATGATGATAGCAAGAGTTTTTTTTGTATTCAGTTTTCACTTCTTCCAAGGATGTTGTTTCTTGACCAGGTACTAAATTTATAGCAGGAAGTTATTTTCAACAACTTAATGTTTTTTTTTGTGGTACAAGAGAAAGAAACAATGTTGCTTCTTGTTCATCATTAAACCAAAAATAAGTAGTATAAATTTTCAGGGCCCCTCAAGATTTCCCTCTATTTAAAATAATAAAACTGATGAGAAAAGGGTTAAACAACGCACAGCTAGCAATCTTTGTCAGTTTTTGACAGTTTTCACCTGTCTGAATTTCAATGTTGTCCTTTCTCTCAAGCCTGTCCATGAAATTGATGATATGTACTACTATAAGAGGGGTAGTATGGTGCTAGTTGTAAGAATGAGACCTCAGCATCAAATTGCAGTTTGGACAAGAATCAAGATTTTAACATCATTGAGCATTTCTTGATACAGATAGTGTATGCATGCTGGGAAGGACCAGGAGAGAGGTCTCTTTTCTTTTTCCATTCTAAGACATTTCTGTGGGGTTATTCCCTTATATTCATACATGGTCCTGCCTGTGATCATTACTGTTAAGACATTAAGTACATGGTTTGGTAATTTCCTAAATCATGTTTCTTCATATGTTTATACATTATGGTGATATGTTAACTAAGTACCAGTGAGGCTGTTGGGAGCATATGATTAGTTCTAGAGTTGGATATACTGATAATCTAATTTAACTCCTACTTGTCCTCTTGAATCTTAGTATGATGCAATGAACGAATAAACTTATGCAAGTGGCTGTGTGAATCAGTATCGGACAGGACAATTTTGACGAATGTTGTTATTCTCTGGTCCCTAGGCTTATGTTTTTTAACTGAATTCAATGAATCACAGGCAAACGGATCCAGCTTTGGGCGGTGTGGAGCGAATGTTGACTCGGACCCCAGTCCAAGCAACATAAAAATGCTCATCGGGATGGCTGACGAAATGCTGAAACAGAAAAACGTCGAGTCTGTCCTCTTCAACGGCAAGAGGATCGGAGAGCAAAGCAACTTTGAGAAACTCGACTGGTTTGCCGAGCAACTTGTGCTGGAGCATCAGAGGAGGAGTTGCAGAATAGCTCCCACTGTTGCATTCAAGCAGTCCACCCCAAAAGCTTCTTAAACAACTTCAGACAGTACTCAAAATACTTGTTAAAAAAAAGGTGAAAAACGGTAAGCTTTCTCGATTTTGATTTGTTATACGTTGTTGAATTATAATTTATGACCATACATTACCTTTAGTTGCGTAACATAGACTGCTGAAATCAAACCTGGCCCCATTTATGGGACTCATAATTGGTACATAATGTCTTAACATCAACTGGTCTTTCTTCTTGCATTATGGTTTTGTGATGACTAATCACGAGAAGATATCGGTCTTGTCTGTTTCTTCCCCCCGTGGGCTCTGTCTTGTCATTTTCTAGTGATTTCAGAAATATTTAAGCTCACAACAACCGCTGGTTGTTGCAATAGAATTGTCTTTCAAGTACTGTAACAGAGATGAAACTTGGGCCTAACAAGCTGGAGTGGGGAGAGGTAACCTAACACCTGTTGTTTGTCCACCGACACTCTCGTTCTTGGAGGATCGGGAGGGCATATTAGTCATTTTAGGCCTAAGGTTTTTGTTACAAAGTTGGATCATGTCGTATCAGCTAGCATAATGTGGATTTTAGTACAGATATAGTTTAGTCATTAGCCAACACCAAAATGATTCCGTGTTTGACTCTTGCACTAAAAGCTGTGTGTCCCAGTATGTTCTTGGCATTGTGTTTTTCCTACAGGGGTTGGTCTACCCACTTTGTAGGTCTGAAAATATATTTTGTGGGAGCCATTGTAAGAAATGGCAGCATTCTTGAGCACAAATCATGGGATGAACTACTGTTCTTAGAAAAACAGCCATGGTCCTTACTTGGGAGTTTGACCTGCTAGTACATGATTGCTGTTAGTTGGCCATAATCACCAGAGCATGTAATACCAGATGGTCATGCAATTAAAATTTTGCCGACAACATCACCTGCCCAAGATGTCATTCTTTTGTAGTGTCTGGAAAGTTTTAATCTTAGTATTTGGGTCTCAACGCTTGGTAGATACCAAGTCCAAGACAAACATTTAATGTAGGTACACATAGGTTTTTGCAATGTTTATCTGAATTGCTACCTTAGACTTGGTAAATTTTAGCCGGAATCGAAATTGACGAGGGCACATGATTGATATATAATTTAAAGTGATTGGCCAATCATATAACAAATGTACTTATATTTATTATGTGATTGATGTACAGTTTACGGAGACTTGATGAACGCACAATTTGGTGTGGAAAAAGATTTGATTTTATACAACATGGGGGCACTCAAAAACAAACTTTTGACATTTCTCTGAGCCTACTATGATTGACAAGAAATGGGAAGCCAAAAGATGTTCTTTGTTGTAAGAAAAGAAGAGAAAGTTAAGAATTCATAGCAAACTTCGATAGTTTTGCAACTCCACAAGTGGAAAAAAGTGAAAGTAAAAACAGTAAATAATTCCTTGCAGTTGATTAAAAATTTACAAGCATGAAGCCCAACTGCCAGTGATTAAAGCACCTGTCTGTCATTACATTTTGCATGTCTTCACTTTTCCACAAACAATGTTGTCCTAATTCTTACATCTGTTTTTCTTCTGTCTTCCACGCAGGTAAAGGTTTATGAACTTGGAACGACAAAAACCCAAAACCAAAAAAAAAGAAAAAACAAAAAAAGAAGACAAACAAGTAAAGTAATACATAGCAGCAGCTTTCACTTGGTGGCCGGCAGGCGGCGGAGCACGGTGGTAGCCACCTCACCATGGAGGTCATTTGACTTCCCTAAAATGTGTTTGGTGGTGGTGGGCAACCTCCTATTATTTTAGCCTAAGTTCTTGGTGTACTCTTTGTGAATTTTCTATTTCTTTTTTTTTTCTAATTTAATTTTAGTGGTGGAAAATAGGGTTGGGATTGAGAGTGGGTCCCAAAACAGCCATCAATTTGGATGAATGATTTGTGATTTGGACTTTGATGTGGAGCCAATTTCTCATGTAAAAATTCCAATTCCAATTTTTTTTTTTTTGGTTTTTTTACCTTTTGATGTAAAAAAAAAATTGCAATTTTCTTTTGCAGAGTTTCAACAACTTCACCATTATGTTTGGTTTTGTTTTTAACTTGTTTTTGGGTATTTTGTGGAGATAGAGAGAGAAAAACAAAGATAAATAAAAATAAGTTAGAGATAGTGTGTATGTTTGGATTTGTTTTTGGAGATAATATAAAATAAGTATGTTATGTTTGATGTTGGGTAGTGGGGAGACAAAAAATACTGTTCATTGTTAAATCATGTATCTTTTATATATATTTATATATATATGTGTATAAAAATATATATAATTTATTTAGTTGTGAGTGGATTAAAATAAATATTATTTTCTAATTATATATGTATGGAAATGAAAAAAATAATTTATGTAAATACACTTTTAAAAATAATTAAATGCACTCTAATAATGGATTAACAATATTTTTTGTTAGTTGTTCTATTCGAGGTGATAAATTTAAATACATTATTCAAATAATATAATATATGAATTAACCGCGTAGAATAATTATATTATTTTATATTTTTTAAAATTTTTAATTATTCCAATGATGTAGAAAATATTACGTATAAAATATTAAGTGGTTAAAATAAAATATATTTGTATTTAAAAATCAAATACTTAGAAACAAGACAAAATACATAGAACAAGACAAAAACATGACAAAACAAGCAATGGCAAACATTGTTTCTGTTTTGGGCCATCTCTGAGATGGCCAAAACCGAAAACAAACACAAGGCACACTTTGTATATGTTGTTTTTTCTTTCCCTTACTTGCAAAAAAAAAAAAAAACAAGAAAATTACTGGTTTTAGAACAACTAATTCTATGAAAAGTCGTGCTATTTGAATTCACAATTTTAATAATTGATTATACAATTGCAGATTTCAAAATTAATCTTATATCAAGCGATTTTGATGGTTATTAATGCGAATAATAGGTAAATAGCTGAAAAATAATTGTTGTGGGATTAAAAGGGTGTTTGGATGAGTTTATAAACTTTTTAAAATATCTTATAAGATGTTGGGTTAATTACATTATGTCATTCGAACTATGATCGTTTTTATTCTTTGGCATCTATATTTTTCTTCATGTCAGCTTACCATCTCAACTTACAAACTTTTCTGCACTTTGTCATTTATAACTGTTTTTCAACTAATTTTTTGTCGGAAAACCATCACATGTGCTATTTAAGGGTTTTGTGATGTGATATTTTTCACTTATGCAAAGCATGTGATATTTTTCATGCAGAAAAAGTAACAGAAAAGGTAATATATGGCAAAGTGTAATTTTACAAAGTTGACACAAAAAAAAGATTTGCTGACAAAGAGTAAAAAGAGGCAGTTCGTATAACAAAATATAATTTATCCTAAGATGTTTAAGAACTTGTAAGATGCTAAAAAGAATTTGGTAATTTCTTAGGACAGGATCTTATAAGGTCTAAAAATAAGATGTTACGAGCTTATAAGCTCGATAAAAAAATGAGTTGCCAATTTATTTTTAAAATTTTAATAATTTTCTTCAAATTAATTATAAAATTATCATTACTAACATCTTATAAGTTCTATAATATTATTTTATTCGAACACTCATAAACTTATTTCTAAAAATAAAATTTAATATCTTATAAATTCTAAAAACATGTTATAAGATATTCTAAATAAATTTAACAGAACACCCTTTAAAAGCCATAAATTGTAGATTTTAAAACCTTGGTTTTGATAGAACTTAAACCTAAAAGTAACGGTATAAAAAACTGTATGTACACTAAAAATGCAGTTTAGGCTTATTCAATAACAAGGATAAGCATACACTTAGTTGGTTGCTTAGTTATAAAGACATTTAGTATGTTTGGTTGGGATGAAAAATGGAGAAATAAAAGAAGTGAGTGTAAAAATGATTGTTAAGAGATAATAATGTGTTCGGTTAGGAGGAAGAGATGGAGATGAAATAAAATTTGATGTATATGAAACTCTTCCGAAGTCCAATTTTATTTTCGTTCAAAATCGGGTGGAAAAGTAAAAGTATAATGCCAAAAAGATTAAAAATACAATTTTTACTTTTATTTACTCTATTACCCATATATATCTAGTTTCTCTACAATTCTTTTCTCCTCGCTGATAATACTGTACATAATTGTCAAAGAAAAAAATAATAAAATCGCTAAAAAACTACTGCATCGAAGTCAACAATCAAGTTAATAATTTTGTTAGTAATTTTTATTTATTTATTTAAATAAATAGTTTAAAATAAATGAATAATACACATTTTGATGAATATTTTATTAATAAAAAGTATTCTTTATTCTTATCATGATAGATATTTTTATTAATATTATTTGTAAACTCTTGATATACTAAAATTATATTAGCATAATTGTACTTTATTTATTCAACTGATAAAAAGCGAAGAGAAGGGTAATTTAGTAAAATTATAAGAGTTAGTCTTTTCTTTTCAATTTATTTTCCTCATAACAAACAAGTGAAAATATTTGAAATTTACTCTCCTTCCAATCATATCAAACAACTTATAGGAAAAAAACTTCCCTAATGTGATGGTTCTTGTAACACCGTCTTTCCGTATATTTTGCAACGATTTTTGCCACTGCTATTGTAGCGGCTGATTATTTGACCAAGTATTTATTACAAAAATAGATAGCCGTCACAAAAATCATAGCAAATTAGTAACGATCTACAAACTGTAACGATTTTAGGCACACATAAATTTTGTAACGGTTGTTGTAACGGTAAAAAAAAAGTCATTTTTATTATCCTCTCATGCTAATCTGTTACAAAGCGGTTACAAAAGTTGAGTGTATTGGAACGGCCGTCTGCCCATTACAAAAAAATCATTATAAATCCGGTCTTTTTTTGTTGTGAATCTTACATAATCTACCCCCATTTTTTAACTGTAAAAAATATTATATGTAATTACACAAAAGATATATAGGAGTAATTGTATAAATAAGCTATAGACTAGGTCTATAAATATAAGGGATAATTACACTCCACTCCCTTGAGGTTTGGCGTAATTAAATTTAGACCCCCTGTGGTTTGGAAAATTACATCTAGCTCCAAATGTGGTTTCAAAAATTACATCTAGCACCTTTGAGGTTTACTTCTGTATACCAAATAAGTCTCGCAATTAGTCAAAATTTACTGAAACTACTGATATTAATAAAAAAATAAAAATCATATTTACCCCAAATTAACTTATTACTGACTTATTGCTACTCAAATATGATCAAATTATCCTCATACGTCTTCATGCACTAGTGCATATGATAAGATAAATCTTCATCGTTATAAGAGTAGTTTAGTCCGAAAAACTATTTAAGTAGCAATAAGTTAGTACTAAGCAAATCAAGAGTAAATATAAATTTTCATTCAATTTTTTCATTAATATCAATAAATTGAGTGAAATTTGACTAACGAAGGGACTTATTCACTAGATGGAAGCAAACTTAAAGATACTAAATATAATTTTTTAAATTATAAGAGATTTGTTACGTGTAATTATATTAAATTTTAAGGAAGAAGAATGTAATTATCCTTAATTAATATAATTATTCCCTGTATACAACGAACAAAGAGACATAAAGTGGTGGATAAACACAGGATTAAATGCATAGAAAATTGTCAAATTTATGCTGTTGATCAATATTAGTCACAACATTTAAGGCCAATAATTGAGAAGTTATGTTGGCAATAATTAGAGATGATATAATGTAAAATTCAGACCTCATTGTTTGGTGTTGTTGTTTTCAATAACCATTCAAACACTTTGCGTCTGCTAATTCTCCACCATTTTCTGCGTGTTGTCACAATCACTTATCCCTTTGCAACTCATTTGTGTATTGCGTGTTTGTGCATTTCAACGATTTAAAACTCGGACCGTTCATCAAATTGAAAAATTAATTAAATAAAGAATTATTATTTAATTATTTGCTACATCGTGCGATTGTATCAGTAATATTATAATTAGACTTAATTATATCTACGTTCTCTCTAAAAATACAAAATTATATATTTATTTTTAAAAAAAATTTAAAATTATACTTACACATTCTTTGAAAATTCAATATTTTTCATTAGGGTTTGAAAGGAAAATGCTATTCTTAAGGCTGAAAAGAGACTTGTTGCTTGCTTGTCTAGCTCTTCTGCTTGTGAAGAGCTAGATCCATAACATTCACACCTAGTTACTCGCTTTGTTGCGGATTTAGTTTCAGGGTTCGTTTAGGCCTTATGTACAAGTAAGAAGAATTTTTTGGATTTGAACTGAAGAAAAAAAAAGAAACAACTTTGCTGACAATTACATATTTTTTATTTTGTCAGAAGAGTCCTCCAAATATTTTGGTTTTCCATTAGATTCGTTTTTTTTCATTTTTTTGGACTATGAATAAAGAAGAGAGGATAGGCTCGTTACATTCATAAAAAAAGCTATGAGAATTTTACCCTAAGTACTTGAGCGTGAATATGCATTTTTCTGGTACACACAGCCTAAGCAGCTCAGCTATTGAAGCGACTCTAAGCCAAAGAGACGTGGCGCTACCCCTACTGTCAGGGAGGGGGTCTTATTCCTCAAGGGAAGGAAGCGTAAGCCAAGCCAGCTTAACTAATGACTGGTCATTGTTACCGATTTCATTCCAACAACTACGACCAAACCTTTTTTCTTTTCATTCTTCAAGCAACAGAACCCAAAGGTCAAGCCTTTTACTAATATGTTCACCCCTGCATGAAATAGGAGCAAAAAAAAAAAAAAATACATAAATTTCGATTTGGGCTCCATTCAACATTCCAATGTAATTGTTTTATATTATTAAAAAGGTAAATGTAATATAATAAAATCAAAAGGATGTATTTGTAATAAAATAGTGCTCTCAAATTATAGTGATTAGATAAAAAGTAGTCATAGATAAATGAAAAAAATTATTCATATTTGGTGCTTTGTTTACTTCCAATATATGGATAACATTATTATTGCATCTATATTTTTGTCTAATATAAAAAATTCAAAAATAATATTTTATTATAATTATACCTTTTTAACTATATATATATATATATATATTACTTGTACCCCTTTTATTATAAGTATACAAGTATTACATTGGATGTTAAACGAGGGATAAAATTAAAATTTATGTAAACTTTTTGTTGATGTTAGCATTTTTCATTATAATGTTAGGAAGGTGGTCAAATATAAACAAAAATTTTCGAAGGTGGTGTAAATATAATTACAAAACTTTTTTGGAGAAAAGTGTAATTTTGTATTTTTAGAGGTGATTTAAGTTAATTAACCTTTATATTAATTAATATTAAAAAAATATTAAACTAGTAAAAAGTACAAAACTATAAATGAAAAAAGTTCAAGTTACACTAGGAATTAAAAGTATACTGAAAATTTGATAGGAAAAGCAATACATTTAAGCTTTCGGGTTAAGAATAAAATTAAAAGAATTACAAACGTAACATAAAAATATTGAACTATTTTACTTTTCGTATTAAGTCATAACTGAATTTTATTATTGTCCATTTTTAAAATATTCTTAAGTTTCATCTGTAAATTATAAATTTATTTAGCAACTTAAGTACTCAAATGGATTTATTCGATTTTATAAATCTAACTGAGCCATTTTATGGACGAATTAGTGACCATTTAATCGATCTGAGCCGAAACTATAAATTAATAATTTTGATAAATTAATAAGATAATAATTTTTTGAAAGACCCTTATATGAATTTATGGTTCTTTTAATATCATAAATTAATAATTCTATAAAATTACAAATATAATTAGGACAACCTAGTAAAATATGTTTTTTATTTGTTCTTTGCGTCTTCTTAAAATTTAAATATAGTTGTATTTCATCTCTAACTTTACTTACTGTATCCAAAAGTTTTGGCGTTGCGTTCTCATACTGCAACCAAAAATTGCAAAGAATTGTTGCTGCTAAATATATTGTATATATTTTATTCATGAAAAATAATGTAGGTTCGTTGAATTGAAAAATCTCTATTTAAATTAATATATTATTAATTATTGATTAATTAAACTTTTTTAAATTAATAAAATTACGTGTCTGTGAGAATTTGAGGCATGGAAATAGAGTACATCGATGGCAGTAAAATTAGAAAATGAAAAACTATGCTTCATTCATCAAAACTCAAGTCAGGAGGTTATAGAGATGTGAAATTATATATAGAACAGAGTTTTAGTTGAGTAAGAAAACTAACCCACTTTGGACTCCAGCTGGCAACAGACTTAACATATAAACGTTGTATCACTAATAAAAAACATTGAGTACAAAAACACGACTATAGCAGGAAATGATAAATAAATAGAGTGTTGTACATCATCTTCAAAAGTCGCTGCTGCTTGCTGCAGAACTTGCTACAACCCCCACTCAAGATGGAGCTGAGGAAGAGAGGCCTAGCTTGGACAGGAATCTGGCAAAATTAGCAGCAGGAAGAGACTTGGTAAAGAGATCGCTAATTTGATCAGACCCAAAAATGAGAGCTGGTGAGATGAAGCCAAGCTTGAACTGATCGCGAACCAAATGGCAATCAATGTTAAGATGTTTGGTGAACTCGTGGAACGCGGGATTCGTGGTGATGTGCAAAGCGGCTTTGTTGTTGCACCAAAAAGGAATTGGGAGCATGACAGGAATGCCAAGATCACGTAGAACAAAGGAGAGTTAGAGCCAGAGCAATTCACAAACGATGGAGGCCATGCTGCGATATTCCGCCTCAGCTGAAGAACGCGAAACTGTGGCCTGCTTCTTCGCCTTCCAGGAGATAAGGGAAGTACCCAAGAAGATATAGTAGTCAGTAATGGAGCGACGGGAGTCAAGGCATGAAGCTCAGGAAGCATCAGAGTACGCTGTAAGTTGGACTAAGCTAGAAGAAGAGAAGAAAAGACCAGTGAAGAAACTGACTCAATTGCTGGACGGCGAAAGAAATATCAGGGCGAGTGAAGCCCAAGTAGAGAAGACGGCCAATGAGACGTCTGTAGCGAGAGGGATCTGGAAGTAGAGCACCTCTATCATGAGTCAGTTTGAGGCTGAAAGGAAAAGGAGTGGAAGCAGGCACAACATGAAGCATGGAAGAATAAGACAAGATATCATGTAAATACTTGCGTTGAGTGACTTGTAGGCCATGAGGAGAACGGGCAAGCTCAAGGTTAAGAAAATACTGTGCAGGACCAAGGTCTTTGATGGTGAATAGGCGATCCAAGTAGTGTTTGACAGAATGAAGAGCAGCCTTAGAGGAGCTAGTTAAAAGGATATCATCCACATAAACGAGGAGTGCTGTAAACTCAGAATCCAAATGCTTAGTAAAGAGGCAATGTTCATGTGTAGATTAACGAAAACCAAAGGCAAGCAGCCTGTCGGTAAGCTCAAGATTCCACTAGCACGGGTCTTGCTTAAGCCCATATAACGAGCGTTGAAGCTTGCAAACCAGACCTGGGGAAACATCAAAAAGACCAGCAGGAGGGTCCATGTATACATCCTCATCCAAGCGGCTATATAGAATAGCGTTGTTTACGTCTAACAGCAGTAAGGACCATGATTTTGAAGCTGCCAAAGACAAGAAAAGTCGAACCGTGATAGATTTTGCAATAGGGAAAAATGAATCAAAATAATCGACACTTTTGATTTGATTATACCGCTTCGCCACCTAGCGAGCCTTATAGCGACCAATGGTGCCATCAAGGTTGAGTTTCAACTTATAAACCCAACGGGAGCCAATGGTACTCTTGCCAGGAGGAAGTGGAGTGAGAATCCATGTCTGATTGGAAGCCAATACTTTTAACTCCTGGTTCATTGCCTCAACCCAGTTTGGGTCTTTACTAGCTTGGAGGTAGCTTTTAGGTTCCTGTAAAGCCGATAAATGGGCAACAAACTGGATGTATGCAGGGGTAAGTGAAGTGGACACACAAGAGGAGGCAGTAGGCATGCAATGACATACATAATCCGACATCCAGGAGGGCCTAGTAGATATTCTTTGAGAACGATGCGGAGGAACTTGAGGTGTTAGAGGATCTGGAGTTGAAGACAGAGTAAGGGGAGTATCTGAAGGAGCATGCTTATTGGCTAAAGGGTGGAAGGAAGAAGAGGTGGTGTGAGGAACAGGGATAGGTAAAGCAATAGGGCCATCGTCCACTGGAGAACCTTGGAAAGGAAAGAATGTTTCATGAAATATGACGTCTCTCAACGTGAATATGGAGTTAGACTCTATGTCATAAACTTTGTAGGTCTTTTTAGATTGACAGTAGCCTAGGAAGATACATTTCGAAGCATGTTTGTCGAATTTTTGTTTGTGAGGCAAGGTATTTGTGGCATAGCAAAGGCAACCAAACACCCTAAGGAGTGTGAGGGTTGGAGATTTGTTGTAGAATATTTCGAATGGACATTTCCAGTTTAGGGTGGAGGATGGCAGCCGGTTGATGAGGTAAGTAGTTGTAAGAACTCATTCGCCCCATGATGTGCAAACACTTAAAGGTAAATTACATTGATATTCTCTGAGTTAGAATAACTTATACAAATATTTTTTATATTTTGCAAAATTACAGCTAATCCTCCTGATGTTATAATTATAATAATAAATAAAAAAAAAGAAAAGCTTACACAAACACTCCCTCAATAGTATTACACCAATACCTTTCAAGGAGTGTACCTGTACAAAAAATAAAAGGTATTTGTATGTTTTGAAAATGCCAATATAATTATAATGACTCCCCTAAGGTCAGACATAATTATGAATAACCAGTTGTTATTTGAAAAATTATCAATTATCCCCCTGACTTTAACGACTGTCTAATAATTAGCCCAATTTGTTAGGTTTCCATCCGATTTTTTTATGGTGAATTGACCAAAATGTCCTTTTGGATTAAAAATTATAATTTTATTATTTTTGAATTTTTATGGACTAAGCGAATAATTTTTTATAATTTTTTCATCCATCCCGTTCGATTTTTTTTGTAACTTTTTAATTAAAAAAAAAAACAAAAAAATACAGCATGGGTAAGGGCAAAGTTGACAATTTCATACCTCCATTCAAAGGCTACAAAATTTCATCAAACATCAGGGAGATATTTAAAATTTTTCAAATAACGAAAAGATATTTATAATTATGCCAAATTTCAAAAGAGGTCGTTGCAATTTACCCATATAATTATCCAAAACATAAAAGAACAAACAATACACGACACAAGAAGCTACATGGTTGAAGAAATTCTCTAACATTACGATATCTAAGAAGCGATTTTACTAGAATAGGTTTTGTATCTCGAATTACAATAGAAGAAATACACCGTTGATTTTAAGTTTTAACTATGACTAATAATAAATATTCGTAATAAATAGTTATTAATCACGATTATCGAGATTTTTGTATGGGCTGCCAATATTAACTATGACTAAAAGTTATGATAAATATTTTTACTACGACTCGTAGATGTGGCAAATAATTTTTTCATACTGGAAGAGCTAATTTTTTGCATCAATTTTATTTAGTCGTGGTTAATAATAATTATTTATCATAATTTTTAACCATAGCCATTAATATTATTGTCAATATTTTTTGCACCAACTCTATTTTAAAAATACTTACATAATATATCCTCATTTTTGAATAATTATCCTTATACAACTCAAAAGAACACACACACAAAAAAAAGAAAAAAAAATGTGAAATGTGTGAATTATGATATCAGGATAATTAATACAACCTTATCTGATTAAATTAAGTTTTCTCTCAGCAAAAGCTTATCCTTTTTGTAGTTTTTCAATAATTGAAATCCATCATACATTGTAATTAATACATTGATCACTGACGTAGGAGAAGAGAATTATTGAATGGATTAAGATACGAGGTGGGCTTCTTTCACAAACAATATAAAGTGTCTCAAATAAGACAAACCACTTGAACCCCACTTAATTGTATCATAATGATGATGATAATGACTTAATTATAAAGGATAATTACAGGGGAAATAGCATTTAGGCCCATTTCACTTTTGGTCCATTCATTACGGGATTAGCATTTTTAGTCCCATAACTTATAAAAACTAGCACTTTCCTCAGCCACATTTTTGTTTACAATTTAACAGTGTGGATCACGTGCCTAATATGTGGCCGTTAAGTATTTTTAGCAGGAGGGAAAATTGACCCTCCTTCTAATAGCAGCATATGAATGCTCCATTTGGCCAACTTGATTCACTTATGAAATGAATGATTCTCTGTGTTGTTTCTATTTGACTTTAACTTACAGAAATATGGGAATTGTGAGATTCAATTTTTGTGAGCAAATTTATGAGACAAGAGAGAAATCCCCCTTTCTTTGTCCTAATTTCTTTTGAGATTTATTTTTTTCCTTCAAATGTATTTACATTTGCCCCTCAAAAATGTCCCAAGTTGGAAAACACGTTAATTTTTCCTCCAGCACATGGTCTACGCCATTAAATTGTAGATAAAAGTAGATGAGGACCAAAAATACTCATTTTTATAAGTTAGTTCTAATTTCGTAATGAACCTGACCAAATATAAGACAAGCCTAACTTATGGGACCAAAATGTTATTTTTCAATAATTACACCGGCCACCCCTGAAGTTTGATATAATTAAACGTAAAACTCCTATGATTTGAAAAATTACATTGTGTAATACATCTAATATTTATTTCATCCAACAAATAGATCTATTTCGTTAGTTCAATTAACAAAATTTGCTGACACTAATAAAAAAATTGAATTACAATCCATATTTACTCCCCATAGATGTATTACAGATTTACTGCAGATCAAAACAAATATTTCTGATAAAAAAGTAGTTTGATCATAAAAGATTTGTTTGATTTGCAATAAGTCAATCTTGAATGGATAAGCTATTCATAAAACTTTTTTATAATGTCGCAAATTCCACTAATAGGATGAAATTATTTATTAAATAAAAATAAATTTTAAAATACTAAATATAATTTTTCAGATCATAAAAATTTTATATAAAATTATAATAAATATTAAAAAAAGATAATGTAATTGTTCCTAAGTATAATTTCTTAGGTTTGGAATAGTGCACATCAATTCTACTTTACTACTCCACTAAACTATAATAATTATTTGTATTAAATCAATGACAAGACAGTGCCGAAAGTGAAGAAAAGGAAATAAAGTTTTCTGCTTCTTTCCAAAGAACGAATGACAACCGACTTAACATCAACTAAAATTGTCAATTTCATTACACGCTTTAATTAGAACGCCAGCCACAGGAGCATATTCGATACGTGTGTATATTTTAAAATTTTATAATATTTATTTAATTAAATAAAAAAATTAAAATATCAACCAAAATCGATAAAATGAATAAAATTTAAATAGACGTAAAATAAAAATTCATTACAAATCAAGCAAGTCGTTTATTTTGCAAATATATATATATATATATATATATATTTTAGGATATACAAAAGTTTAATATACGTATTTTAATTTTTTTGTATTTATTTAATTAAATAAATAGAAATATAAAATAAATAACCAATCAAAACCAATAAAAAAATAAATTAACTACAAATATACGTATAAACCTACTCGTTATTTCAAAAATTATAAATACCCTTCTGAAATTAATGATCGTTTAACAAATATCCCCTCATGACAGTCCATTGTAGAGGGTTTTTGTTATACGATCATTAAGTTAAAGAAACATCTGTAATTTTTCAGATAAATAATAATGTATTTATAATTATGATAAATTTTGTCATAAAAGTTTTTTATAATTTATCCCTAAAAATATCTAAATTTACATTTTATGAAATAATATTATGTGATTAATTTAATACGATCAGATCCGATTCGAGTTCTGAAAATGCATTGAGAATTGTGCATAACTCCTAATGTGGTATTTGCCAGTTAGGTTTGTGGAGTATTGAGGACAAATGTCTGAAACACACAACTGAACTAAAGGATCAAACAGTATCTATGTTTTCTCTCCTCTGATCAAGATATCTTGGGCCGTTGATCTACATATTTGGGCCTAAACATAAAGCCCAATAACGGCCCAAATGCGTGTGTGCTTCTTGTAGGTTGAAAGAGAAGAGCGAAAAACTATCTGGACCACGGACGTAACTAAGCTAAAGGTAAAATAAGGTAATTTTTTCAACATTTAGAAATAATATAAATTTATTAATATATATATATATATATAGTATAATGAACTTTTTAATTGAAGTATATTTATATTAAATAATATATTTTAAAATTTTTCCTATATTTTTTTTTGTATTTTGATGCTTAATTGATTTTATGAATAAATATAATTTATTAAATATATTTAAAATAAATAATATTTAATTTAGTTAAAATCATATTATTATATAACATAATTTTTATTTATCTATATAAATACTTAAATAAAATTTAAATATTATTTTTTAGGTATTTTGAAATTTAAATTATATCAGTTATAATTTATTGTGATTTTTTAATTTAAAATTTAAGATTTTAAAAATTTTACGTATTTTGATGTTTATTTAATATATTGCATAAATAAATATAAGTTATTAAAATATATTTTGATTGAATGATAATTTAGAATTAATTAATAATATATATTTTATTAAAATATATTTAGATATTGTATTTCAAATAACACATCGACTTTTTTACCTATATAATTAATACAGAGAAATTTTGCGCTATTTCAACAAAATAAAAGGACCCAAAAAGGAAATACAAAATTATCAACACGAAACTAAATTTTTTATAAAAGGACCAAATATGAGATATTTAAAATTAATTCATTTTTTTTAAAAATGACAAAATATATAAATAAAATAAGTTATAGGAGCAAAAAAAACTAACTGCCCTTATTAATAAAACAAAAAATATAGGTTAAAGTATCAAAATTAACTGGAGTTATCTCTTCAAAAGCCAAAATGAAAGCTAAGGGAGGAAAAATTGTTACTTGAACTAGACTCTTGTTGTTGTTGGTATTACCCACAACTTATTGGTAATTTGCAGTTGACTTGTTTATGAATGTATAGAGCATCTACACTTTAATATCTCAAGGAAAAAATGCAGTTTGTTTCTATAACTGTAAATTTTATTTATAAGTAAAGTTACAATCATACAATCATGGAGTAGCTGTGTGGTAATGCCAAGGTATTCTCCAAAGTTTATACAGTGTTATAGTACTAATATTGCAAATAAATCTACACTAATGATACGCTGTCTAATCTCATCTATCACTATAGTAGCCAATGCCTCAGGTGTTTTCTCAATGTGTTGAAATTTTCTTCGATCACACCCTTGCCACAAATGGTGAACTAGAGATCCTAATAATCCCTTATATACTGCATTGATCACATGGTGGCCTCTCCATTTCCTTGCCGCCCAAAGAACACCAGACTCCCAATTATGGTGCGGCCAAGGGAACCGAACCCGTCTCCGAATAGCTGTGATGCACCGATGTGAATACCAATAGTTGAAAAATAGATGGGAATGCTTTTCAAATTGTTCGCCATTGCATGGACTTACAACGTCTGTCCAAATAACTAAGCCAAGATTTGTCCATAGTAGAAAACCTGCCGAGTATGACTAGCCACAGAATAAAGATATTACGAGGTATCTTCAAAGGACCTAAAAGTAGATAAGATAGCCTACTCTAGGCCCTGATGGCTGAAAAAAAGTGTGTTGCCTTGGCCGAAAAGATGCCACCCTCTGTACGCCAACTAATCCTATCAGTTCCTCCATAGATAGTAGGTAAGGAGTGCATAATTTCCTAGCAATCAGTATGTGTAATGAGATGCTAATACTACTCACCATAAAGAATCATTCTGCTCACTGAATCATCAATAGAGGTGGTTATTAACTCAATCAGCGGCAAACCAAGATAATGTACCGAAAAATAGCCTTCTTGGAAACCCAATCTCTATAACGGCAACTCATGAATTCCAAGTGCCGACTTTGAGATAATGAGCTGACTTTTATCGAGGTTAGCATGCAACCTATATAGTGAAGCAAACACTTGCAACCCTTGTTGGAAGATAGAAATAGAGGTTTTATCAGCATTGCGGAATAGGAGGATGTCATTTACATAGTATAACCAAAACAAACCAATCTCCTTGTAGTGCTAGTGAAATCGAAACCCTGCATCCTACTCAATAAGTTGTTTTAGTAACATGTGAAGGACCTCCATGAAAATAATAAAGAAATAGGCAGACATCGTGTCTCCTTATCGCAACCTATGTGCCCAGGTAAAGAACCCGTCAATGCTGCCAGTAAGATAAACAGAGTATGATGTCGTGGTTACACACTCCTCAATCCACCGTATAAATTCATCCGAAAATCCAAACAGTTTCAGGGTGGTGAGCAAGGAGTTCTGTCGGTTCTCTTGTAGTAAAGTTTGTGCCATAGTGAGGAACTCCACAGCCAGTTTCATGTTAAGAGAGAGACCCCCCTTATTCCTTCTTTGAGCTTGGAATACATGTTTAAGTGCCTTCAACTTTCTAGTAACAACAAATATTACATTCCCAACAATGTTATGTCTCCATATAGAACGAGCAGAAGGAATGTAATTCGATGATGCATCAAGATAATTATCAAACAAACAAGGACCAACATGAGGAATACCTAGGTTTCCACTCGAAACAAGTGGGGAATGGTCCGACGTGCGCGATGGAAGGCTCTTGTAAAAGGCATTCGACTAGTGAGCAAGCCATCCGTCGTTTTCAAGCATCCGATCTAGCCTCTTCCATAAGCTCCTATTACTATCATTGCAGTTATGCCATGTGAATAAAGAGCCATGCATTGGGAGATTAATTAGTGAAGTATCAGTTAAGATTTGAGTGAAATCCTCCATAACCACTCGAATATTCCCTAATTGGCCACATACTTCGCTCTATCTAGGACCGTGTTAAAATCACCCATAAACAACCATGGGTTGTCAACAATTGAGCTTGCTAGAGCTCCTACCGACTGCCGAAGATCCCTACTTGTCCCACTCTCGTTAGCCCCATAGACAACAGTCACAAACGCAGTAATATGGAAGCGTCTTAGAAATAATTTACAGTGAACAAACTATAAGTGTACATTCAAAATATCAACCGCTATCTCATTCTCATCCCATGTAAGCCATATACGATTACCAGGGCCAACATAATCAGAAAACTAATTCCAGTGTGATAATAAACTCAGTTGAATACGAGAAACATTGTTAGGGGCAACTCTACTTTGAAAAAGTTCCATAAAGTTTAACCTATTTTTCAATATCACATCTTTAACTGCAATATGGTGATCTCGATGATTCAGGCCACGCACATTCCAGATACCCGCATTCATCACAAAGGAACCATATGAGGGTTGCATTCTTCAGGGCCCTTAGTTGAACATTCTGCAGTATCATCATCAAGTACCAAAACATCAATGGAGTATAAAGAACAAGTTCTTTACCTTTTCCAGTGTCCTCATCTCGCGTCAAAATCAGCTCATCAAGTATCAGATTTGGCCTACCTTGCGTCTCTGGAGCCGCCACCTCCTCATTCTCCATTGCTCTCGGTTCTGGTGTAGAGATCTTCCTCATGTGGCGTTGTTAGTTGCTAGGTCCAGTCTTCTTCATGTTGACTGCCATAGGAAGTCATGCCACTGGTTTGTTTGTCGGACAAGTTGTTATAGTACGTCCGAGACTCATACACGTCACACACTTTGGTGGCACGCAACTTTCATTGGCTCGGGTATGGGCCTGTCTGAAAGTTCTTGTAAGGGTTATTCTGGTGGATCTTATATCTGTTTGTCTAGATCCTTGGGATGAAGCCTTTATTGGTCCTGTTTTCTGCCTAAACTTGTATGATCTGGCTTTTGAATTGGACCACCATGATCTTCATGGGGAAAAGGTTCTTCTGGAACTCCTAGGGTAGGAGTCACTATTTTGTTTCCTCCTTTTTCTTGGTTCGCTGGATTCTCCTATAACAGTCGTAAAATCATTGTTATACAACAGAGAGGAGTTCGTTTGATCTGACCTCTCAGTCTTTTCATATTTTTCTAGATGGATGCTTGATAACACCAATCCTTCAATTTATCTTTAAGGAAAGACATTCTCCTTGCAATTGAATCTAGCTGTCCTTTAGGTATTTTGTATGACTGGATCAACATTTCCCTCCATGGACTGCATATGTTTGTAAAGAACATTGGAGCTGCTACTTCGTTGCTACTCCACTCTGCAAGAAATACTTGTGAAACCAATAGATATATTCATCTACTGCGCAAATATTTCTTAGTTTAAGGTTGAAGAGAACCTGTGTATATCCTCTAGCCTTTTCTGCTCTACTTCCTTTGAAGTATCCATCTCCAATGAAGTGTATCTTGATAAATCTTCTTAGCCGGTCTGCTATCGCGTCTTTTGAATCTTCGACAAAGATGCTGGCTTTGGTATGTTCTGGGTTATTATCCCATCCAATCTTCATATATCCCTCCAAGCTCAAATCAATAATTTTTATGAAGTTTTCTTTGTCGAGCTCTAGGATAGTCGTTGCTATCTTGATGGCTGCAACCCATTAGTCTATCAACTTCTCGGTATTTCGAAAATCGATAATATCCAAGTTAAATATAGCGCCATATGGATGTAGGGGCTGGAGTATGGTTCTTGTCCAAGGTGTATTATCAGGCACTTCTTTTAGATTTCTTCCAGGATTTTCCTTTAGCCTGGTTCCACAAATGTTGGAGTGGCATTAGTGTGGAAATCTGCACCTTCTCTTATTGGATGATCATGTGGAGGATCATTAGAACATATACTTCCCTCTTGCGGTGGTAGTGTTGGAGTGATTTTTTATTTGGATATTGACTAAATTCACAATCCCGAGTTGGGATAAGGATTCCGTCAATTCTTGTAGATCTGATAGATTTGCTCTTGTACCTCCATTATTTTATAGATATGATAAATGCGATAATCAGATCTTCTTTGGACTTCGGCTGTGGAATCTCCGTGATATTCCCCTTCTGATGTAGAAGAGGTATTATTCCAAGGGCATCCCTGATTCGCTCTTGTTTGGATTCTGATGTCTCAGGGCTCTCCTTTTGGTTTCTCTTTAGATCTGCATTTTCTGCCTTCAGATCTGTAAGGTCCTTGTGTGGATCGGGAACGATCTTAAGAACCTCGTCTACCTTCTAGCTTAAAGATTCTATTTTCATAGGTATCTAAATTAACCTATGTCCATAGTTTTGAGCTGTCTTTTGTATCTCAGTTAGATCTTAGGAGACTTTTTATGTATCCAGCTCGAGTTCTTTCCAGTCAATTCCTTTAATCATAATTTTTAGAACTGTATGTGCAGGAATTTACCCATTCTACTTCTTTTGGCTGGGATTCTACCATGGACTTTATAAATTATTTATAAATATTTATAAATTATCAAAATAATTATTATTTTATAAATAATTACTAATTATATAGATAAAAATGCATAAAATTAAAGATAGTTATAAATATTTTTATTATAGATAATTATTTTACTTAATTAGGTATTGATATTTGACAAGAATGATTGTAATTGAGTTATTCCAATGAATTCATCACTTCAAATCAAAATTAAAAAGAAAAAGTTTTAGGTCTCGATCAATATATTAATTCAAAAAAGTGTCATGTTATTTCTAGGTAAATGTAATTTCATTAAATAAATAGTACAATTGTACAGTACAACAATGCTCAATGAGTGCCATTTTATTCCTATAAATTAGGGATAATAATTTTTGTCCTATTTAAATTAAATTGATCATTTAGTCCTGCAATCTTAACTATTAAAAGATAGCGTTGACAAGAAAAATTAACCTATGTCCATAGTCTTGAACTGTCTTTTGTATCTCCCTTAGATCTTGGGAGATCTTTGATGTATTCAGCTCGAGTTCTTTCCAGTCAGTTTCTTTAATCGTAATTTTTAGAACTGTATTTATGCAGGAATTTACCCATTCTGCTTCTCTTGGCTGGGATTCTACCATGGGCTTTAGTGGAATGTAGACGCCTTACTGCATTTCCTGGTAGTACTTGTCGACCTTCAAAATTTCGCAGCCACTCTTGTTCTTTTTCTGGCGTGAGAAGTTTTGGATCAATCCCCTTGGGATCGTTGTAACATTTGACAAGAATTTTCATGAGAAATTTCCTACTTTGTATTTTCGGAATCTGAATATTCTCGATTTTCATTGAAACTCGAACTTTCCTTCGACTCCATTTTTTCTCAAAGAGTCTCCTCCATTAGTGGATAAATAATATCAAGAGTAATATAAAAATATATTTTTTCAATAATTTTAGACTCTGATACCATTCTATCCGCCAATCCCTTGTAATTGGGGTGCCCCAATAGAAGGCACCTATCAGTTTGCTAACCGGAAATCAGTGGCTTCTTGGCCAGGCCCTTAGAGGTCGCCCCCTTCGGAGAGCTGCGTTTTCGGATTACACAAGGTCGCATTGTCACACAGTAGAGGATCGGGGTTTTTTATAAGCTCTGATACCATTCTTGGGGAGCATGATACAACAAAATGCTAAAATAGCAAAATAGGACTAATCTATTCTTTTTAAAGCTGTTGAGAGGTAAAATTGTCTATAATTTGTTCAGATCTGGACAAAGGGCAGGAATTGCCATGCTACCCCTAAGTTATGGGTCAGTCTTTGTACTTAACCCTTAATTTACTTTCGGAAAATGTCAGATGAGCAACATATAAAAATGATTTTTTCCTTATTAATTATTTCTTTGTTTTTTCATGTGTGTTGTGTAATATAATTGAAATTTTTTTCTAATGGATTTTCATATATGTACTTAACAAGGATTTAAGTTTTTTCCTCGAAATTTCAAGACAATTAACAAAAAATGAAAAACTTCCAATTCTTTCTCAATTTCCTACAAGCCAGACAAAGCTAAGCTAATGTTAAACGACAGATTCATGCATGCTGCAAATTACAAATTCACATTGCATGTTTTGATAATTCACAAAAAAGGGTATACAGCATATGCATGATGATGAATGTCTTGTACTATAACAACATATATACATGTGATGTGATACATCATTTCATATATATATATGATATGTTATTCTTCTCTCTTTCTTTTTTTTTTTTTTTCGTAGACGTTATGTTATTCTTCATATAATTAATTAGCAATAATACTTCTAAAAGATATTCATACTGTATCGTGTATACATATATATGGTCTTCCTGAAACGTATACAAAATCTTAGGAAAAAAAAGCATTTCATGAAATATTATAGCTAATAATACACTTTCAGCATAACATCTTTTTATCTAAATAAAATTATTTAATTTTAATCAATATATCCAATATATATAGAGAGAGAGATGAAAAAGGGTTTTGTACTGGAGAGTGGTGCAGGCTTAAAGTGTGGAGAGGGTCAGAAGAAGATGAGGTATTATTGTTATTATTATTATTATTATTATTATTAATTATTATTCAAAGTTCGGGGCCGGGAGAGAATAGAATCTACTTTAAGTACAGTTCTGAACCCCAATGCAAAAAGAAAGGTGGTGTGTCTGTGCCTGTGCCTGTGCTTCATGGCTGATGGCCCCCCTCCCCCCTCTCTCCTTTTCCTCCTTCCTAGACAAAGCCTGCTCATCATTTATCCAGGGGAATGTTCTCCCTCTATCTTCATGAGTGTTTTACTCTGTGTATTTTTATATATATACACATACGTACATGTGTACGTATGTATGTACATATATTAGCTACAGTAGTAGATGGGTTGGTGGGGGGGGGGGGGGGGGGTCTCAGGAGATATCTCTCCTCAAAGGGTGGTCCCTTTTCTTGATGGCACAACCCCAACATGTCCTTTTTGACCTGCATTTTGATGTGTAATTTTATTCCCTATTACCCAACCAGACATCAAGAAATGTTCATATATATATATATATATATATATATATATATAGATACATAGAAAATTAAGGGTTGGGGGGTGGGTGGGTTTCTTCCATTCCCCATTCTTGCTAGACTTGTAGTGCTATAATCAACACCATGGGAATCCCTGATTCATGATAAAACAATTCTTCTTTTTTCCTTCATCCTCAACCCTGCTAGCTAGCTGCTGCTCACATACCCTAGTTAGTTCACACACACCCACATGTATGTGTGTGTGTTTGTTGTTGCATATGATGTTTTTGCCCCCTAGACAATGTGCAGATGAACCTAAAATTCCCCGAGCAACTATAATACACTTTCCACGCGTCCATCTATATATATATATCTCTTTCTCTATGCATTGCTATGGAAAGTGACCACAAAAGCTAAGGCTCACACCCTACTTACACCTGCAGATCATCCACTACTTCCCAATTCATCATGTCAATTCTTCATATTTTAGGTTAATTTGTATATCTACATATGTATCTATCACATTCTTGATCGGGTCTGATGCATAAGACACAATCCATTCAATATCATTGGATGCAAAAGGATGGTTGTGAAAATCCACATATACCCTTCAAATCCGATCGATGGCCACCAATTGATCCCTTACTTGTGTCAAATCACTTAAGGGCATTCTGGAAAACGAATTCTTGTTTCAATAAATTAAGACCGCGTTTGGGTAAGCTTATAAGCTCTTTAAAACATCTTGTTTTATAATTAAGATGTTTGAGGACTCATAAGCTGCTACAAAGTGTTTGGTAATTATTTTTAGTAAAGACATTATAAGGATGTTAGAAGGTTATAATCTCTCTTAGGAAATGTAAGGAGATGTTCATTTATTTCTAAGATCTTAACAAATTCATTTTTAGATTAATTACAAAATTTTCATTACTAATATCTTATAAATTCCATAATCTTATTTTATCCAAATATGTCATAAATTTATTTTTGAGATAAAATCTAAGATCTTACAAGTTATCAAAACAACTTATAAGCTACACAGCTTACAAGATCTTTTGAATAAAAGCCAAACACTCTCTAAAAATTCCATCAAAGAGAAGGTAGGACATTTAATTAAAACATATATACTTCTTGATCATAATACATTGTTGACATATTATCCGAGGAAAAAAGGTACACAAATTCAATTGTGATTACATATGTAGTGTGTTTACGACATTAATGTCATTAAAGATTTTCGCAGGTTCATATATATGTCTTATAATGGGAAAAGAAAATTTTGAATCAGATTTGATCGAATAAAATCAAATCTTAAAACAAAAATAGTATACTTGTTATGTGATTGATCATTTTTCCTGAACTGTGCACCAATCACATGACAAGTATATTGTACTTGCCATAAAATTAATTTAGATTTGATTAAACCTAATTTAAATTAGAATTTTCTCTTATAATGAGAGGAAAAACATGTAAAACTCACTATTAATTAGAACATTGGACCATGAGTTCTAACTCAAAAATGCAAAGATCTAACTCTACCAAACCTTTCAACTTAGCCAACTAATTGAACACATCATGATTCATAAAATCAAATCCCTAAAAGACGAATTAAAGTTAAATAACTCATCATAATGTACTATTAACAATAAAATTAAGTAAATAAAGAGGTGGGGTGGGGATAATTTGTGGGTTTCTGTCAAGATTAATGATGTATGCATGTACGGTACTCAAGATATAAATAAATACACACACACCCACACACAAATACACACACATATACATAATACATACATATATACATATATAGAGAGAGAGAGATAGAGAGGGTATATATATATAGAGTGAGACGAAGTTGATTGGGCAATACATGGGTTGTAACTTTCAGTGTTGTCGGTATATACAGAGTGTGGATGCCTTATCGGAATATGAGCAGCACATAATTGCTACAGCTTCTGCTTGTTTCATTTCTGCCTCGTCACCACCTCCCTTCTTCCACGTGAAACTCTCCTCATCTGACAACCCACACAAAAATCCCGCCAAAAATAACATGTACATATTTATATATATATATATGTCCTAATTAATTAAAATCGAAATTAATTTACCAAACTATATAATACGAAAAAAAAAAACAAAATATAAGAGGCCACGTAATAAATATCAATTCCTATTGCAAAATGCAGTTTAAATGTTTTATTGTAAAATATTTTATACATATAGGTGTATATGAACAGTTCAATGTATAATATGTAATAAAAGATCAAAATTGTGTGAAACTTGTTCCTAGGAACTAAGTAAGTATAAATATTGTAATAATATTTAAGAGTAATTGAGAGAATTAAAATACCTGTGGGAAGAGGAGAAATTAATTACATATATACGATGTGTGGATATGCTTGGCTCCTCATACGCCATCCACGGAAGGCCATCGAGTACCCGGTGGGCTCTGCAGATGGCATACAGGGAGCCAGGCATATATACGTATATATGGATGTATGTATATGCACAACCTACGTACCCGTACACTTCGTACCGTGTATTTATGTATGTGTGTGTTTTTCTTGGATGTCACCTTGTTAGCTTCCATGCAAGAACCCTAAAACAGCTTCACACAGGACCGAATTGAAGAAAATGATGGAACAGTGGTATGAAAGAAAGAAATTGAGGAAAGGGACTATGTAAGAAGAGAAAAATAGGGTTTGGAGAGGTATTTATATATACAGACATCTCTCTCTCTCTCTCTCCTCATTCTCTCTCTCTATCTATATGTATATATGTATATATATATTGAAGAAGCAAAGTAGAGATTTGGAAGATCAAACTGGGTCCAAATCAAAAGAAGATCGAAAAACAAAAAAAAAAAAGAAAAAGAAAATTAACCCCACAAAAACCCTTTTTAATTCCATTTGAAAATGAAGGAATTAAAGAAAAACAAATCATTTTAAAAAGAAAAGAAAGAAAAACACACACAACACACAGTAGCCCCTATTGAGATGGCGCAAAACAAGCATGGCCAGACATAAAAACCATTGGCAAACACAAGAAAAAGATGCTCCTAATTTCTTGTGGGGTTTTCAAATTGCAAGTGATCGAAAGAAGGAGCTTTGTGGGGTTGTAAATATAGACACACGTAGTGAGAGAGATAGGGGGTGGGGTGGGGTGGGGTGGGGTGGGGGTGTGAGGAAGAATAGGGTTTATGTTAGTGTCCACGCAATTTCCTAAGCTCACTCTTTTGTAGGTTTGAAATCTCCTTTTTCTGGGTCGTAAAGCAAAGGTTGCTTTTCTCCTCTGAACCTCCTTTGTCTCGGAGTGTTTGGACGACCTGGATTCCTCTTACCTTTCTCTTTTTAATTAACAAAAGTAGAAATTCTTGATAAATTTTTTTTTTAAAAAAAACATTAATATGATTATTAATTAATATATAATTTTATCTTCTCTCTATATCTCTTTTTATTTATTTAAATTTCTTTTTTTTTTCCGGAATTTCCACATCCTTCCTTAATTTATCCTCCACGGTCTTTGTTTACTTTTCCTTTTACTATCAATACGGGTCTGTGTCGAAACCCTATCCAGACACACACGACTTTCTTTCTCTTCAAAATTAAAAAGAAGAAACTCGTAGCAGTTGTTATTTCTATTTTTATATACTTATTACAAATTGCTAATTTTTACAAAGAAGCACTACATTTAAGGTCTTGTCTTGAATCGCTGTCCGAACGAAGACGACTTTTTTTTATTTAAATATTTATAAAGAAGAAACTCGTTGCAGTTATTATTTCATTTTAAAATATTTCTCACCTATGAACCTAAAAATTGGTAATTTTTACAAAAAAAAAAAAACACTATGTTTTAGGCCTTGTGTTGAAATCCTGTCCAAACACAAACGACTTTTTTCTTTTAAAATTTTAAATGGAAGAAACTCATGGCAGATATTATAATTTCTATTCCAAAATATTTCTTACCAGTGAACGTAAAAATTATTAATTTTTTTATTTTATTTTAAAAAAAACACTATGTAATTTTAGGGTTTGTAGGCATGGGGGTACTGCAGTGTGACTGATTTCAACTCGACTTTGTCATTTCAGCAAACTAATACATTTTACATGGAAAGAGCAAAGACCAAAGGGAGTGTTTGGCTTAATTTGTAATTCCATTTTTTGCTATCTCAGACATCAAATTTCCAGTTTAGTTCAACACTTTATTTCTTTAATTAATTAATTCCTTCTGCTCTTTATTAATTCCCAATAGTAATAATTTGTTCTTGTTCTCTGCATAACATTATCATCCAATATTAATGTATGAACATTAATGGTAATATAGATAAATTAATAATCAGTTGTACATATATATTTCAATCCAATCCCATGAAAATGTCCCAAACAAAGTATATATATAGTTTAAGTAATTAGGATATATATATATATATGTGTTTAAATATATATATATATATACAGAAACGCATACTAATTAATCACGATTATGGAACAACTATTAAACCTTGTTTTTGTAAACGATGCTAAAATATTTGCAACAGCTAAAAATTATGCAAATATTTTCGACATAGGTAAAATCATAGCGAACGTTGATTAATTGTGGTGAAAACTTAAGTTTTTGCTTCATTTTTGTTTGATTATAATAGATATTATTGATTTATTATGATTTTTAAACCGTAGTGATTTATAATATTGAAATTAGTATATCAATTTTTTTATAATGAAAATTAATATAAAAATGACGATGAATTTAGTGTGATAATTAATAACACAGTCCGATAACGAGCGTGGGGTTCGCTTATATATCAGTTGTATGTTAGCTAGTGACAATATCAAAGTTATCAACATATTGTAAATATATATAAAGGAAAGTGTAAGATGTTTTTATTTATTGTAAAAAAAATTTAAAAACAAAATGTGTTCAAAGTGTTATTATTGATATCATATATATATATTTTTTCAATATTATTTGTAGTCATGTATACATATATATAAGTTCAAAATGGAAATAATTAATTTTTGGAATTTGGGGGGGGGGGGTTCAATTTCAAATCACAAGAGATGGGATTCGGAGATATTAGGATTTCTTTTACCCAAATCAAGTATGTTCGGAGTAAATAAATTGTATAAAAAATGTATCATATTTATTATATAATTGATTATATTTTTTAAATTATACACTAATCACAATGTAAATACCTTACGCCTATTATATATTCAGATCCGACCATACCCGATTTGAATTAAAAAAATTTGAAATATTATGAGCACGGGCAGAAGATTGCCTGAAATGTGGATGGCAAGAAATGAAGAGAAGAGTAATAATACGTCTAACCTTATGTTCTTCTTCCTTTGAATGGTCAATTTCTCATAAGAATCTTTTGCTGTCAATTAAAGTTCACCAATAGAATTTCAGGGTTGACATCAATTCCACCTACCCCACCCCACCCTCAGGTGTCTACTCCGTCCATCTACATACACATATATATATATATATATATATATTATTTTATTTTATTTATATATAAGTCATTATTTATTAATATTAATATTAAATGTATATATATCTCTACACTATGTATCAACTTAAATGGCCTTATTCGGATTCATTGCATATATTCTAAATAAATGATCTTTAATTTTAGTGGCTACTACTATTTTCAACATGTACATTGTTTAATATTAATGTTTGTTTCAGACAACAATTTAAACTATTATTTCATAAGTCATGGTTAGGTGGAAGTCATGAGGTTTACAATTGCTAAAATAATAAAGTTAGTGATAAAAAATAATAATCAATCACAAATATATCATTTAATATTAATATTGATTTTTGTATACCCTCACATACGAATTGACTAAATGAGGACTAAGCAGTCAGAACAGAAAAGAAAACCACACAGGCCCATAGGGACGTAATTCAAGGACTCGAGATCCTCCAGTCAAAGTACAAGTCCAAATACATTCAGATTCTCACTTTGGATGCCTGCCAATGAC
The DNA here is from genome assembly GCF_026168435.1 of Sesamum indicum. Taxonomy (NCBI): domain Eukaryota; kingdom Viridiplantae; phylum Streptophyta; class Magnoliopsida; order Lamiales; family Pedaliaceae; genus Sesamum; species Sesamum indicum. The sequence goes on along the minus strand of NC_142660.1, from coordinate 19,918,759 downwards.
CCAAAGTTGCATCCACTTGGGACTATTTAAGCCATGTCTGAGTGCCCTACATTACCCGATAATCATCAGTCACCCAAGTAAGGTCATGTGGCGGTCGCAAAAGGTGGTTTGGTAGCATACCCCTCCAGGGGAGAATTGGTTTCTTGCTGGAAAGGTCTTGGGATTTTCACGGCAAGAAGGTATCCACTTGAAACCCTTCGTAGGGATTTTAGGAACATAACTCGCAGTGGACTCCCTTATCCTTCCTCCAAAAATCAAGGGATTGCAACTGTTAGGGGATCACTTTGCTACTGAATCTAGGGGGAGTTTCGGCCTACCATACTAGCTGGAGGACTACCTATAAATTTCAAATTCAAGCCAAAAAATAGTAACTTTAAATTACACTCGCACACAAAAAGAACTTACACTCTGTTTTATTATTACGTTATTGCTTTCGATTTCTTAATCATCTAAATATTGACTTGAGCAATCAGAGTGCTAGCGATTTTAATACAGGTTCCCATCCCTAGAGCTTTCAAACCAAACTCAAAGTTCTTAGGTTGGACCATTTGAAACGAGCACTTTTTGTCCACATCAATATTAATTAATAAAAGTATTTGTTATACATATATAGAAAAATGCATTCCACCCCTCAATGATATTCGAAATATGCAAATTACTCCTGTAAAAAATAAAATACCAAATTACCTCCCTATATTTTTCAAAATTGAGCAAATTATCCACTCAGAAAAGGTGGGGTATTACATGCTCCTTTCTTGCGAATTTGATTGTTTTTCAAGAATAAAATATTATTTTTATATAAAAATATATAATAATATTATATTATTTATAAAAATATAATATATCTTTATTTAAAAAAAACTTACCCCTCGTTGACATCACCTCAACCCCGCCGCCGCCCGAAACCTTTCCCTTCCCCTTCCGCCATCACCATCGCCCCCATCCCCATCCCCACCCATGCTGCCTGAAACCCTCCCCCTCCCCCATCCCTATCACCGCCCACATCTACCCTGAAAACCCTTCCCGTTCCGCCAAAAACCCTCCCCTTGCCCCATTGTCGTCGCCCTTACCCAGAAACCCTCACCATCGTCGCCACCCATGCCGCCTAAAATCCTCCCCCTCCCCCATCCACGTCGCCGCTCCCCAGTGGAAAATGCTTAAACCTCCACCACCTTTTCGATTTTTATGGTCGTCGTCGCCATTGTCGTCCGTCTCTTTGTTTCCTCTCTGTGTATATATGTATCTATATATAATATTATAATTATACATAATATATTATATATATGTTTTTTTAAAAAATTCTATAAATATATTTTAATTTTAAATTGAGACTGTTGATTTGAATTAAAATAAAATTCGGACCATTGAATCTAATATTAAATTTGGACATTTAAATTCAAATCAAATCCAACGGTTCTTAAATTATATTATAAATATAACTCTATAATTTAAAATTTAAAAAGAATAAAAATATTAATAAAAAAGCGAGTGCATTTCACGAACCGTGGAGGATAATTTGCTCAATTTTAAGAAACACTAGGAGGTCATTTTTTTTTTTTTTTGGCTAAAATGCGTAAACCCCTCGTCTGTTTTAAAATTTCTGCTAAAAATCCCCTTCTATTTTAAAAATAGGCACAAAAATCGCTCTCCGTTTTGTTAAATGTAGCTCAGTCATCTCTTTTCAATAAATCTAACTAACGGAGTTATTTTTTTTCACAAAATAACCATTATATCCTTGGATCTTGAATTTATAAAAAACTCAAGGGTTGATATTATATTGATTAAATATATATATATATATATATATATTATAAAAATATTATTTGAAAACAAAAAAAGAAATTACTCCCCCCAAACCCACCCCCACCCCCAAATCGTCGCCACCCCCCTGCCCAACCCCCACCCATCGCTCCCCCCTAGCCCCCCCCCCCCCCCTATGCAACCCCCTGCCACTCACCCTCCCCCCTATCGCCTCCGATTGGGCGATGTATACCATCAGCTAGATTTGATCTGGACGATGCGATATCGCCCAGAACAAGAACAGGGCGACAACGTCGCCATTCTGCGGGTGACACCCATACCCCAATGGTTTTGGGAACCATGGGCAACGGTTTGGGACGACGGCGTCGCAGGTGCCCTTCTCTGCTGGGGGCGACGACGATGTTTTTTTTTTAATTAATTATATTAGTTAAATATATTTTAGTTAACTAAAAATAATTTTACAATAATTTGTGTACTTAAATTTATTTAAATATATATTTTAATTAATTAAAAATAATTTTAGATTTTAACAATTATAAAAATTTTAAATCTAAATTTTATATTATTTAATATTTGAATTTAAATTATAAAAATTTCAGAAAAATGTTTTGTTTTCATATTTTTTAAGTAAACATATTTTAAAAAATTACTTTTTAATAGATGAAATGCGAAAACATCACTCAGAATAAATAAAAAAAGCATACATATGAAATATATAAATATTATGAGGGTATTTTAGAAAAAAAATATTAAAAAATAAAATAAAAAACAGTTACAAAATCCCCAAACATACAAGGAGCGCATGTAATGCACCTTTCATTATTACTAATGAAATGGGTGTTTTTTGTTGAGTTTTACAAAACACAAGGGGGTTTTTAACCTATTTCGAAAACACATCGGGTTTTTAGCTTTTTCAATAAAATACAGGAGAGTAAAATGCATTTTAGCCTCATTTTTTTTTTTTTATAGGCGGTAATTTGCTCATTTTGAATATCATATGGGTGGTATGCATTATATATATATATATTGATATACTATAAATATAGTTTAATTGGGAACTTATTAAATAAAATTGTTCTCATTATTAATAATTAAGTTCACAAAAACTTAGTTTACAATGAGAAGATTTTATTTAAATTATCAGCACAATTGATAATTAACAATACATTACAGTAATAACTATCTTTGCTGTTGTCGGTAGAGGCTACTCGACCTGTTGGTATTTTTTTTCCTTTATGAGAAAAAAAAAAAAAAAAACTATCTTTATTGTTGATAGTTTGCTACGGTATTAGTAACAAATTATTTATAATGTTAACTTTATATATAATCATTTTTCACTAACTACCAACGGTGACAATTAATTTTACACAGTTTTTTGTTAGTAATAAAATTGTGAAAATCATCATGATGACAAAAATAATATGCTTTATATTTAATGCTTATAAAATTGATGAGAATTTTTATACTATCATTTGTATTTTTGTTACTATTATATTAATTACTTAATTCTTTTTTCTACATAGTAAACTATTGGTTAAGAAAAATAAATAAATAATTTTTGTAATTCCCCTTTTTTAATTAGGAATTTCTTTTCAAATGAAATTGATTTGCACTTAATTTATTATATGTATTCCAAAAAAAATTAATAGGGTTAAATGCATTTTTTGTTCTGTAACTTAAGTTATTTGACGTTTTCATTTTTCAACTTTCTAAAATAGTATTTTGGTCCTATATCTTTTTAGTTTTTGTGATTCTAATCTTTTTTTTTCTTTAATGGGGTTCATGCTACTGACGAGAAGGATGAATTTCGATAAAAAAAAAAAAGATTGAAATCACAAAAATTAAAAAAATATAGAACCAAATGCTACACTGAAAAGTTAAAAGACAAAAATACTAACAAAATGAGTCAATAGAAAAAATAACCCCATTAGTTAAATCGAACACTGATAGCTTGATGTTTTTAAATATATATTATTATTTCTTTACTAATGAATCAAACTCGAGTCGAGCCTGAAAAATTTTCAAACAAAAATTAAAAATTCAAGTTTGATTTGTTAAATCAACAAATCGAGCTCAAATGAATTTTTACTAATCTTTTTTCGAGTGTGTAGTTTAATTATTTTTTTAGTCCTACTAAAAATACAAAAATTGGAAAAAAAAAATTGATCCATTAAATTTGTTCGCGATTAATTTTAGTACACAATTTCCATAGTTCTCACATTTTAACTACTAATTTGCAAAAATGTGTCAATTTGGTCCTCCAGCATACAGAAATTGAAAATTTGGCCGGGAAATAGCATGTGCATCCACATGCTATTTAATTTGGGGATTTTTAGTCCCTTGTGGTAATATAGTGTTACATGTCAATTGAGTCGGACATTTTGGAGGGAAAAATATTAATTTTTTCCTCCTAAAGTTATTTCTCAATTAATTTGTCCATATATAATTTAATTTGTCACATGTGGCACTAAAAAATATATTGGCACTTGAAGTGGATATTTTAGTCCATGGTTTAATTTGTCACATATAATAAATAATCTTACATATTTTAAAATATATTACAAAGTAGAATAAAATATATAACATAATATATCACATTCAGGAAAAATATATTATTGACAAAAAAGATATAAACCCATACAATTATAGATAATTATAAATATTATTTTATAAATATTTATAAATTATCAAAATAATTATTATTTTATAAATAATTACAAATTATATAGATAAAAATGCATAAAACTAAAGATAATTATAAATATTTTTACTATAGATAATTATTTTACTTAATTAGGTATTGATATTTGACAAGAATGACTGTAATTGAGTTATTTCAATGAATTCATCACTTCAAATCAAAATGAAAAAGAAAAAGTTTTAGGTCTCGATCAATATATTAATTCAAAACAGTGTCATTTTATTCCTAGGTAAATATAATTTTCATTAAATAAATAGTACATCGTACAGTACAGCAGTGCTCAATAAGTGCCATTTTATTCCTATAAGTTAGGGATAATAATTTTAGTCGTATTTAAATTAAATTAATAATTTAGTCCTGTAATCTTAACTATTAAATTAAGAGAGCGTTGACAAGAAAAAAGGGTTTTTGTGTACACTCAACTGATCCATAGAATCCAAAGAACTAAGTGTTAAATCAAAGGCAGAAAAGCAAGAGAATTATGAGTCAAATCATAGGCTTTCTATCACTATTTGCACATCAAAAAACTCACAAGAAAAAAGAAAAGAAGAAGAAGAAAGAAAGAAAAGTAAAAGTAAAAAGTTGAACTACAAAAGGATTGAATAAGGAGGGAAATCATGAGAGATCCACTACCAAAATTAACTGAAAGCAACATCCAAATTCGTGGGGGGCACTAATTAATTAATTAATTCTTTTACAAGATTATTTAATGAATTAATCTGCATAAATCAGGTCCTAACTCATCAATTAAATAATTCATAATTTGATAATAATACATCACCCAATAACTAACCATAATATGATATTCCCACCAAAATATCAAGTCATAATTTTAAAATAAATTATTAAAAATATATATCATGTAACAATAATTTTTATCTTATTATTATATAATTATAATCGACAAAAATTATATATAATTAAGTACAGTTAATGTATAATAATGTTCACGTTTCGAGGGGACGGCATGTAATTTTCCTGAAAGCAGGGGTAAGTTATGTAAACGATGTTGATATTTTCGGTGGGTTTATATAATTTTTTAAAAAACAGAAATAAATCATGTAAGTAGATCATAAATCATGGATATTAATGTAATTATTCGCTAAATCAAATTTAAACTAATTTTCTTTTTTTTTTATCATCATTGTATAACAAGAAAAAATATGTAGTTGGACCCCAAAAATATATGTTTATTATATTGGTATTATTAATTATAATAATTAACGTACAATACGAAAGATAATTAACAATAATAAAGAAGTAGGCGTGCTAAGAATCAAGATGTCGTGAATTAAAATTCTATGAATATAAATATATAGTTTATTTTTAATAGTAATATGTTGTGTTTTTATTTATTTTGAATTTATTAATTTATTTATAAATATCGATATATTGCATATTAAATATTATAGTAATTGTCGTTGATTAATTTAAAATTATTAATTTATTTTTTTTAAGAAAAAGTAAGCGTGTGAGAGAGAGAAGAAAGGAGAGACAAAAAAGACATCTAAGTCCAAGATGGAAGTCACAGACAGACAGATCAGTCGGATTCTTAATTGCTAATCATTGTCATTAACAACCTTTGCTCGCGTGGATCTCATTTCCACTCTCAATTTTTACAATAAATAATTATTAAATAAATAGCTACAAATATGTTAATGATTATAAACGAAAATTATGATAAATAATTATTATTAATTATATAAAATTAAACAAAATTTGTACAAAAAATTTAGTTTATTCGTCGTGATAAATATTTTAGTCACATTTATAAAAATTACGAACAATATATTACGTATTTATAATTAACCTATAATTATTTATTTTTTATTATAATAATTAATTATAATTAAATATTATATTTCTTGGTTGCTAAAGCAGTCCACACCACTCTTTCTAAGAAAACTCAAGCTTTAATTAGTCAAAGGCAAAAAGTTTAGAATGATTTGACATCATTATGGAAAAGCCATATTGTTGGGTTATTTCCTTTTTTAAAGGGAAAAAAAGAAGAATTTTATAAATGCAAAATATGGATTTATTCTTGATTAAATATATGATGAGATAATTTTTTTAATTTTTTTTTATCTTTTTCCTTTTCTCAAATTTAAATTAATATTAGGTAAATTAAATCGACACTCTTGAACTTAGGTTTTGTTTGCAATATTATAAGTACATGTTAATATAATTTACCACAAGGTATATTTATGTAAGTTTTTCCCGTTCATAAAAAAGTGCAAATGTAAATTACAATTACGACCTTCGGGACTGTAATTATAATTTTATAAAAGATATAGAATGTTTTTGTAATTAATCTTAACTTTAGGGAGTTTCTTACTTCTTTTTGAAAAGAAAAAATGAATTAATTTGCCCATATTGCATTACTTCTTTTTCTTTTTTTCCTTTTCAATTTGCATAGAGGTTTTTTCTTTTCTTTTTTTTTTTTTGGAAAATTGTCTGTGTCTAGACAGGCTATTTGGTATAAATCCTTGTCCGTTTATTCAATTTGCATAGAGGTTAATTAGCTATTTATTCGCTTTGATGGTTTTCAACTTTATAATTCCCTTTTTATATCCCAATAAAAATACCAAAAATGTTATCTAGAACTATGAAATAATCTATATATACAAACATAATCATTTAATCCCTTTTACCAATTACAAATGCAGCTTATTTCTCAGTTGTTATTTTAATTAATTAATGAAATTAATTTTGTTAAAAATCTCAATTATATTTATATAAAAAATAAAATCACCCATTTATAATATATATATATATATATATATAAAATAATTTGGTGTCAACTAATCCCATTATATCTGGACCCTCCTTGTCTCCCCCTATTTAATAATTTAAAATACTATTTTGATAAATTAATAAAAATATTTTTTTAAAAAACAATTATAATAATTATAGTAAATTACACTGATACCCCTGAAGCCATGCCATAATACACAAATATCCTGTATTTTTTTGCAAAATTACAAATATATTCATTAAGATTATAGTTGTAACTACTGTCATATACCCCTTTTTCAAAAGGCAAAACTCATAAATATTCTTTGGAAAATATTATACTAGCACCCTTCAGGGGTTTAATAATAATTTTGTAAAAAATATGAACTATTTGTATATTTTGATATAAGTTAAGGGGTGTCAATGTAATTTAATCTAATAATTATTATATCTTGTCACTGAATCAAGTTGCATTTATATAAACTGAGAATGTGGAGATGGAGGCAGAGGAAACACTTAATTTACATGTTTGTTTTGCACATAAGACCAACACCAAAAAGTTAAATTTCTCCAGGGATATATTGATGCCCACTACATGACACTTCACAAACTATTACAAAGAAAAGACATCCCCCTAAACCCCCCCACCCCACCCCACCCAGCAAATTAAGTTATATATTATATGTAAAGTCAGGAAACACCACTTCTGTCCTCTTTCTGATGCATCCCATTACCAATATATATATATATATATATATAATCAGAAAAAAGAACTACTTGCTCATGATCACATGGAAACCATCATGCTTTTATGCTTTTTTTTTTTTTTTTTTTTTTGGAGATGGGGGGTGGGTGGGGTGGGGTGGGGTGGGGGGGCAAAGTGGCTTTTAGTGAGAATAACTGTCTAATTCTGATGTCTCTACTTAGCTTAATTAATTTAGTCAGCAGCCTTAATTAATGAGTTTAGAAGAACATTTGAATGGACACGAAGTTATAGATTAAAGTTGAAAATTGAAAGTCATGTCGTGTGATCTTATTATACTACTGATTTTAAAAATGAACAGTAGTGGTTGAAAGTTAGCAGTGTCAGATCGATCGATGCTTTTAAATAAAAATGTGCTTTCGAAATCAAAATTTCTCGTTTAAAAATTGATATGATCTTGTTTTGGGACGTCTCAAATAATATAAAAGTCGAGGGAGAAGTAGGAAATAAATTAAATTAAGCTAATTTTAATCGAAGTTTTCTTATGTAGAATTAAGGAAAAATCGTATTTTTGATCCAATATAATAGGTTTATTTTCTATTTAGTCCCGTATACTATGCATTTTTCAAATTGCATTCCATACATTATAAAAATTCTCAATATTAGTCCCAAGAGACTTATCTGTCCAGATTTTAACGGAAAAGTCACTTGAATTAAATGTAGCCGTCAAATGATGATTTTTTTTGGGGGGAGGGTGAATTGCACGTGACCATCACATGCATACTATGATTAACTTGAAAAAACAATATTTCATTTTCCTTGCCCTTATTTGCTAAAAATCCTCCGAAACCAAGAACCCTATAATTTTTTCCACCCAAAATTAGATTTGGAATCAAAGAAATTGAAGAGATAATTGCGGTGTACTGTATTCTAATCTACTACCCTGATTCCATTGCAGTCAACCCAAACGATTAAAAAGAAAATTATCCCAGACATCAACAATACATAAAACAACATTTTCACTCTTCATGCAACGTCGTAATAACTCCTTGAAGCCTTTTCATTTCTTCTTCCATGCTCTTCACCTTTCTTTGCAACCCAAGTATAACAACAGATCTTCTGTACATTGGTGGATCTTGCTAAACAAAAAAATTACACCCACCTCACAACGCCCTCACAATTCTATATGGATTATTTTTCATCCACGATGTCCTTAAATAAGCCCTTCTCCCACAATAACATGTGAGTTCTTCATTCATCCAACTTCTTCTACTCTTAATTGAGATGGACTCTTTTGCAACTTTTAAAATTAGGTTTTTGGGTACAAAAATGCTGGTTTAACCCTAGCTTCCATTTCCCCCTAATAAACCTGTCCCCCACCCCCCCCTCCCCCACCAAAACTCAGTTTCACATACACCTTCTAATGGTTACGTGACTTTTTCATCTAATTTTTAACAAAAAAGATTTATATGGGACTAACATTGAATTTTTTTTTAAATATATGGATGCGATGTGAAAAACGTGAAACATACAAAATTAAATTAAAAATAAGCTTATTATATGGAACCAAAAATACGATTTTTCCACAGAATTAATAATTAACAAGCTGCTATTATTGCTCGCACTTGAACATGCAAAAAAAAAATTATTATTTATCGATCTTAAAATCAAAAGAAAATAACATTTTCTATGAGTAGAATTTGAAAATATAAAAAAATTTAAATCATGCATTGCCACGCACAACAATGATCGGATATATTTATATATATATAAAGCATTTAAAAAAATTAATTAGTAGTTGAAGGTCCTCTTGATCATTATTATAATAGCTATTTTGTATATAAATATATATGCTTGAAATTTTGCAGTTACTAAAACCGGAGCAGACAACCCCAATTCTAGATTAGGGTTTGCAATATTCTTGTAACATGTTGTCTGATGAGATAGGGAATGGGCATGGACATAGACATGGGCATGCATGGTGTCGATATATACAAAATTTTTAAAGAATAATTGTATTTACATTCATGATTTACAGATTATTTAAACAAATCATCTTATCTTTTGTATAATTATAAAAATAACTTCCGACAACTAAAAAATAGGAATAGTTTGTGTAATATGCTAATGTTTTTAGAGTGTATGTATAATTTTACAAAAAATAAATGATAGTGACGTTTCTAGTTGGCCAATGTGCAATTTGTTAAAAAATAGGATTGATTTGTGTAAATAAATCAAAGACCAGGGGTGTATATATAATTATCTCAATCATTAATTTATAAATGAAAAAAAAAAGAAAAGGAAAAAGCTGCCAATAACATAGAAAAATAAAAAAGGGTTTTTAATTAATTAAATAGTTAATTCCGATGGAAGAGGAAAATAAGAAGCAAAGAAATCAGAAAGAGAAGGAGTAGGGTTTATTAAAAATAGAAATACACATATATATATATAGTTGGTGTGTGTGTGTGTGTGTGTGTGTGTGTGTTTTATCGTGTAGAGGTTGGAAGCAACAAGTGTGGGAATCCTTCTGTCAGGTGGTGGAAATTTACATATCATATTGCAATGTTGCCCTTTTTGCATCCTTACCACTCCCCCCCCCCCCCCCCCACCCTCTTGCTGTTTTTAAATTTCTATGCTTTTGCTTCCCGAAGCTACAGTCTACGAACATATATAGACTAGTGTGTGTAGTAGTGCGTGAATATATATATATATATACACACATGTATGTCTAGGAAATTGAAAGAGAGGGGGGGTGGGGGGTGGGCTGTTGATGACTTTATTTGCTTCTATACGCCTCGAACTGTACGCAGGAAAACACTTTCACGCACGTAGATAACAAGCATGAATCCGAATGAATGATGTTTGATGATGAGATATTGCTGCTGCTACTATGTCATGTGCTGCTGCTGCTGCTCCTGCTCCTGCACCTCTCTCTCTCTCTCTCTCTCTCTCTCTCTCTCTCTCTTTCTTATGTATGTATATATATGTATCTTCTTATTATGGGCATATGTATAGATAAATAATTATATTGTATTTGGATGATCATAGTATTTTTAGGGCTCCGAAATTTATAATATAGATAGATGATGAGTACGTACATGAAGCGTGGGATTATGGCACAATGGCTATTATGTAGGCCATCACACTTTGGCTTAATTAATTAATGAAATAATTATATCTATAATTTATGATCTATGATCTATTTATATATATAATCATTTATATCTGTTAATTATATGAAAATTTATTTAAAATATCAATATTATTTACACAAATTAAATTTATATTTTAAAAAAGTACATACATGCACCTGAAAAACATCAAAATTATTATACAAACTGCATCTATTTTTTAAATGTTAGAGGTGATTTCTATAAATATACTATAGATAAGAGAGTTTAAGTATACTTATCCCTCAATTAATTAGGTTTGTTTCGACCTTCAAGAAAATAATTTGGGCCCATATGCAATAATTAATATTTAGAATTAAATGGGAAAACCCTAATTTTGATAGTTGATAAAACATGTTATGATTAAATATGATTTAAAACATTAAAAAAGGGTAGCAATTATGAGAAAAAGAAAATAAGAAAAAACAAAGAGAATGATGTGAGTCATGGGAGTCTGTCAATCAGGCGCAAATTCAATCATACTTATTTTTAAATTGAAAGATACGTTTTTGTTTTTTAATTCTTTTTTTATTTATTAATAAATATTTATTTATTTTTATTTGAATGAAAGCAATATCTGTATTTTGTGCATCCTAATCATCTAAGATATGTAATAATATTTACTGTCCTAAATTGATTGTTTGAACAAAATTGTCTTTATATCATTTTAATTACTTATGATATGGGCCCACCTTACAAGAAAGGCCCAAGAATATTTCTTGTGAATATAAGCATAAACTGAGGGGCTTGGCCCAAGCCCAGGAACCAATACGGACATTATGCAGGGACATTATGCAGTCATGGATGAAGAACGTGGCACAATCCTAGATGAAGTCAGCCTGGCGTCCGTACATTGGTTGAAAACTATACAAGCTCCTCATTTATTCTACGCTAGGCATTTTTATTACTGCATTTATTGTCTTATAGTTCCGGTATATCGACTTTCAATTCTTTTTTTTTTTTATTGGCTTGAGCACTGGAGTGCTCGTGCGTTTTTTGCAGTTTTTCTTTTCAAAACGTGCAAGATCCAAGCCCAACAATCTCAAGTTAAACTTAATTCGCTCGCATCAATAATAATAATATAACAACTAGTACTATTACTACAACTGATACCCCTCAAATATTTTTCCTAAAGGCCAAAGCTAAGGAAGTGGTCTCCCATTAATCATTCCGACAGGTCTGGCCCTATTGGCTGATGAGTAAGGTATTAAACCCATAATTAATTTATTTATACTAACTTGTCAAGTCAAAAACAAGGTCAATGCAGCAAAATGACTCGACAGACAACAGGAATGACACGTCAGAGACATTCCTAACACCTTGGAAAAATTTTTCGGTTAGTCAGCTAACTCACATATTTTTTGAATGGTATACAACACTCTGCAATTAATTCCTAATTTTGCTCCCTATTGTCCTATAAATAGAGGTCATTGTGCACTCACATAGGTAACTTTATTCATTCACACATACTTGCACACACACACGTTTTACTCTTGGTCAACATCAAGGCTATGAGCTCCCTGTTCAATTTTTGCACTCCACAAGCATATTATATCTTATATCTCAATCTTTCATCACTCCATTTTCATTATTGCACCATCTTATGTTATTCTTGAGTGTTTCCTTACTTATTTTTTCATAAAATAATTTAGTAACTTAAGCATAAAAGTGCTAACTTTTGTTTTGCAGGCTTTTCTTGGTCTTAGGATTTCTTTGAAGATCTTTCAATTTCTTGTGGCGTTGTTGGACTTTGGTATGCATCACTGACGCAATGAAACACTTGAGCTAAAGACGTGAGAAAATGGTTAGCTCAAACAATTGAGGTAATAACAGTTCTTTTGGAGGAAACACTTCCCTCCCGACTGCAGCAGGTCTTGAGATTCCACCTCCTGAATACTCAATGGGGAATGATAATGCCCCTATTCCCACTCTCGATCCCACAACTCTGCTTGTTGCCTCCAACCCCCTTTTCTATGAGCAGCTTCGTTACTTTATCCCAAGACCATCAACTCAGCCCTCCGGGGCTCTCAGGCCAATGGAGTAGGGTAATCAACTCAGCAATAGAAACTCAACAAGGAGGAATTCACGCCCGTTGATCCTACCAGCAAGGAGGAAACCAACCAGGAACCTCATGAGATCTCACGTCCTTTCATAAAGAAAATGGTGGAATTCCTCCAGAAGATAAGGAAGGAAGCTCTGCTTCTTCTGTGAGGTATTCCCTTTAGCGCCTTCTGAAACAAAAAAGTTCGATCCGCTTACAACCCAAAGATCAATCGATATCTCCAGCCAATTTACTTGCAAAAAACTCCCAAACCGAGGAGCTTGTGAGGTAGCAGAATTAGTATATATGAAAACAAAATTAAAAAAACAGAGGCATAAAAGCAGAAAATCAAGAAAAACCACCTCAAACTTTAATAGGTTTATACATAATGCTTAGCCACATTTTTCCGTTTGAATAATCTGGTCATGCATGCCTTTGATTCACTGTGTTTTAATTACAGGGTCTAATGCACTATACCTTTGTATCATAATATAAATCAACAAATTATCCTTTTTTATGAAAAAAGAAAAGAAAGTAATTTATCCTATACGATATAGGAGCTTATAAAATGTTTTAGAAAAATTTAGCCAAACACCCCTAAGTCGGAGAACATCTATTGGTCGGCAAAATATGTGCAGACTGAAATACACTCAACTCTATTTATTTTAACATCATTTCTTTATTTATTCAAACATACTCAGGATTAATTCATTTTATCAATTTTATGTTTATTGTATTTAATTTAATTAGATAAATTATAATAAAATTTAAATATGAATATGAGTCAATTTTGTTTGTTTTTAAAATCGTGGTCAAACACTTTGGGTCCTCGCAATTGTTTGACTAATAAAGCGTGATTCTTATTTGTTTTCATTTTTTAAATAAAACTTCTTTAGAAAATAATCCTAAAATATAGGATTCTTTTATGATATTTGAACTTTCATTATTATTGTTATTATTTTGGACACGTTATTTGAATGAATTTGTCAGAAACTATTATAACTATGAAAGCACGTATGAAAATTTAAGACTACGATGGCCAGAACTTACAATCATGAGATAATTTAGAATTAAATTGAGAAAGAAAGAAGCAATTTATATATATATATATATATATATATATATATAAAAGTGATAATTGCAATGTCCTCCTTTAAGTTAAATCTAATTAGGTTTTACACCCTCTTAAGTTTGCAAAATTTCATCTACCACCCCAGTCGGTGGGCAAAAGTGATAATTGCAGTGCCCTTCCTGAAATTGAATCTAATTACGCCTACACCCTCTCAAGTTTGTAGAATTTCATCCACCACCCCCAGAGATTCGTCTTTAAAATGTAGAAAACAAGGGATATATGGCCCATGCAGGTCTCGAACCTGCGACCTTCGCGTTATTAGCACGACGCTCTAACCAACTGAGCTAATAGGCCATCTCTGTTTATGCTTTTGACAAAGATATATTGATATGGTTGAGGCAAGGGTTATATACAACGTAATTGGATAGTGTTATTGGGCTAAGTGATTATTCAACCCGTCGTTTCTTGTGACCGAGTAAAGAAAAACTATGAGTTGAATGGTCATTAAGCTATATATTATTAACTCGCTAGAAGTTGACAAAAGAGTAAGCATCCCATTTTTATCAGGATATCTTTACTACTGTTCATGGCAGTTTTGCTATGCATTTCATGTTTTTATCTTATTGAAATGTCTTTCTGCAGTTGTATCTTATCCATCATGATCATGAAATGTGTCATAAATGGAAGAAAAGAAGCAGATGTCTTGTTTCACTATTATGTCTAACTTTCCTTTTCCTCTCATTCTTTCCTTGAAGAAATTGAAGAAGAAATCAAGCTGCTGTCAACCATTAACAGCAAACAGCTTGAGGACGATGCACTGTTACAGCAAAACGAGTCGTTCTACTGGAATAAAGAAATCGCGAGTTTAAGCAGTAGTGAGTCGCTGACGACTTTAGTTACAGCAGCTGTTGTATCTTACTTAAAGAAGCACACTTGTCTCTATTGTTCCTAGGCAGCATTTTTATTAGTGAAAGTGCGTTTTCTAGTTAGGTAAAGGCTTAACTAATTTTTGAACTTTGGAGCTGTATATATACGAACATATACAGCATCTGTATTCAACCTTCTTCTGCTTCTGCTGATTCTTGAATAAAATTCAGATGGGGCTTCCATCTTTTCCTTCTTGTTCTTGGATCTTGTCATTTCGTTCCTTTTCTTCTGTCTTAGTATTTTGGAAAGTACTATGATTTGAACTTTGTTTTGTCTACCATAGAAACTATACTAGACTTGCAGAGACTCCTTAATCACTGTAACTCATGTTGTTCGTCTTGTTGCTTTTGTTCTTGGAGCTTAAAGCAGGAGTGGAAAAAAGTAGGCATTATTCGAGTAACATTTTACAACCATGTAGATTATTTTTACCACCACGTTTACCTCGACATGAGTCATCTGATCGAGGGAAACAAAACTAGGCAGCAAAAAATCTTACCCTAATTAATATTTATAAGAGTCAAATAACACAATCCATGCTCTTCACTCCTAATAAAATGCTAGATCCGTTTCCTAGTACTAAAAGTGAATGATGGTTTTCTTTTCAGGTTAACTACACTTGAGCTGAAGGGAACAGCCCGAAAAGCACGGCGGAAGCCTGAAAAATTAAAAAAATTACGATAAACGTCCAATAAATTCACGGAAAAAATATTTTTTTGTCCGTTAAGTATGCCCAATTTTAGTTTTAGTCCTATAAGTATGCTCATTTTTTATTAACTCCAGTAACTTGCAAAATTGATTAATTTTAATCCTCCGATCGATTGGATTTATAATTTGCGCCGGAAAAGAGACATGGCACGACACCTAGATGCGTTTTTATTGATTGATAATCTTATGTGGCTAAAATTATGATGTGGAAGACAACTACAAGGGAAGAACCTTGTAGATATACAGGACGGTTGTTCTCAGAACAACAAACCAAAGTTTGGCACATTAACGAAAAAGAATTCTTTGCGGTTTGGAAGGCTTTTAAGAAATGGCCTTTATTTTTACTTGCTAAAGAATTTACTTTAAAGCTTGATAATACTACTGTTAACGCTTTCTTAAAAAATAAATTAGAATCAAATATAGAGAAAGCTCGTATTATCAGATGGCAAGTTGAATGCCAATATTAATGTTATAATGTTGTCATTATAAAATCTCATAAAAATATTCTTGCAGATTTCCTAACAAGAGATGGAGTGTAAATCTGGATTTGCAATCGAATTTAATTCAATAATAAAATCCAGATTTCCAATCGAATTTAGAAAATACTTTTGCACCTTTAATGTAGTCGATTAAGTGTTCTTTGCTGGGGATGTAATAACCATCAAACTCTAATATTTTATTAATACCTTGATAGTTAATTACCAACCTGGGTTTATCTCTCTTTATCTCACCATGGTTTCTGACCAGAAATCCAAGGTTACTGTAGGTAGAGACTTCAGGCTTGATGAGCAAGACCATTATCGAAATATTCGAAAAATATAACAGAGTCTGAATGTTAGAAGGGTCCAAACCAGAAGATGTCAGAGAATGGTATGATTTTAGAGCCCTCGCTTCAATTCATACTGTCACTGAGCCTTTCGGAAATTTTAAAACTTCTGGAGTAGATTAGTAGGGCAGTCATTGATTCATGGCAAAATAACCCCCACCTAAAAAGAGACGATGTTTTGAATATAAAATTTGTATCAGTTGCTCCAGAAACGGTAGGAAAGTGGTCTCATCCAGCATTTCATTTTATAAAGTTGCAAAGGCCAGACATGATGGCTTTTAATAAAATCAAAGTTGCCTCAGGAGAAGCTCCCCTAGTGTTAGCCATTAATGGAGATAGTGTACCTACCAGAAGAGCTTGGGGATTATGGGTCTGTCTCACTGAGATGGACAAAGTCAAGTATCCATTCAAAATTTTCTCTAACAAAGTGAATGGATTGTTCTTGTTAAATTCGATGATGGGAAAAAGCACTGAGTTCGCAGAAAACTTATTTGAGAAGAAAAGGATGTTGAATTGGGAGAATAAACTACCAGCGAACGAAGCCACAAGGATGAAGACGTGCAACATGTTGTATGTTGGGAAATGGTATAACCATTCATGCCCTTGCTGTGAAAAACAAGAGAAGCCCATGTTCAGGACAAAAATTCGGAACTACAAAATAAACCCGAACCAAACCAGGACAAGGGCAATTTACAAAAAGAAGTAAAAATTAAAGAATGTAAAAAATCAAGGATAGGACTGTCGGTAGAAAACGACAAAGGCCAACAGTCAGCAAAGCAGAAAAGCCAGCTAGCAATCACATAGCCGACAAGCCATTATGACAAACAACTGAAACACGCGGCGATGATGATGCAATGACATCATAAAAAATAAGTTTGGAGTCTGAATTTAAAGTTCGGGGACGCCTATAAATAAGGATGCAAGAGAGCAGATGGAGATCATTAGAAAAAACATCTCCTAGTCTTTAAAGCATTAAGAGTTTTGAGTCTTTTCAATCTTTTGTAGTGTTTTAATCTTCTTATGGAGGTTTCTCCAACGAGTCAAGTCCTCTATCATATGAGAAGCTAAAATGTTGTCTCCTCCAACGAAGGAATAATATCTATGTAATATTTTCTATATTTCTTTAAAAAAAGTAAGGCTTCTGTCTAATATGTTGTCCAAAATTCTATTAAGTCCCTATATTGAAGTCCCTTTTACGCGTTAAGGTAGGAAATGAAATAGGGCTGTGCTGTTTGTTGCTGAAGGAACCAAGTACCTGCAAACCATCCATTGTGGTAGTGTGGCTGAAGTAAGTTCGTAAAATTGAGGACTTTGAATATCCGAAAACAAGGCGGTCGAAGGAAGGTACGAATTTTTGAGGGCTTAATTTATTTCGGAAGCATGTTGCGCCATTTTTGGAGCATTAAAAAGGACTATTAAACTTTATTACCAAAACTGCAAAAATGGTCATAAATTGACTGAAGGACTGAATCTAAGCAAAATGAAAAGATACAGTATTAAAACTAATATTGTTAAAGTTAAAGGACCAAAACGATTTCGGGACATAAATAGAGGACTATTCGGATCTTTTTCCCTACTTATATATGTCACATATTTACTAAACTCACACATATCTCACATATTAACATGCCCATTCTTAGAAGGAAAATAGAGGTAAGAGAATTTGATTTTTAATTTATATAATTATATTATTTAATTAATCTATTTATTAAATGTAATTTATATTGATTGATGTACTGTTTAATCGGAATAATTATGAGTTTGGTTATTTAAACTTAGTGTCAAATTAAATATCATGATTGATATAAGAATGCTATAGTTAGTTAGTTAAATTATTAGATTTGTTAGATTAATTAATACTTTAATTAATTTACTCAATTCCATCAAACCTATTAATCGAATACGTAATTATATGTATTGATGCTTAATTAAATTATATCATAACGATAAATCGATAGAAAATTCAAATAAATATTCGAAAATTATATTTAAGAAATATGGATGAGGCTGATGTAATTCTTGGCATCAAGTTGATTCGTTCAACTAATGGGATAGCATTTCTCAATTTTACTATGTTGAGAAGATAATTGAGAAATTTGGTTGTTAAAACAGTAGAATTGCTAAGACACCTTATGGTCCTTCTGTAGCTCGATTCAAAAATGAAAGTGGTGTTCCAATTTCACAACTAAGATATTATCAAATTATTGGGAGTTTATAGTATCAAGCAAATGCACCAGACCAAATATATTAATTGTCCTGACAAAACCTATTAGGGTGTATTGGATAGAGTACTAAAGTACCTGAAGGGCACGGTATCACTGGCCATACATTATGACAGATTCCTTATTGTTCTTGGGTGTATAGTGGTGTTAGTCGGATAACCAAAAACTCCGGTAGCAACAAGTGTTCAGAATATGTCTTTACCTTAGGTGGGAGCGCACTCTCCTCGAAGTCTGCAAAATATATTTGGATAACCCGATCTACTTTGAAGCCAAGTTTTGTGCGTTGGATACGACTGGTATTGAGGCAGAATGGTTATATAGGTTTTTATCACAACTACCCATTATAAGCCAGCCTCTTCCACCTATTTTTGTACATTGTGATACCAAACCGCAATTGCAAAAGTGAGGAGTCATAAATACAATCAAAGAACCAAACGACATATCCAAGTTAGACTGAAGTCTATAAAGGTATTAGTGTCAGATAGAGTAATTGGCATCGACTTTGTGAGAACAAAAAATAATGTCATTAACCCTTTGACGAAAGGATTAGATCTGTCATAAGTATATAGACCCAGATTGGGGATGGGAATTAAAACCAATCAGTGGTGTATTTACGATGGAAACCCAAACTTCTAAGTGGAGATCCCACAAAGAAGGTTTAATATAGTATTAACAAGTCGTAGGGTATGTCAGAGTACTAAAATAGACTGGTACTTGGCATCTGGAGTCTGTCCTGTGTAATTTTGGAAGGTGCTGGTACTGCAAGTATAGTAAAAGTTTAACTTTGAATGAGGTCAAGTCTATTAAACGAGATACTAGCAGCGCATCCCTAGAGACGCCCAACTAAGTGAATGCAGTTCTTTGGCCGCAACATTGCTGAAAATATTCATGAACAGGATCAGACACATGGCTTAAGTGTCAACCCTAAAGATCACGCAGAGCTGGTGGCTTGTTGTTACTTACAAACGCTGTCACACTTACATGTTCAAATTCAAGGCTTAGTTCCATTTGCCCTGGTAATAGCTGACGTTAGATAACTTAGATAGTGATACAAACAGGAAGGTACCATTATTGAAACCAAGTTACAGAATTATTAAATAAAAATGATGGTCAATTATTATATACTAATTGGTTGTGACACATTCGATACATGTGCATAAAAAATACAATACTTAAATATTATTTAAATAAAAAATTTTATCATAGAAAAAATGATAATATGAAAATAATTATGACAAAAAATATATAATTTTGAAAGAGAGAATTTGAAGAGAGAGAGAGAGAGAGAGAAAATATTAAATAAAAATATATAACTACTTAAAAAAATAATTTTTACCACTTGTAGATAGTGGGGTATATGTGGAAGCTAGTGAGTAAAAAAAAAAATATTAAAAATTAAAAAAAATATTAATAAGGTATTCTCCGTTTATATATGGTATAGATATATCAAAATATAACGTGACAGCGGAACTTTGTAAACCAAACATAAATGCATGTTACCAAAAAATTCATATCCCAAAACAAATATTTTTCCCAAGTGCACAACCATTAATTGCCGACATATACCTTTATATAATTATAGCAATAATATCATCCCACAAAAAAAAGAATCTTAAAAAAATGAAAGTTTTGAGAATTCAAAAAATTAAATTAATAAAAAAAATTTAACATTTAACTATGCCTAATTATCCTAATTAAAAATAAAAAATTATAATAGATAATCATTGACGATTGCCATATAATAGTTGTGGATTTTGATTTTTGCAAGTGTGATTAAAATATTTGTTATAGCATTTAAAATATCATTTTGGTGGTTAATCTAAATTTTTGAATTAATTTTTATTTATTTAATCTCTTGTATTTTATATTTATCAATTTCAAGATTTAAATAATCAATTCTTGATCTCCAAAATCATAATTTATATGACTAATTTTCTATTCTATTTCATGAAAAAAAATTCAGAAATTTGTGGAATTAACTAACTAATTAATATACGGTCCACCTTCCATCTATAATCCATCAAAACTAATTAAAATCACTTCCCATCAAAGTGAATGGATTCTCAAATCAAAATTTTCCTTCCCCACAAAATAACCAAAACTCTTCAACACTACCACCACTCCTACTCCTTTAAATACCCCCATAAAAATCAAATAAAATTACCCATTAAAAACAAAAAAAAAAAAAAGAAGAAAAAATGTCGAAAGTTGGTCGAGGTTTGGCGCTCGTCGCGATGGTTATAACGTACGTCGCATTTCAGTCAGACACGATGATCATGATGTCGAACGCACAACCGCCCATAATAACGTGTAATGAAGGGGAGTGCAAGACAACATGCGAGAAAGCGTATGGGCAGAAGTTGGAGTTCTCTTATTGTAAGTACTCACCCCCCTTTGGGTGGGTCTGTACCTGCGTTCACTTACCTGCGACCACAGGACCAGCCGTTGTAACTCCGATGATGAAGCACTAAACAGTTGTGATCCGACGATGGATGAAGAGATTTATATGATTAATATCAAATAATAATGACAATTAATTGGTTAATTTGTCTTAATTATATGTATAAGGTGGTGGGTTAAATTCCCACCGACATGTAGTATGTTATTTCGCTTTAATAATAATTATTGTTCTATTTTAATGGTGATTGTTGAATAGATATAATTTATCTGATATTGATGATTGGTATATAATTGTTATAATTGTTTGTAGTTGTTAGATGTAAATATTTAATATTGATAATTGTAATTACTTTATTTAAAAAATAATAGTTCAATTGCACATGATAAATAAATAAATAAAGTTGAGAGTATGTATACAATTGGCGAATGTATAAATTATGGAAATTGGCTTCTATGATTCTTTTTTTTTATTATTTGGAAAAATTTGTGTGTGCATATAATAATAACAATAATGATGTGAATTTATGATTAATTTTGGAATATGATAAATGAGGAATGAATTAATCAATAATTTATATTGTATATTTTAATTTGTAATCAAAATTATCCAGTATTTATATTATGTTTGGTTCGAGAAATATATTATTTAAATATATATATATATTTGAGAACTATATTTATTTAGTGTTTCGAACACAAAATTTGCATATATACAAAATTTTAATATTTGAAAAATTCCAATCATATAGTGCAATACATTTGTACGATCACTCTTCTTACTAAAAAAATAACTATTAGCTACAATTTTAATAATTATGAATTGAAAATCAGAGTAAACGCCCACGGTTAAATAAAACTGATACAAAAATATAAATTTTTCACCAAAAAAAAGTTATCTGTCATGGCTAAGAGTCATGGTAAAATTATTTATGATGGCTTTAGTTATAGCAAATGTTCTAGCCACCCCTGAAAATACCACGGTCAATAACCATTGCATGGTCGTGGTCAATGACTAATTTTGTTATCAATAATTTCGCACTCATGCATATTTTATTTTATCAGTTCTAATCAACTATTTATTTCATCTTTGATTTTTATTTAATTAAAGAAATCATAAAATAAAATTCTAAATTGTATATACATATACAACGTATTTCAATTGTTAATATTATCTTAAAATATTATGAAAATCAAGCAAACCAACTATTTTAATTATTTTTTTCTTTTGAATTTTGCTTTTAAGAAAACAATTAAAACTCTAAAATTCAGAATTAATCAAAACGGCAACAATCCCCTTACAATAAAATGTCGTATAGACATTTGTTCTATCTATCAAGATCAAATTCTCTATTTTAGAAAAGAAAAAAAAAAAAGAAATTCTTGATTTAACTAATGCTTGATTTTCAAGCCAAATTTACATAAATTTTCCTTTTTTACTTGTTGTGTAATTTTTCAGAAATTTAACCATCACTCCTTCTCAAAGTGGATTCTCTAATCACTTCTACCCTCATGCAAAAGTAAATTTTCCTCTACCACAAATAAATAAAAAATATTTCCGAATTATTTGGAGACGAGTCAAAACATATCTAATATTTGTAATCATTCAAAAACACCTTATTTAGGTATTTTTAACTGTTTTAGCATAAATACGTACATATATATACACACACATATACGTAAAATATATAAAAAAGACGTGATTTGACAGTGAATAGTAATTTTTGTCTCCCAAAACACAATATTAAACATATAATACTTATTTTAAATTATCTCAAAAAATAAATCCAAACATACATACTATCTCTAACACACACTTATTTATTTTTATTTTCTCTCTTTATCTCCATAAAACACAATAAAATATTCAGAAAACGAATCCAAATATTATATATAAATCCTCCTATAAATACCCCCATGCACCAAAAATTCCCACAAAAAACACATCCCGACTGACAATTCCTCCCATTATTACACACACTGCAATAAAACTACGCACAGTTAAGGATGTCGACAGGTCGTGTAAGTTTGATGCTGGTCGTCATGATCTTAACGTACGTTGCTTTTCAATCAGACACGACGACGAACGCACAAAGAATCATCATAAAGTGCAATGAGGCCGACTGCAAGAAAATATGCCAGAAGGCGTATGGGAAGAAGCTGCAGTCCTCGTACTGTAACCACACGCCGTTTGGGGATATTTGTACCTGTGTGCACTTGCCTTCGGGCACCGGACAAAGTGTTGCAACTCCCATGAAGCTGCTCTGATTCTCTAGGTTTAAGGTTTAAGGAATATTAATGTTGTTGTTCTGATATATGGTGGTTTAGAATTGAGGGTTTGATGTTTGCTTTTGCTATGTTTTGGCTTTGTTAAAAGCCTCTATTAGTCTAATAATGAATAATGGAACTCCGTTTTAGTATTTACACAGCAAGAAATATGATATTTCGTTATGGTATTAATACAGTTAAAAATAAAAAATTATGATGAATACGAATTAATTATGTTTGTATAATGATTATTAATTAGTCGTCGTTTCTGCAAATGATGTCAAAACATTATCTACAACTAAAAACTATAGCAGATATTTTGATTATAGGTCAAATCGTGTCAAGTGTTGATTAATTTATAGTTAAAATTTAAATTTTTGTATTGGTTTAATCTGATCGCGGCAATAAATTAATTAATTATGAGCAATGGAACTGAGTTTTAGTATTTAATCTTTGGGTAAATTACATTGACATTTATGAACTTAGGTTTAATTAGATAAACGCTCCATGCCCTTGGCAAAATGGTAGATACACTCATTGAAGTTGTAGTTGTAACTATAAGTATATTCTTTAGCAAAATTTTACGCACACCACTTAAGATGCGTAAACCAACACCCACTTTGGGGGTGTATTTGTAATTTTAAAAAGAGTAAATTGCAATTTTATTCCTTTAACAATTAGATGATTTGACATTTTTGGTCCTGTAAAAATGAATTTTGCAATTTAATTCATAACTTTAAAGTTTTGACAGTTTTAATCAATTGGCTGAAAAATTGTATGTGAGTTGCACATGACACAATTAAATTGTGATTTTTGTCCTATAAATGCAAGACCAAAAATGTCAAACCCTCCTGAGTTACAAAACTGAAAATTGCAATTTAATTTGAACATGTGCAACACTAGCTACAAGAAAATACTAAAAAACAACGGAAAAAATTAGCATCGAGCTAATTAGCAAATAAAATTCTCATCGTTAATATACATTACTTAATACAAGAAATTTACCTGCTAATAAATTTAGCAATGAAAGTTTACCTGCTAATGAATTATTTAAAACATATGTTAAATAATATAAATTAGCAACAAAAGTTTTATTTGTTAATCACGCTGATTCTAGCATCAAAACTTTTCGTAACTATTGAATAATTCTCTTATAGTGCAAGTCACATGCAATTTTCTAATCAAATGGACCAAAAATAGTCTAAAATTGTCAAAATTTTAAAGTTAGACGATTAAAATGAGAAAATTATTTTGTGTATGACCAGAAACGCCACCCCCCATAAGTTACAACACTAAAATTGCATTCTTTTTCTTCGGAAAATGATGTAAAATATTTTGTGTAATTAAATCTAACTTCAAGGATTATCAACATAATTTACCCTTGATCTTTTCCTTATTCGAGAAAATTTTAATTCAGATTCGACCAAATCCAGATATTCAATGGGAAATAGAGTCTGAATAATTAATAAAAATATGAAATAAGAGGTAGTTTCATTTTTTGCCTAATCAATTAATTAAGTGTGTGAAGAAACAATTTAGAGAGGAGGAGAAAACATACACAAGGAGGTGGATGCCATTCCATTCATCCATATCACATACACGTTAATTAATGTTACAGATATATGTATGTGGGGGTTTCAAGGCGAAAGTGATCTAGGAATGATAACGTCTCCGATGTTGTTGTGCCATGGATCCGCCAGGTGCGTCGCCAAGTTCTCCAGTGGCCCTGTACCAGGGTACGCCGATTGCTGCACGCAGAATCCCACGAACGCCAACAACGCAAGACGCCCTGAACAACATACATATATAAGAGATCTCGTGTTCTAACTTTGAGTGTGTGCATGCGTGAGTGTCAAAAAATGGAAAAAAGACGTAAGACGGCCTAAATAGCACGTTTGTATGAAATTATAATTTAGTGTATTCGAAAAAATACGAGTTTGTGAAAAAATATATATATAGGGTTAATTATATTTAGACTCACTCAAAAAATGCGAAATTACATTTTTTCCCAAATAAATTTCAAAATTTCACTTATACCTCCTCTGAAAATTCACTGTTTATATCTCATCCCTTTTTGTTAGGGTTTGGACGAAAAATATTAATGTTAGCAGAAATTATATAATTTTTTTTTATTTTACTCCTCATTTAACATTCTTATGTAATAATTTTATAAATAGAGTGGATGTGTATTTGATACCATTCTTGATTTCCTTGACTTTGAGCTCTTCGAACTTCTTCAGGTCCTTGGAGTAGCCCAACGGGTCAAAAGCCCCACCCGGGTACTTCTTCTTTTCCGGGTCTTTCTCCATGCTCCTCTGGTGCTCCACAAAGGCAATTGCCACGAATTCAATCACCAAAATGGTGGGTAGGGTGCCCCATGGAACCGGGTTACCCAAGTACGTGGCTTGCCCTCCTGGGACTGCTGCCCATTCCTGGGCCTTGACCCAATTACCCAAACCCAAAGCCTCCGGTACAAGAATTCCAGGCTACAAATTCAGACATTAATTAAAAATTTCCGGAATTCAGTTCTACATAATAATATATATTTATCAGCATTTTAATTTGTGACATAATTGTATAAACGGGTACGGGTACGGGTCTTACAACAGCAAGCATAGCCCATCTGCAGTGAATGAGCTCGGATTCCTTGTATCTCTCTAGATTCTCCGGGACTTCCCCTAGACGAAGCGGGTCGAATCCAAAGTCCCTAAGATCCAATCACCATTCGGGTTAACAAAAGAGTTTGGATCCGACTCAAGAGGGTGGTTGGAGATTTTTTTAGTGAACTTATAATCTTTAATAAATATTATTTTATGTTTGAAAACTTATAGTTTCTTTAGAAAAACATCATATAAATTCTAAAAATTAGACCATTAGGAGCTTAAAAAACTTTAGAAAAATGGCTAAATTATTTCTAATATGATAATAAATTTCTTTCAATTAATTACAAAGTTACCATATTATACTTATAAGTTTTCTAATCTTATATCATTCAAATAACTCATTTACTTATTTTTAAAATATAAAAAGTATTTCATAATCCGCAATAAAATTAACCAAAGTAATATGAACTAAACGATAAATAAACTGAACTTATAATATATGATTAAAAAAAAATAACAATTTCGATACTCGAAATAATTATTAAATTCATCGAAAATTACCCTGGGGCTGATCCATCAAGGTAGGGCGGGCGGGGTTGGCCGGGCATCCACTCGGCGGACATGGTGAACCTAGAGGTGGCGGCATTGGTGCCAAACCCTACGGAGCCCGCGAATTTTGACTTGGAGGAGGAGAGGACGGAGGGGCAAACGGCAGCGGCTGCGGCGGCGCAGCTCATCAATGCATTGGCAGCCATTCTTGAATATATGGATTCTTGATGGGGAACTGAGATGAGAGAATGGCTAGGGGGTGAACTAGTTGAGGTGCTAAGTATATGGGGAAAGGGGGATATTGGCAAATCCAAAAGTTGATTGTGATTGGCTGAGGGTATTGGTGCGTGTGATGTCATTGGGCCACGTGTAAGGTGTTCATCCCCAATTGAGATGTTGATGTGGATATTGTGAGGGTTTTTCCATGGTGGAGGTTGGATTTTGAGAGGGGAAAAAATCAGGCAATATCTTGTGTTGGATTATTGGATTTTTTTCCACTTGGAAAATAAATTGTAGAGATTCAGTTTGGATGTATGTGTATATGAAGCTAGTCTACTTATTTTTAATATTTTCTTTAAACTATTTGTAATACACTTATTTCGGGTCAAAGTTAATTGTGTATGAAATAGTTTAAAATAGACGTTTATCAACTTATTGTTAAAAATAAATGGAAAAAAAATATTATTGATTTATAATTTTTGTTTTTGAACTGAGGGAGTGTATGCAAAAACTTAAAAAATTTATTTTTGCGGAGAAAGGTGAAAAGCAGATAAAAGTTAAATTGGATAGTATTTGGAGAAAAATCACTTCTAAAATAAATTTAATTGATGAAATATTGAATTGTCCATATCTGTTAAAAAGACACTATCTTTACTTATTATTTCACTTGTTGTTTGTCACTAATAATTATTTGTCCACAAAAAATAATAATTTTATCTCAATTAGTATTTTATATTTATATTTTTAAAAATATTAAACATATATATTTAATTTAATAATGATCCCACTAAGTAATAACTATTAATTCATGCAGAATAATGAAGCTTGCATGATTGCAAAAAAATAGTTATTTTATTGATTAATCAGATAATAATATATGAACGAAATAATATAATTAGATGATATAGCACATAAAATATAAAAAAATTTAAGATATTAAATATGTGAAAGTGTAAATTTGATTATTGTTAAAATTTGAATTATTTGAAAACTTCAATATCAACTTTAAATATATAATTTTAAAAATAAATTAAAAAGGTAAGTTGAATTAAAGTTATTATAATAAGGATAAAATAATAAAACATATAGTTGGATTATTTAACAAAAAATCAAAACAGCTAAAAACATCCCCCAATGTGCTTTTGGCTTTAAAGCCCTTTTTTTAGGCCATTTCAGAAGTAGAAGTTGGTATCCCAGTTAATTCAAAAGTATTCTTTTGAGCCAAAAATTGAAAAGCGCCTTACAGAAACACTCGCAAACGCTCCCTCACTGACTCAATTTAAACCAAAAATTATAAACAATGCAAATTTATAAATATCAAATGTTTTGTCAATCGCGCCAGTTCTATTTTTTTTTTTTTTTTCCTTGCTTTTCACTATTATTTTCAAATACTTATGCTTAATCTACAAGTTATCTACAATTGATCCACACCACAAAAATCGAAACTACTAGAAACATCCCATTAAAACTAGCTTTACTCCATGAAAAATCAATAGTTAGAATAATAACAAGAAATCTTGTTCGAAGCATTCAAGTGATCAACAATAAGTATTGTTATATTTTATATATATGACTGATTATTCCATTTAAATTGAATGGATCATATAACAAGTAGAATGCTTAATATATAATTCAATTGAATGTGAATGAACCTGATTATATCTAAAATCACCTACATAGCCCAACTACATACAGCACAGCTAAAATCTGCAATATTGTTCAATTATGATTTTCACTCTACATTCAAAGATTCATCAAAAGTAACTCACAAAGTCACATAAACATACATTCTCTCTCAGTGATTTCAGAAAATACAGAACGAGGAAAATAAAGTTTTTAGTTTCATAAGACAACTAGGCCTATTTGGGCATGCAGTCCTAAGAAAAGAATAAATAGAATAGTCAACCAAAATCTCAATGCACATGATAAATAACACCTGTTCTTTAGGATCTCTGTTCACCAAATTTCATGTTCTCAATCTATAGAAGCAAAAAGCAGTGATGAATTTGTTCCCCCGAAGCCGAAAGAGTTTGACAAGGCTGCTTTGATGGTCATCTTCTTTGAAGCACTCAAAGGCATGAAATTGCCACTAAAAACAGGATCCGGTTTGCTGAGGTTGAGTGTTAAGGGTGCGATTCCCTGCAGTAAATTGTGACTACTAAGCTAAGGAACTCGGAAAAGTATAACAGCATCTAAGTCAATGCTAAGCAGGATGACAATCTGCCGACGTTTAAACCAGGACATGGATAGACTTCTCTATAAGTTCGTGTCAGGCCTGGATGTGTCGTGGATAAGCATATATTATACAATTTTATATGTGAAATAATAAATATTTGGACACACGATATAAACAAGTACAATAATAAAATTTGATTCCATATAACTCCACCATTCACAGTGATTCAATGATTTCAAGTTGCTACTCCTGAACACAAATAATGGGAGACCTCATTTGGCATTTACTGAGCATGCAGCGTCTTCGATTAAAACAGTTCACATAGAAAGTTCTTAGCTACCTCAAAAACCAATTCCAGGACTTTTTATAATATAGTGACATTGCTCGTTAAGAAGCCAAATTTAGTATTTTGCGAAACTTATACTTTCTGCCAATTTCTTTCAATTAGTGGTAAGTTTAACCTGAAATCTGAGAGATACAGACAAACTTTTAAAGTGGCAAGAATCCAAGAAATAGAATCCAACTTAGGATTTCCTTACATGGTGTATGGCTAATATAGAGAATAATGCTTCAACTGCTCCAGCTGCCCCGAGCAGATGTCCAATAGCACCCTGATGAGGGATCACCAGCATAGTACAGATTAGACTAGAGTTGTTGGAACATACCCAAAATGCATTCTGAAAAGTATATTCTTTTTTCCTTTTGTAACAGGATTGTGAAGAAACACGAATAGATAAAGCAGCACCACATTCAGGATAACCATAAATCATATTGCTAAACCACTTAATTCTACTTACACTGTAGCCAGAATAGGTCTTGCGCCAAACTGTTTAAGAAAACTTTTGTATTCACATCTACTTTTTCTATAGAAATGTACCTGATATCATATCTACGTTACCTTTGTGGAGGAAAAGGCTAAAGCCCCAGATGCTGCATGATCGGAAAATAAAGACTGAATTGCCTTGGCTTCCACAGCATCACCTGCATGAGGAGTTTCAACATGTTAAGCTATGTTTAACAAACCATCATACCAATAATTAGTATTCTGAAAGTTCATAATGATATTACAATAGAATTTTAATTACCCAAAGGAGTAGATGTAGCATGTGCATTAACGTAATCCACTTGGTTAGGGTTCAGGCCAGACTGCCAACATTAGCAAAACAACCTAGATTAGTGAACCAATAATACTCGTCCTTTTCATTGATGAATAATACTTTTCCTCATAGCTTCCTTTTCTAGTGGGTCACCAGGGGGCTGAAGGAGCTTTACATGTATACTTATGTTATTAGGCTATAAATGGCATTGTGCAGGACCACTAGCAATAAGAAAACAATATTTTACAAACATGAGCAAGATGAGTAATAGCAGCTGGATGAATGATGATGGAACTTTGATGCTCCTCTCCAAAGCATAGCTTGTCAGAGACACATGCCCTTCCAATTTCATAAATATAAACAAGAATATATTTTGCAGTCCTCCAAAGGCACTCGAAAGCACACCAAGGTGAACCAGAAGCAGATAAGAAACTCAAGTCACAATCAAGATGATCAATTTCAACACAGTATCATAAGACAGGAGATCAACACTAGAAGATCTGACATTCTAATTCTTGTTCAAATTAATAATTTAAGGGGAGTGGTTAAAGAATTTTGCTGGGACAAAGACAGACCCTCTTTCCCAGGAGATAAGGTATCCAGATACCATATTCCGCATAATGTCAAAGATAACGAGATTGATGAGAACTTTCAACTTCTGAGTGACTGTATTTGTCATTTAAGGGGGAATCAACATGTGTCAATTAATAGCATTGCAAAGGTCTCTTAGGTATCCACTAAATAAATGCACCTTTGCAGATTACCTTTTTGGGTTTTTTAAGAAACACAATAGTGTCTCCACAGGGCTGTGTTCATTTGGGGGTAGGTCAAATGTTTATGCTATCTGACATCAGTACCTGCCTTTTTCCATGAGGCTATCCAAAATACTAGGTGTTAACTACTGTACAATCAAGTCATCTATAAATCACACTTCCAGATGCTAACTATGAGAAAGGCACTGAAAAAATACTTTATGACTAGAATGCCAGATACCTGCTTCAGGGCACGTGTCATGGCCAAAACAGCCCCTCTTCCATCAGCATGTGGTTGAGTAATGTGATACGCGTCACCTTAAGAAAGTAAAATAACTATGTTTTCTTTAATGAAATTCTTAATATAGAATAGAATAGCAACAAAGTCTGATGGTTGAAGAAATTACCTGACATCCCATAACCACGGACCTCAGCATAGACTTTAGCTCCTCGCTTCTTTGCATGCTCCAGTTCCTTAGAAATTAAACTTATGGTGTGATGAAAGCTTTCCACTAACAAACAGGCTGAATTTTATGATCCAGACAAGTTAAAACTACGAAGCATCCATTGTTCTTGAGCCTTGTAATAACATAAGCACCAGTAATTTCACCACTGAACTTCTTCAATTGGCCAATTGTGTAGGATGCCCTTGGTGACACATTTTTTCCCTTAAACGAGAGTTCTTTACCCCATTCTAGCAAAAATATGAAATTTGTTTGACATGTAGCAGCACTCACCTCCAAAACAAGGATGCCAGAACCTTCACCTATACTGCGTTTCAGCAGCTTATTAAACGATATAAGTGAAACAATCAGGTTAAAGCAGCTACACAATTACAAAGAATAGCAGCGATTACTTACACAAACCCATCACGGGCACAATCAAAAGGTCTTGAGGCTTCTTCAGGCACAGCATTGTACTTGGTGGTCAATGCCCTTGACCTGTACAAAAAGTAGCAGTCACTTGTATCTCTCACTATGTTAGATCTTGAAGTTTGAATAGGACCTCCTCCTAAATTTTATCACAGGGACCTATAACAGCTCTCTGGACGGATTCCTAAAGTTCATCCCAAAGACTCTAATTAGCATATTCATGTCACTGGCCAGTGACAAATTAATACTACACCTTAGAAGTTTTGAACATCCAAAAAACAGGGGGAGAAACAACACAAAAAGTCACAAAAGCATTATTGGAAAGTCTGTGTCGAAGCTTTTATGAAACAGACATGGCAGACTCAACTCCTCAAAAAGCCGCCTATTGATTCTTGTTGACATGAAATGCATGCCAGTTAGATAGAACACCAGCTTTCTATTTCCCTTTTCCTAGGGGAGTGGTTATCTAGCCTTCTGACAAGCACCAATCAGATATACGACATCTGTAAGGAGGAATGGCACAACGAATTCATTAATCATTACCTACAGAATCCTGCTATAGACAAAGCATCGATGCTTGCTTCAGTTCCCCCGGCAACCATAACATCAACATCTCCAAATTGAATCATTCTGGCGGCATCTCCAATAGAATGTGCACCAGTAGCACAAGCTGTCACTGCAGCATGGTTTGGTCCCTAGATTCAAAATCAAGACTAGGATATACAATTATATCTTGTATATCACAAAAACGATTCTTCAGACCATAAAAGTGATTGCATACAGTGTCAAAGCCAAAAATGTATGAAACAAGTTATCTTTTATCACTCAACCTTTATTAGAAAAAGAACGTACATTTAAGCATTTCAACCCTAATATGTTTCAAGGTTTTCTTTTAAATTAATTTAGACCTATTGTTTTGCATGTTTCTGCTTAAAGTATACATCAGATTTAGGTTCTCCAGCAACATAATTGCTTGATCTCAAATATTAAGTTTAGTTAAATGCCATGCTCTCAAATGATTTAACAATAGATAGGCTGCAGAAATGATAAAGTATAGACCAGAAAAATTAGCGTTGCCATCTATGTGGCATATGAAGAAGCCCACATATAGCCCAAAATGACGAGTCTTGTAAATTTTCACATGTTTCCAAAAAACTAGAAATGTATTAACTGCATACCTGAAATCCATACTTCATGCTCACGTGGCCAGAAGCCATGTTTATCAGTATCCTTGGGATGAAAAATGGGCTGAGTCGGCGTAGTTTCTGCACCCAAAAAAAAAAAAAAGGTTAAACGATTTCAACAGTTTGAACATCAGTTACAATATAATATTGTGTAAAAAATTAAAATACAATGACATGGTGGAGGAAGGTTCCATCGCCCTGGTTCATTGAGGATATTTGTCAATTTTACATATCAGAAGAACTTTATTGCTCTGGAACCTTTCACAACGAATCGACAAATAAATAACAGATTTCCAAGATATTATATAATTAACACAAAAAGGAGCATCCAATCGACCTTCTCACAGATCATTTTTGAAGCATCCAATATGTCGCTGATGCTACCAGTTCCTGCACCTATGGAAACTCCCTGGTGATCTAGAAGTTAGAATTAGAAGTAACCTGCTAATAACCTTCATAACATAAAATGGACAATAACTACCGTTCTTTCCTTCTCATCCTGTGTAGTGGGCATATAATTCGCATCTCTTAGCGCCTCATCAGCTGCACATAGTGCGTAGCTTATAAACCTGGCAGTTGACTTATGATCCTGGGGAGATTAAAAAGTAAAATCTGAACTCAAGATTGGGGCTTGCTGAAAAATTGAATTTACAATCTCATATAAAACATATACAAATGTCAATTAGAAACCTCATGAACTTCTCTTAACCAATTGTATAGATGTCAGCCAATCACATATTCAATATGTTCTTGTCCTGCTTTTCACCTTTCTCATATTTGGGATGCATCAAAAAATTTAATTAATTTGACACCAAGAAATAAAACCTATGAGTGAAGCTTCTGATGGCGCTACATACGGTGAATGATCTTATTTAGTGGATGTTTGTACTAGAAGAAGCTATATTGAATGGGTGAGGCTAAAACTTGGTAGAGTGGCTGCAAATTTCTTTCTTTGTCATCACCACTATCATTATACTTCAAGTTGACAGGAATTTTTGTCCCTTTCAACATAATTCAGTTACAATTGTGAAAATGGTTTTATTTATTTAATTAGTCTTTTATAACAGGGTGCTTTTAATGCTCTCCAGGTTATCCTAGTCCAGGAGTTTTTCATTGCTTTTCTGAATCAGTGTAGGATTCGAAATCAAAAAGATTGCCAGAAAATGATATCAACCATTTTGTTGGGCTGCATAAAGAAAGAAAAAAAATCAGAAGTATTTGAAGCAAACATTTTTAGACTATGAACAGCCTAAAATCAATTATTCACTTGTTTGCTTTTTCCCTGCAGAGGACTTTTCTCTTTCAAAAACACCAACTACAACTTAAGTTTTCAGTACTTCTGCCAACAATCTCAAATAATTTATAAACTGACGACATAATTAAAATAATTACCTTAGAGTTAAGCCACAACTCCTCATTAAATTCACCAGGATTGGCCCCACAGGGTACAATTCCAGCAACTTTGGATGTCAATTGATCAAAGGTATGTAGCTGTGTCTCTCTATCAAATCCATTCATCTTCAGATCTTCAATAGTTACTGCCCTAATGCCACACTCCCCTTCTATTAAACGCTTCCAGGTGACCTCCACCCCGCACCCCAAAGGAGTAACCATTCCTAAACCTATTGTAGTATAAACACAAATTTTACTAAATCCATTTCAAACGCCAAATATCTACTTCGCATTGAATTGAACATAGGACATGAACTGGGACTGATAATTGAGTTGTCAACCAACCTCTAAGAGAATGTCATATTTTAACGTTGAGAAATATGATGCTGTATTCATCAGCAAATTGGGAGTTCAACAGACATATCACTACCAATAATAACAAGGTGCTATTAACAGTTTCAAATTCTGTGAGCAAAGCTTCACAACTAACATGCAGCATTAAAATGGTTGGTTGTTTTTGCTAGGGGTTCTGATAATATAAGCATTCTAGATAACAATAAAGGCAAAGAAAATGAAGGCAAAAGATGCTATCATGGAGGATGAAAACTGTAATTCGTTTTAAACTTGCTCTTCATAATACTTTCTCCAGTTCTTAGTTGCGGCATTAAACTTGACAACTTCTATCAGCTAACAAATTAGCATCTGTGGTTGGAAATCTAGAAAAAGGAAAGTACCTGTGACAACAACTCTACGAGGGGGCAAAAAGGGCGGTGGGTCAAAGGGACCAGAAGAGTAGAATCGGGTGAACTGGATGATTGAGGAGACGAGTCTATTACTGTAGCGCCTTGCCATTGCCATTTGCTTCAAAAACCATAAAGACAACCAAACACTTAGCAGCACTACTTGCACATGCAGTTAGCAAGCCAGTGAAAAGAAAGAATTTAACAGTACTTGGAATTATGTTTGACTCAAAAGAAAATAGAAATACAACACTAGAAATGCATGCTCAGTCGAATCAATTTGCTCCTACAAGCACTAGTTAAAATATTTCGGTATACTAACTTCCCTCTCTTTCTCTACTACCTAAAAGCATGGAGTACGTGGTGAATGACAATGTTTCTTCATGAGCCCCATCCATTCAACAAATTCAATTCCATCAAAGCTTTCACTGAATGAAGGTAAGAAAAACATCTGGAATAACTTTGCTAACATAATAAACTTACAGTAATTGTCAGCAACCTTTGCATCAAAATAGTTACGATTTATGAAGATTAAAATTTAGAGCACAGAAATTAATTCCAGCAGGCAATATTAGCAAAATGCCTGGTGATTCCTCTGTTTTCCATGACTAAATACATCAAAAACTTGCACCTTACTTTCTCTTTCCACATTTCAAATCGTGCTGGTGCTTTCTATAATCAGAATAACAGATAAAGTATTATGGGTTTTTCTCTCTGTGAGGCATTCTGTCGGACAAGTTATACACCAATTCAAATGGCATCGAATTGCACAACAGAAACCCCATCACGGCAGCATCTTTCTTCTATACTCAAATTAAGTATTCAGGCTGGAAATTCAGTAAAACAATAACAATGAGTAATTACCTGTTCTCTAGACAGCGAGGAGAAGAGGTTTACAGTCAAACTCTGTCCCGTGAGAAAAAACAATAGTCCTAACAGTGCCTTAAAGTTCTATAAGAATTTGAAGAATTTGCACACGCGTCCTTTTAAAGTTTGGACTTTTGATATTCGCTACCAGAAGTACAACTTCAATATTCTTGGAAAATATTCAATGTAGGGGGTGTAATCCAGTCGAGTTCGCCCATTTTTGGTTGGCTCGAGCTCGATTTTATTTTTTATGGCTCGAGTTCGAGCTCGAGTACTTCAGCAATTTTTTAGCAAACTCCCAAGCATTTCCAACAACACCGCCCTGCACCAACCCATCAGCCACTCCACACAAACCGACCAACCCCACCGTCACATAACACCCACCGCACACCCCAACTCTCCCCTTCTCATACCAAATTAGTTCATATCCATTTTCATTTCTTGAAACACCAAACCAACACAGACTACGAAATGTAATGGCAAACCTGTTCGAGCTTCTTGCTTGGCCGACAAAACAACAATCGCCTTCCTAGTGCAGACGGCGCTGGTAGACGGTTTGGGGCTTGCAATCGTTGGTTTGGGGCTAGGGTTTTAGGATTTACATTTGGAAATTGGGGGCGAAAGAAAAAAAGAGTGGGGTTTGCTTCCAAAAAAAAAAGAGTGGGAAATTAACGAGAAAGAAATTGGGCGGGTGATGGTGAGAATTAAGAAATCGGAAGAGTGAGAAAGAAATTAGGGTTTTAGAATTTTGCGTTGTAAGAATGGAAGAGAAAGAGATGATGAAGATTTTATTAATAAAATTGTTGGTGAGAAAAATATAGAAAATATATACATTAAATGATTAAAATATTTGTATATAAATTTGTATAGTTATTAATATTAATAAAAAATAAATATAAGTTATTTTTTAAAACTTGTTAATCTCATTATTTACAAAATAATTTAATAGAATAATTTTTTAAACCAAAGTACAAAATAGTAACTGCTCTCATCATATATAAAATAAAATAGTAATAAAATTAATTAAAATTATTCAACCATCATTATCATTATTATGATTTTTAGATTAATTCATGGGAATCAAATTTTGACATAAATTTATAAATAATAAAATAGATTGCATAACTGTGTATCTTGTTATAAATATAAAACTCACAAATAGATGTAAAAAAATTATAAGTTAATTATTAGGACTTGTCAATTTAAAAAAGTACAGATATTGAAATATAACATAAAATTTATACGTATCATATTAAATAATTATTTTAAATAAAATATTAAAACTTACTAAATTGTTGATTAAGCTTGTTTTCGCATAAAGATGAAATGTATAAATAGAAGTACTATAGTTTATTATTTATCTAAAATAAAATTTATGATGTTGATTATTAATTATAATATATGGTCAATTTTGAGTATAAAGTTGATAAAGTATTGAAATATAGAATTAAATATATAAAAAAAATAAAAAAAAATAAATAAAAAAAAAAAGGCTCGGGAGCTTATGAATAGAGAACATTTAGTTCGACCTCGAGTCAAGCTCAAAATTGAACCGACTTGCACTCAACTCATTTGCAGTTGCCACCCCTAATTCAATGTCATAGACTAGTTCAATCATGGTTTTTACGCATATATTATATGATTAAAGTTCAATATTTTAATATAAATATATATACTAACTTCGATGGAATTACATTTAGGGCCCCTCGAGCTTTAATAAACGAGTATAGACCGATTGCTGCTCATGTTCTGATTCTTTTTCTTTTGTCGTTTTCAGGCTATCATTTAATTGAAGTTGAAAATGCATCAACACAAGAGAAGAATTTTTCATCCAATGAGACATTTGCAGCTATCTAATGTAAAGATATTTGATTGTAAATTAGATTACTTTGTGTAAGGGAGCTTTGTATAGTTTGTTGTAAATTATCCAAAGAGATGAAAATTTTCTTCCAAGAGAAAGAAAAATTGTTGCCTGATTCCATATAAATCATAATCAAGCCTTCGCAATCCAACTCGCTGTATCTCAAAAGCTGATAATCAAATGTTAAAATTCACAAGTACCGACCCTTTGCCATGAAGAACATAATAATTGAAACAACACCACTGAACAAGAACAATCAATTATAGCACCTATGTATTAGCAAATTAATGTTATTATAGCACTTATGTATTAGCAAACTAATTAACATTAAACGTGGGATTTTGTTATTTATATATGTATTTATTATTGATAGATTTTTATCATATATTAATCTATTCTATTTATATATATATAATTGAAGGAAGTTTTTGATCAAAATTGAGCCATTTTGACTCAATTCTAATTTCTAGAATTTTGAATTTTTTTGTTAGCGTAATATATCAAATGAATAAGAATTTATCCTACTTTAATCTTCTAAAGAAAAATTTATCGTCCTTTAATTTTTATATATTATTTTATACATTAATCAAAACAAAAATTATACCTAAACTGCTTATATACAAATTAGAGACAAACTATACATAACTAATATAAATAATATTGTTCACTTAATTATTTAAATCAAAACAATAAATTAAAATTAGGTGGCACCCTTATTTTTCTTCTATTAAGCTACTTTAGAATTTTGATTTCTCTATTAATTATTGATAAATATATCCATTGTTGCTTTAAATTTGGAAAGTTATACTTTTTACAAATTGAATACTATAAGTTAATAAGTGTATTTTTTAATACGCAATTGTAGTTAATTTAGACCATCAATATTAAATATGATACACTACCGTTGGTGCCCCCAAACTTTTTATGGACTAAGCTTAAAACAAAGCATACCAGCCAAGTTAGCCCATCAGCAAGGAGGTCAGGCCCAGAAACTTACTTTTTGTTTACTGAACTGGCAGCCTCAGGAAATGAGCCCATTTCAGTCGAACACATATTATTTCACCATTATTAACACTTTAGTTCAAGTTTTTTCTTTTATTTTGTTTATAAATTAATAACGACTGAAGCATCGGAGTGTTAACATTTATTTTGTAGGGTTAGTTCCTGTTGATCTTAGGATTTATCTTTAAGATTTTTCACCTGGAGGTGTGGCAAACAATTTGGTACCAATCATTGACACCGTCTGTGGGATCTTGAGTTTAAGAAGCGAGAAATGGCTAATTCAATGAATGGAGGTAACAATGGATCCTATTAGGGAAACTCTTCCCTACCCGCTGCCGCAGGTCCTACCATTCCACCTGCAAATACAACTGCAAGAGATGCTAATGCTCCCATTCCAAATCCAACCTTAGGAGCCACCATTCTCCAGCTGCAGCTCTCGATCAAACAGCAGATCTGCTGCTACGAACCCTTTCTTCTGTGAGCAACTGCGTTAATTTATCATGAAGACCATCAACTCAACCCTCCAACTAGCAAGAGGTGGAACACCAGGAAGGCAAGGCGTTGACGAGCAGATTCCTGTCGGGCTCCCAGCGGGATCAATCCACGTCTCCTGACTTTTGCCAGCAAGTAAGCAACCACCTTACATCCCCCTGAAATATGGGACCATTGAAGAAAGAGATGGTCAAGCTTCAGGGATGAGTTTGTAATTACATAATAAACAAAAGTGGTTTGTGTAAATAGATCATACAACAGGGGTGTAAAATAATCACCTTTTTTTAAATATTCCGTAAAAAAGTGTAAAATTTTTTTTGAAGTCATTATGTTTGGTTTCATTTTGGCCCATCTCGGAATGGGTTGGCATGTTTGGGTGGATTTTTTTGCACCTTTAACTATGTGTTTTTATATGTTTTTTCACAATATGTACAATTATAAATACATATAAAAGAGATATAATTTGACAATGAAAAGTGAATATATATATACACACAATTACAAATAATTCAATTCATGTGCCAAATATATATATATATATATATATATATACACACACACAATTACAAATACATACAGAAAAATATAATTTGACAATGAACAATAAATTTTGTCTCCCGAAAGACAAAATGCAACATACAATATCTATTTTATATTATCTTAAGTTATCTCCAAAAATAAATCTGATAATACACACTATTTCTAATACATATTTATTTATCTTTATTTTTCTTTCTCTATCTCCACAAAATACTCAAAAACAATCCAAAAATAAAACCAAACATAATATAATAAAGTTTTTGTACCAAAAAAAATAGCACTAAAATAATATATCTATAAAATAAATGTTTGTTTTTGTTTTCATTTAATAAAAAGTGAAAAAAATATTTTCATAATTTTGATGAAAGTACATGAAAATTTGGATCCATGACTAATAATGGCTAAGGACAAAAGATGCACCAATTTTCAACTAATGAAAAATAAATGAGTGGAATAATAATTAAGTATGCATTGTCACTATTACAATTAGGTAAACTTGCCATGCCAAATCTTTTTCTAGGGTGCATAGGTGTTATTTATGAATTTTTTGGACTTATGATCAATTAAATAATGTTTCATATAAATTAGTTCAGAAAGGGTAAATTACTTTTTGGTCCCATAAAGAAAGGACTTTTCTCTTTTAGTCCCATGATTTAGGCCAATTAAGGGAGAGAATAAAAATTTTTTAGCAAGGAAGAGAGTGAAAATGACTCAATTTATTCCTACAGCAGCTGCTAAACACTTTTTATAGAGGGGAGGCTTTTTTTGGCGCCAATATTTGCCTCCAAAAGCTATGTTACTATTCCATCAGTAACATACTAACGATTTGACCAGTCCAGGGTGTTAGGGAAGGGTGGGAGGAGGGCGATGAGAAGGGGGCTGACGATAAGGAAGTGCGGAAGGTGGCGGGAGGGGGGGCGACGAGCAAGGGGGGAAGTTAGGAGAGGGAGAAGTGACGAGGAGAAGGGGGAAGGTTGGGACGTCTGCGCCGACGACGGGGAAGAGGGGGTGGGTTGGGGTGGGCGATTGGTGGGGGGAAGATGGGGGTCAGGCGGCGGGGATGGTGGATTGAGAAGGGGGGAAGTTGGGGACGCTGATGTCGGCAATGGCGAAGGGGGCGGCCTATTTATGGCGGGGAAGGTGGAGTTCAGGCGACGGGGGATTGTGGATTTTGGGGGGGGGGGGGGGGGTGACGGGGAAGAAAGGGTGGGGGAAGGGGTTTGGTGTTTTTTCATTTTGTTTTATTTTATTAAAATATAAATATAAATATTATATATAATAATATCATTATATATTATATTTAAATATAAAATAATATTTTAATTATTAAAAATTAATTAAAATTGCACTTAAAGCGCGTGTAGGCTACTTTCAGGACCATGGGGGTAAATTATTTTATTCTTAAAAACACAAGGAGATAATTGATATTTTTTTAACACAGGGGGGTATTTTGCACATTTTGTATATCACAGGGGGATAGCATGCATTTTTTCTGATATTTTAAGGTCATG
Source organism: Sesamum indicum (assembly GCF_026168435.1). Classification (NCBI taxonomy): domain Eukaryota; kingdom Viridiplantae; phylum Streptophyta; class Magnoliopsida; order Lamiales; family Pedaliaceae; genus Sesamum; species Sesamum indicum. The sequence continues at coordinate 19,877,376 of NC_142660.1, read as the reverse complement.
TGTACAAACGTGTTGGTAAGCTATATGGCATGTACTCCCAACTGTATGATGACGTGTCCGATTGAAATGAGCTTATTTCTTGGGCCTACCAGATCAGTAAAGTAATAGGTAGGCGTGTTGGCCTTTCTTCCCTACTAATGAGCTTTATCCGTCTTGCTAATGAGCTAGCTAGGCTCTTAATTGGTTGGGCGAGTATGTCTAGCTTGTGGGCTTGGTTTAATAATTTTAGGAGCATCAAATATTTGTCATAATTTTAGTTTATATTAGCTCATTAGAATTTTTTTATTTAATTTTTCCTTATTATTTATCTAATTAATTACTTTAAAAAAATAATTTGACCAGTATATACTTATATGTATTTTCATTTTTTTTAAAGCATTTAGGTGATCAACTAGGTAAGAAACGAAAAGGTGTTGAATTGAGAATTTGAAGCTTTTGAGGGGTCAAAATGCAATTTCCTCAAAACTACTGCCCCAAGTCGATTAATTGCACCATTTCAGAATTCACGTTTATCTTCTGCCTCTTACTTCAGAATCGAGATTTGTATATTATTACACTAATCACTACAAATTCAGATCAGTAATTGGTAGCTGACGATAAAGAGAAAAAGAATTTCATCACCATCCCTCCAAAAGTTTTCGCTCAGATCATCCCGTAATTCAAACTTCTTGTTGCATCCAAGAATGAGCTCTCCACAGCCCCCAGGAGTAAGCACTCTTCACATAATATGTGTGTGTGATGCATGTTAAATAATGCATGCATCATCAGATCTGAATCCGGGTTTTGATTGTCTTTTTATTGAACTAAGAGGATTAAAGTTTTTTCTTTTTTCCATCTTTCTTGTGTTTTTCTTTCTTAATTAGGGCACGATGAGCATTTACACAGGATTTACGAGGCTGTGCAAGGGGTTAGCTGTGGTGTTAATCGGCGGCCACATTGTTGTGCAGATTTTGCCGACTGCTGTTTCTTATCTTGCTCTTATCCCTGCCAAGTACTGTATTCTCTTATGTCTCTTTGATTTTACATATGTGTGTGGATGATTGTTGATTTCTGTGAGTAATGTTGTTGTTGTTTTAATGGCGGGTTTGTGGGAATTATTTGAGCTGTCTTCTTGCGAGCTCTTGGTTGGACTAGCTCGCTTTAGGTTGATTATGTGAGATTCGGACGGTGGAAGGAAGGGTTACTTGGAACAGTATGTGCATCACTAGATGTTGGTTAGGAATCCTGTAAGGCTGGAGAAAGGAAGGTGTGGGGGTTGAATTTGATGTAAACTTCTTCAACATATTGGGATGATTATGACAATCATAATTGGATGCTCGGACAGGATATCACTGCTGTGTTTTCAAAGGGGAAATTTGGGGAGATTTACCATACTATGAAACACAGGACCTTCAGTTGGCTTGTTGCCAAGACGGATTTAAGCCAGTTTATTTACACATGCATGGATGCAGATGGACACACGCACGCACGCACACAAGTGTGTGAGTTAGAGAGAGGGGTGTTTGGGGGGAGAGGGAGGCCTAAAAGTCTATACATGACCCAAAAGTCGACTGCAATTAAAATTTTTTTTCACTTTGAGTGTTACTGATGAAATAAGTAAAGCATGATATGTAAGATTGACTTTTTATTAGTTGGCATGTTAAAATATTATGTGGAGATATGTGGCCAGCTTTAAGAGGATTGATACTTGTTGCTGCTAAAATTTGTAGTCAGGGGTGCAGCATCGAGTGTTTTTTATTTTCTCACATACTTCTTTAGTTAGATTCAAAAACTAAAACTTATCACATATTTACTATTTGAATGATTCACCATAGGACCATTCCTTTTGCTTGGAATCTCATTACTGCCGGATACATTGAACAGTCAATAATTGGGGTATGCATTTTTGTTTATTTTTACAGGAATTGTGTTATTAACTTTGTTACTGCCCTTTTTCTCCTTTATTACTAGGGATTCCAAACATGACTGCTATTTTACAGGTGGTCATTAGCACAGTAGGTCTGCTTTTCATTGGGAAGCTGCTTGAACCCATATGGGGTTCTAGGGAATTTTTGAAGTTCATCTTTGTAGTTAACTTTCTGACATCAGTTTGCGTTTTCATCACTGCTATTTCCTTGTACTATGTTACAAGGCAGGAGCTGTACCTGTAAGTAATTCTAAATCAACATTTTCTCCAGAAAGTATTTCATTGTTTCCAGTTTCCAATCCGTATTTCATTGTTTCTAGAAAGTATATTTTGAGCTGAATATCATGTCTTGTATTCAAGCAAATTTTGGACCTTTGTGAGTGAGGACAAATTGGGGGAGTACCACAGTAGGAAGCAATCCTTCTGACTCAACTCCCGGCGACCTAAGAGCAAGGAACTGCTGGTTGAATTTCAAAACAAACTAAGAGTAGTTTGTGTTATAATGCTATACCCTAAACTGAGATTTTACTATTTAATCTTCAACTAGCATGTCCTTTTGTTTGACATGTCATTTTTCTTTGAGTAACACAGTCATTATAGTGTTGTTCTGCCTATCAAATGTCAACTTAATAATTCTGATTTTCTTCCTTCTATTTTTCTGCAGTTATCTGCCTATTTCTGGTTTCCAAGGGGTCCTTTCAGGATTTCTAGTCGGCATCAAACAAATAATACCTGATCAAGAGTTGTCCTTGTTAAGGATAAAAGCCAAAGTATGAATTTGATCTTGGGAAATGTTCATTTGTTTCAGTATTTCACTTTTGCCACTGGCACAAGTTATTAATGTGATGTCCAAAAGTTTAACAGGCTGAGGATCATACATTAACTTATTTCATCTTTCTTGCAGTGGCTGCCTTCCCTAGCACTATTGGTCTCTATTGTTGTAAGTTTTTTCACGACGGAATCAGCATCATATCTTCCCACCATAATATTTGGCACGTATATGGGTTGGATTTACCTCAGGTACTGGCAAAGAAAGCCAGAGACAAAATTAAGAGGTGATCCAAGTGATGAATTTGCTTTCTCCACATTCTTCCCTGAATTTTTAAGGTATTTTGCTACACATCTCGTCATACTTCTGAGTTAAATTTCCTTCCTTTTATTCCTGATATCTGCATTTTAGAATGTAATTTGAGCTGATGGAATGCAGACGAATAATTGATCCTGTTGCTACAATTTTTGAGCGGATGTTTTGTGGAAGAAGATCGGAAACTCCTGATCAGACTAGGGGCTATACTTTAGGAGGTGCCTCATTACCTGGTTCAGATTCTATTGATGCATCCAGGAGGAGGTAATCTTGCTTGTTATCTGATTATTAGAGATAGATGTTTAGTCGGTTTTGTCAAGGAAAGCTTAAGTATTGATCAAACATATGATGCTGCTGTTGCTGCTCTGAGATGTGAGTAGTGGGGTTACTGTAACTTATCAGACCTTTACCTTTCCGGTGCGAGTTCATGAAGCGTTATCATTCTCCTTTATAGCATTCCATTGTATTTAGACTAGTTGTAACTTCGAAGAGGGAAGTCATGAATGTTGCGAAGACCTCTACCCACTCAGTTTTTTTCCTTTTCATCTGTTCCTGAGCAAGATACAGCAGCAAGAAGCTTAACGTGTATACTATCTATTGTTCTTTCATGATGTCTCATCATTCATGCAAGGCATTGACCTTGTGCGTGGTTAGTTTCTGACAGCTTAATTCCATGAAGTTCACTAGTTTCAATTTAGGTTTCTCTAGGCTATTCATTTGGATCAACTGAGGGATAAAAATAATGTCTATGGTTATGACTCTCGAACAAAGTTTGGAGTTTCAATCAATTCATACTCTTTCCAGCTCGAACTTTATCGGAAGCTGATCCTGCGTGCATTCATAAATATAGAAGCGAATGTACCTTTGTCTTTATTTTAAGTTTTGAATGTTAGCTGGCTTAGTAGTCATCTTTAATGAGTACTGCAATGGAATAAATAGTTCCACATTAAGGACTTTTGGCTTGCAATATGGGCTTGTTGAGTTACGTTCGCATGTGTGTGTTAAACTTATGGCAATATATTATAGATCAGCTGCTAGTTTCTTGATAAGGTATTGCAATGTAAAGATTGACAAGATTCATCTATGGACATTTCAGAATTCTGTGTTAATGCTGTTCTTGTTAACTTGCAGAGAAAGAGGTGCTCGAGCACTAGAAGAAAGATTGGCTGAGAGACTGGCTGCTGCAGCAGCAAGGACAGATGAGACACGAAGAGATGCATCAGAAAATGTCTAGAAACTCAGAGTATTCACTTCATATCCTCGGTTCCCAGATATGTGTCTTGTTGCGAGCTTCTTGTTTATATACTTTTGTAATCAAGAGGAATTTTTCCATATGTTGATCATGATCCTTATAATTTTTTATTACATCGACATGTTTCTTTTTTTCTCATTTTTGGTTTTAGCACAAGGAATTTTCCTCTACTTCTATGAATTGTTTGATTTCATTGTTTGCTTTGAACTTGCTATATTTTAGAAACAAAATATTTCATTTCTTGTTAGTCTCATTATATAATAAAACGGAATTGAAATGTATATAATTGGAAATAAATTCTAGATTAAGAGTATCTAATACATTAAAAAAAAAAATGGAGTATATTAGTAATATGTGTGGAAACAAAGATGAAAAATGGTATTATTCACTTCAAAAAAATGCTATAGAACAAAATGAAAAGATATTTCTACTTGTGCAAGAATCATTAATTTGTCAAAGAATCAATCCTTCCTCAGGGCAATGTACTGAACCATGTCTCTTTAGGAACTTCTGCCAGCTCCACCTACATGTACATTCTCCTTTTGTCTGAAAGAGAAATCACTCATACTTATCTGAATTTCATGCTGACCTCTGTCGCCTAACTGAGTAGGCTTTTCAACATCCCTTTCTATCTCATTGGTGTTCATGCCATTTCTAATAAAATCATCGATATCATGGTCGTGTAGGGGGGCTGATGCCCCCTCCCCGCCCCACCCTTCATTGCTGAAGTTAGATGCCCTCGGAGATGCAACATTGTTATCGCTATACTCTTTGTGGCCACGGAGAAGATAGACTGGTGACGTGCTACCATGCAGTGGGGAGGCAGGACGACTGGAGAATGGGGTGGTGCTGGCTGAACGCCGCCCCTGTCTCAGCTGCTTCTTGGCTGTCTGGTGCCACCCCCGCAACGCTGATGCCACTTGGTCACTGAATATGACTGGCTTCATGTTTGTGCCCATCTGGAAATTTGGATTTAGAAGAGTCAGAGATAATGCCTGTTAAAGCTACCCGTCGTAAATTATTGTTATACTCCCGTTTACTGACTTCAACATTAAAGGGCTATCATTAGAGAAATCCCTAACATGTGTTTGTACTGCATGCTAACTCAAAAGAAATTAAATCAAGGTTCGACACTTATTGAGAGAGCGACAACGAGTGTCCAGAACTAATACAGGAAGTGAAGGGGATACCTGAGTGACCAAGGCATAGAGAGGAAGAGTCACATAGCTGCACAGGACTTGTATCAGGACACTGCAAAAGTTAAAGAACCACCAGTTAATTCGTCGAGAGATACTGAAATCGAATCAGTTGTTTGTCGAAATGATTTCAAATGACATCATATAGAAATTAGGCATACCCCATTGCGATCCGTATGACTAAATCTTCAATGTTCTCATGGTAGCAAGAGGGATATCCAAATTTCCACTGCAGAGAATACAAGACAAATCTTTTGTTAAAACGAAAATGTTCAAAAAAAACATGAGCACTTCTCCTAGATAGGTTTTAGCAGACAACTTACCCAACTCCAAGCAAAGAAAGCAAGTTGAAATGCATTCTGCAAAAAGCATAAGTACATAAAATCAATGAGGTCGCCCAAGGAAGTATTTGCAATTACTTTAAAGTAATATATCAGCTTCTTGCTCCGCAAAAGCTTCTACTTTTAAACTGGAAGTATTATTTTTACTATTTTACCCTTATCCTTACGGTAACAATTCTAAACATGTGGGGGTAAATTACATTGACACCCCATAACGTTAGGTTAAAATACACAAATATTTTATGTTTTTGTAAAATTACAACGACACCTCCTAAAAGGTTTTAGTATAATATTTTTTAGGGGGTTTGGTGTAGGCTTTGCCTCTGAATAGGGGATATAGTTGTAATTTATAATTATAACCTAAGAGGGTTTAGCAGTAATATTGCAAAAAGTAGGAGTGTTTATGTATTTTGGTCTAATTTTCGAGGGTGTCAATGTAATTTACCCTAACGTATGAGGTTAAAATTGTCATTTGTCAGTTAACCTTATCTCAAAAGCTATTCTCCCGAACACTTGCTATTAAGCTGTTTTCTTGACTTTTTATTGTTTTCTACTAACACTCTTAACTATTGATTATGCTGCAACTTACAATTTTTTTCTAAGAATGGTGAAAATCTCTTCAAAACAATCACTAAAATCATGTCATAACTTGCATATGTTAAACAAATCTTTTAAGGAGAAAATTACCTGAAAAAGAACTAAGTGAATCAAGAAAAGAATCAGACCGGGCCGGTTGAACCAGAAAAGGTCATCACCCGGTTGAACCACTGGGGTCCCCTTTATCACATCTCCCCTCTCAAGAATTCTTATCCCCATTTTTGTTATGATAACTTGCAGTTTCGCTCCTACCAACAGAATTATCTGCACATGTACCCCAAAATTAACGTCAAGTGCATCTTTTAAGATGCAGGGAACAAAATTGAGTAAATTATATTGACAACCCTTCAAGTTAGGTTAAAATACACAAACTCCCCTTACTCTTTGCAAAATTACAAGCACACTCTCTTAGGGGTGTTAGTGTAAACTTTTGCAACTTAAGGGGGGTGTATTTATAATTTTACAAAATATCAAAAATTTTGTGTATTTGGACGAGGGTATCAATGTAATTTGCCAATAAAAAGAAAAAGGAAAGTGAAAAATAGAGCAAAAACATGTGAATCTTTTTGCACTCACAATTAAAGGGATGAAGGGTAGCCAAAAGTGCGAATACCACCCTGTTCATAAAATAATAAACACAAATATTAGTTGAATTTCTTGAATTTATGGAAATAATTAGATGAATAAAACTTTCAAATTCTAATACATAATAACCACAAAATCCCTATAAAAAATGGTTAACACAAAATCCCTATAAAAAATGGTTAATTTAAATAATTTGTTCGAGAACTAGTATATTTACCGACTGTACATCTTCTTCTTTTTGAAAATTATCGAAACCTCCCCAAAAGTTTATAATATTTACATATCATCCCATTTCGTTTAACCGAATGGTAATATTTGAAAGTTTTTAATGGGATGTCAACGACTATTTCGAAAAATATAGGGGTGTAATTACTTTATATATAATTTCAATAGAAGGAGATAATTACAAAAAGTTCTTTAAAGTGGAAATTTAGAAGCACTTTTGTAATTTCACAAGAAAGAAGTGTATAATTAGTAATTATATTAAATTGCAGGGAAGATAATTGTAATTAACTATGACTGTGAGGTATGTATTTTAGACTCACCGTTGGTGTTGGTGAGGAGAATCAGAACAGCACAGAGCCATATCGCAGGACTGCACGACAAAATTGTCACAAAATCACAAGGCAGATCTAAAACGTGCCAAAGAAATCAGGACAAAACAATGGATTAATTATAATTAAACACTCTCTAAAAATACAAAATTACACTTGACCCCTTTTATTAGTATTTTTTACGAAAAATACTGACGTTAGCAAAATAATTACATAAACTTTCAACTTTATCCCCAATTTTTGTACTTATAATGCGAAAAATGTAATGGTGTTAACCCCACTCTTAATATATACCTTATTTATTCCTTTATAAGTACAAAAAATATACGGGTGAATAGCAATTTATCCCCTTGTCATATTGAAAATGAAGAGCAAAAATAAAATTTAATTTTTTTGCTAACGTCAGCATTTCTCGTTCAACCTCAATGAAAGGGGGTTAGATGTAAAAAAAAGAATTTCTGGAAAAAGATGTAAGTATAATTTTAAAAAAAATTGACAAAAAATATAATTTTGTATTTTTAAAAAGAAAAGTTAAGTGTAATTAATCTTAAAATAATCGTATAATCACAATAAAGAGCTGTCCCACTAACCTTATACCGACGACGACTTTGAAATCCTCCTCAAGTGATCTGCTGATATACTTGTGGAAATCGAATGATTCTTGGCTATGAGGTGTTAAATGTGCCTGAAAAATTCAACACTCTAAATTAATGGATCTTTTTTTACATAGAATTAACTATTTTGGTACAAAATTGGAAGGGAAATTGCATTTTAGTCCTATATGATAGATAGATAGAGAATATTGCACTTTTGGTCTCACAGTTTACGGGCTTAGCACATTTGATATCATAAACTGGGTCCCAAATGCTACAATTTTTATTCTACAAGACAAAAAATGCTATAATTTTTTGTTAAATGGTAACAAATGTTCTAAGTTTGTAAATTACGGAACAAAAAATATAACACCCTCTGTCGTAGTCTGGACCAAAATAACAATTTTCCCCGAAATTGGACAATGTTTTGGTGCTATATATGTATGACTTACTGTTATAAAGCCATGTCTGAGTGTCAGGTAGTCCACTTTTGCAACTGATGTCAAGAATTGCCTGAAGAAACACACCTAAAATATAGGGGAGGAAAATGTAATTATTAGGAAGTACAGAGGTTTTATGCAAAATTACCGATTTATATAATTTTAAATTCTAGTACTTTTTCAGTCGTTATTACAGTATGAAAAGCTGATTATGTCAAATAATCTAATATCTTGTAAGCTCTAACATATTATTTATCTAAACACTTTAAGAACTTATTTTTATAATAAAATTAAATAGTTTTAAGCTTTTCAAAGCATCTTATAAGATGTAAGAACTTTGTCATTGGAACTATGACATTTTCTACACTTTGACATCTAAACTTTTTTTTGTGTTAACTTACCATCTCAACTTTACGAAATTTTACACTTTGCCATTTATAACTAGTTAACATTACATACAGTGCACATGGGATATAATATATTTTTACATATGCACAACATGTATTGCTTTTTCGGCAAAAAAAATCAGCAAAACAAAGGTTATATATGGTAAAGTGCAGATTCGACAAAGTCGAGATGGTAAGTTGACACGAAAAAAAATTTAAATATCAGAGTAAAAATGGGCAAAGTTCGAATGACAAAATGTAATTTACCCTAAACTTAATATAAACAGTTAAAAAAAGCAGAAATAAAAAAAAAATATTTTAGTATATGTTTTAAGTCTTTTTACATAAAGCAATTTCTTGATATTGACATTTAAAAATTAGTATAAATGAAAATAAAAATAATAAATAGAAAGAAAAAGGGTCTTACTATCCAGAGGAGAAGAGGTGACTTGCTCCAGAAATGCAAATGCCTGCGTCCAAACGACGTGTCCCTTGCAAATCTGAATCTCTCTGGGTCTGCATGCACCATAATTAAATCAAATACAAATATTAATTCATAGAAACCACCAGTTGAGCACTGTCGAGGGAGAAATCACCAGTTGAGCACTGTTATACTGTATAATTTTATTTTATTAATAAAATTTATATTTATCCAAAATATTAATTCATAGAATTTGATTGAAATGAAAACCATCAATTGTTATTATTATTTGATTAATTTATTATAATTATCGAATCAAATATTTGTATTTAACCACTAATTATTCATATTATATAATTATATATAACTAACAACTACTATTAAAGTGGACCAACGTCCACACGTTGGTGGGATTTGAATCCATTATTTTAGAATCACGGGGACTTCAATTTCACCAATTAAATTAGGCCTCAATAGCTACTATATGTACGAATTATTTTTTTTCCTTGTAGAATTACAAAAAAAAAAAATTGAAATAAATTATTTTTTATATTATAAATGAGTACAACTTAAATTTTAGCAACAATTAATTATTGTTTATCATTTTTTTTATAATTATAATATTTGTCATAATTTTTAACTATATATAATAGTTCGGCTTCACATCATAACGAAGATATATTTCTTCTTGCCACTAGAAAAAAAATATACTCTTCGCTATGGAAATTAGTGGTGAGAAATTATTAGGTAAATTATATTAACATCCTTTGAGATTAGGCTAAATTATACAGATACTTTTTGTGTTTCATAAAATTATAGCTACACCCTCTGAGGGTGTTAGTGTAATATTTTAACAAAATTACAGCTACACCCCCTGAGGAGTGTTGGTGTAACGTTTTTCAGGGAATACATTTGAACATGGGGAGTAGTTATAATTTTGCAAAAAGTAGGGCGTGTTTACGTATTTTGACCTAACCATAGGATGTGTCATATATAATTTATCCTAGTTATTGTTAATCATGGTTAAATAAAAATCGATACGAAAATTTAGACTATCCATCATAGGAATTATTTTTACCATGGCTATGAGCGGTAACAAATATTTTCACCATAGTTTTTAGCCATGACAAATATTTGAGGGACACTCCCAAAAACCGCGGCTAATAACTATTATATGATCGTGATCAATAATTATTTACAATAATTATTTATTATTAATTATAATAATTAATTATGATTAAATATTAAATTTTTTCTAGTGAGCTAGCGTGGATGAAAGGCTCAATTTGGCAGTGGAATAAAATCTAGGGATAATTACACTCCCCTTCCTGAAGTTTTGAGGTTTGGTGTAATCACACGTAAATTTTTTATGGTTTGAAAAATTATATCCAGCACCCTTGAGGTTTGCTTCCGTCTAACAAAAAAGTCCCTCTATTGGTCAAAATCCACCGAATTTGCTAATATTAATAAAAAAATAATCTATATTAACTCCAAATTGACTTATTACGAACTTTTTGCAAGTCAAATAATTTTTTTATGATCAAATTACCCTTATACGTCTTCATGCATTAATGCATGTGAGAAGATATATTTTCACCGTTATAAAGGTAGTTTAGTCCAAAAATAATTATTTGACCTACAATAAGTTAGTAATAAGTCAATCGAGGATAAATTTCAATTTTCATTCGATTCTTTTATTAATATCAACATATTCAGTTAATTTTGATTGACGAAAGAATTTATTTGTTAGATGAAAACAAACTTTAAGGGTGTTAGATGTATTTTTCAAAACTATAGAAAATTTACGTGTAATTATACCAAATCTTAGAAAAGAAGAGCGTAACCACCCCTAAAATCTGTAAACTTTGAAATTTGACCCCTTGTTTTAAATAATAATAATAATAAAAAAAAGGGCCCAAGAATCCGAAGAGACGTGTCAAAAATTGTAGGTGGATAAATTGGAAGAAGGAATTCATCAAGAAATACAAACAAATTAATCCAAGTCCAAGTAATATTTGAATTCTTTTTTGTTTTTTCCTTTAGGGATCATATGTAAAATGGGTTTTCCATTTTTTCCAATTAAATATACTCTTATATATATATATATATATTTATTAATTAATTTGATGATAATGACCTCAAAATGGCCAATCAATTTGTAAAAAGTTATTATAATCATCCGACATATAAACAAGGTTGAAGTCATGGTTTTGAGTCTCACAAGATGCGTATGCGTGGATATTTATCTAACTTTATGTAAGTTTATCATAAATTATTTAATTATATTTTACTATAATAATGTATTGATGGTTCAATTTATTAAAATATTGGTTAATAATTTAATTAACATTTTTATAAAAAAAAATAGCACTAATATATAATGCAAAAATTAAGTTACCATTGTAGTATTGGTACTGAATTGTCTTTGTTTCATTCTCCCATGATTTCCATTTCCTCATCTGCATCAATATCAACAACCATTTCTCAATGAATTAAAGAATATGTGTATAATAAAACATAGATGTAAAAAGAATTATAATTTTATAAATATATGTTAATGAAATAAATAAAAAATACTAAAAAATATAAGAAAATTCATGAAAAATTATTGAAAAAAAATAGAGAAGAAAAAAGAATGGGGAGAGAGAGAGAGAGAGAGAGATGGAGGTTAATAAAATAATTAAAATAAATTAACAAACCAAATAATTGAAAATACCAAAAAAGTTTTTTTTGATTATACTAGCCGTTCTGGCACAGTGTTTCTGTGTGCATATAATAAATAATTTTTTACGCTTTAAAATATATTATAAATAAAAGCACAACATACAAATCACTACTTTACGTTAAAAAATAAAAAATAAAGAAAACTAATTTATTAGTTAAATATAATTTGGAAAGTTGAATAAGGCAGTTATCTTATTAGCTGAACGATATGTTTTATTTTAAAAATTGATACGACAGTGTCATTAACCATAATTTGTGAGTATGAAACTCGTTTCCTTTTTATATTAGTATAGATAAAGGTATAAATTCTAGTTTCTCTATATTGCTCCTTTATGTAAATTATTATTATCACATGTATTTCAGAAAAAATGGAATTACTATATAAAAAAAAAGAGAGTATTTCTTACATTATAAATGACTATAGTTTAAAAATTATAGTAAATTAATATTATCGACTACGATAAGATAAATCATCGTGAAAATTTAAGTTTTCACCACAATTAATTAATATTTTTCTCATGGTTTTACTATCATCAAAGTATTTATGATGATTCGTTAGCATTGTGAAGCAGTGGTTGATTGCTAGTCGTCGCGATTTTTTACTTTTGATCATAATAATTTGTTGCAATAAATATATAAATACATATGTGATTGATTCATATTTTAAGAAGAAGATAAAATTTTCAAGAAAAAGAAAGGGATTTATATATATATTTGAAGCAATTAAGAAAACTTATAATAGGGAACTAAAAGAAATATGTTTATATATATAGAAAAAAATGCAAGCAACCCCTTGTGATATTGTAAATGAGCAAATTATCTCCTTATGAAAAAATAAATAGCGATTTACCTCCTTGTATTTTTTAAAATACATCAATTTACTCCTCTATAATTTTTAAAACGAAGCAATTTACCTCCTAATATAAAGAGGTAAATTGCATCGTTTTAAAAAGTACAAAGGGATAAATTGCTATATTTTTTTCATAGGGAAGTAATGTGCTCATTTTCAATATCACATTAGGGTAAATTGCTATTCACCCTGTATATATATAGATATAAGAGAATTATTCTAATTATTAATTACCTTTAGCCTTCCCAAGCCATAAGTGATAACACAGTAGAGGATATGAGCAACAGCCAATACAAAAATGAAGATATGGAGCTGGTGTATCCCATATGCTGAAACAAATTGTACTTGCCCCTGCAATAGTTGTACCCAACACATTTATTACATATATATATATATATATCACATGAATTAATAAATAATAATTTTAATTTGCACTTATCTTACAAAAACAGAACACTAATAATTACTATAGGGTAAATTACAATTTGAAAAATTACAAATATTCCTCCCATTTTACTGTTCGTTTAACAACAAAATTTTTTATAGTGAACTAACAAAAATGCGTTTATGAATTTTTATCTATTTTTTTAGAATTTTTTAAAATACTTTTACAGACTAATATGTCCTATGAATTATTTACTTTATATATTCACCCTCAATTTTCTTATTACATTTTCTCAAACGTTTTTCTTAAAAAAAAAAAAAAAACAACAAGGATAAAGTAGTATTTTTCACCTCACTGTTTATGGACTACGTAATTATTTTTCGAAAATATTTGTAATTTTTCAAATAATAAATTAACGAATATTTGTAAGTATCCACTACAAGAAATATGTCATTTAACCATGAGTTTACCAATAAATACCTGTAACAAATAGTCGTTGACCACGACCAAGCAACGGTTATTGGCCGTGGTTTTTGCGAGGGTGGCTAAAATATTTGTCATGGTTAAAAACTAAATTTTTTGCATCGATTTTACTTAATCATGATCAATAATAATTATTTACCATGATTTTTTAGCCACAATCTTTAATAATAATAATAATAATAAATAATTGATTACCTTTATCAAGCATGGATCATCGTAGTCGTCATTATCGCCTTCGTAATTTCTACAAGGATGCCAAGAATGACCCACGCTTCTCGGAACACAAATTTCAGCGATATAGTCTTGCGTTACTGTCAGCAGTAGTGAGATGAATCCCAGCAGCATCAACTCTTCCAAAAAATAAAAAATAAAATCAAATTATTTCTTAATTAATATTATTTTAATTTAATTTAATTACAAGCTTGAAATAAAATTATTAATTACTCATTAATAGTCTAATACCTGCTTTAATCTTATCCAATGCTTCAAATAGCGATGGCTTTCTCTTTTTCTTCAACCACTGCAACAGAAATACATATACAACAATTAATTAATTATAAAAAAAATCAATATATATATTTTTGATTATCATGCAATACTATATTTTTATAAATAGAAATAATTTATATATGATCGATATTTCGTTTATTTGCAACGGGAAGAAAATACAAAAGACGTATTTATACATTAAAAAAATTAACGGTAGGTGTGATAGAAATATTAATTATACGAACTATATAATATATATAGTGAAATAATGAAAAAAAAAATTAGCAATTTTGATCATGCAATGTAACAATAAGAATATAAACACAAAAATTTGTGTATGTGTGTGTATATATATATGTGGAGTACGTACGGATCCAATATGATGAATGAGTTGCTCGATGAGTATCGATATAGCGATCAAAATGAAGAAAAGGACGGCCACGGCCCATGTAGGAGTCGCCACCAACGGCCGCTCTTTACCAGCCATTTTTCCCCAAACGGGAACGAGAAGAAGTTATAAACGATGAATATATTTGATTGGAAAAATGAGTCAACACAGTACGATCGTACATATGAGTATTTATCTTGAAATAATATCTCGCTCCTCGTACCGTTGGAGACTTTAAAATATGTGTATTTGGTGTGTGGGTGTGTGTGCGTGTATATATATATATATAGAAAGAGAGAGAGAGATGAGGAGTGAAGAAGAAATATGAGAAGTGAAGAAGAAATATGGGAAGCGAAGGTCAATATATACATTGAATTATGAAGGCGTGTACGTTTCGTGGGTCAACAAAAGTGTTATATAATTGGAATAATAACTTCATCGATGATGATTGAGAAATAAGGATATGACTTTTTCCATGATTTTAACTAAATTTGGGTTTGATTTGTCCACGTTTTGATAAGTCGACAATTAAGGTCTTAAAATGGGTTATGAAATTATATAGAGGATAAGCTAAACACGTATGTGGTTATTTCAATCTCGATTTTCTTTTTTTAAGTTAAGTCGTGATTTGGAGAAATTTCAATGTTATAATTATATTAGTATTTCAATAAATTAAATTAGATAAGATCCATCAATACATTTTTATAATAAAAAATAATAAAATAAATTACGATAAACTCGTATAGAATAAGATAAGTACCTCAAACTCGTTGTTTCAAACTTATTCATGGAACATCGATTTTTTTCAAAAGGGCAGGATACTATTGATATACATTGAGTTAATTCATTGATATAAATGCAATTTACCCTCCTGTGATATTAAAAATGAGCAAATTACCCTATATGAAAAATAATAGTAATTTACCCGTGTATTTTAAAAAATGAAGTAATTTACATCCCTGCCTAAGGAAGTAAATTGCTTCAATTTTGAAAATATAGGGAGGTAAATTGCTATATTTTAAAAAATACAGGGGGATGAATTGCTATTTTATTTTTCATAAGGGGGTTTGCCTATTTTTTGTAACACATGTAGGTAGATTGTAATTTATCCTATAATAAAGTAATAGCATAACTATTATTTTTATTAAAAAAATTAAATTAATGCTTATGTTAATGATGAGATTTTAATAGTATTATAAAGTGAAATGTTAATATTAATATTAATGCTTTAATGATTTCAGCCAATTTATAAGTTTTTTCTTATACATTTTATAAGATATTTGAAAGTATTTGATATAATATTATGAAATAAGCTTTTATTAAGTTCCCAAAATTAGAGACAAAATCTCATAAATTTATTAAAAAAAATTAAAGAGACCCCAACTTCATTTAAGATCCTAAAAAATTCTTCTAAATTAATTTTTTTATATAAATTAAGTTTATATAACGATGTTGACGTTTTTGCAAATACATGTGAGTTTTTTCAAAAAGTAGGGGTGATTTGTGTAAATGATGCCGACGTTTTTTATGAGTGTATATATAATTTTTTTAAAAAATAGAGTT
This sequence comes from Sesamum indicum, assembly GCF_026168435.1. Classification (NCBI taxonomy): domain Eukaryota; kingdom Viridiplantae; phylum Streptophyta; class Magnoliopsida; order Lamiales; family Pedaliaceae; genus Sesamum; species Sesamum indicum. The sequence continues at coordinate 19,861,139 of NC_142660.1, read as the reverse complement.
AATTTATCTAGATAAATTATAAGTTAGGAGGTGCAGGTAGGAATGACGTGCTATTGAGAATTTCTAACGTCAGAATTAGCCAATACAATGGTCAATTCTCAACATATTCATATTTAGAAAATAACTATATATATATATAGTTGAATTTTGAGAATAGTATTAATTTATTTCGTAACAAGTCCAACATGATGAGAAGGATTGAAAGGGTCCGGAGGAACTATTCAACGTGCGACATTTATGTCACAGTGCAGGACCATTTTCACTTTATAAGTGGTCCTCAGCCATTAATTTTGCCTCATAAAAGTCCAATTGTTGATGGTCTTTGGGACCAATCTCAACATCTTACTTTCAATTATGAGGTGGATATGGTTTTGAGTAGGAGAATCAAAGGAAAAAGTATCCTCCACATACTAATCCTTCTCAAGTTTTGTTTTTCGAATAATAACGAATACCCTTCGTTGTTTGAAAAATTACAAACACTCCATGATATTTATTGAAATTATATAATTCTTGGATGAAGATATGAAACTGTCAACTTTGCCCTTACTGTATTATTTTATTTTTTTTTAAAATTAAAAATTTATAAAAAAAAATCGAACGAGATGGATGAAGAATAATTAAAATTTATAAAAATTATCCACTTAGTACATAAAAAAATAAATACAATTATATTTTTAATCCGCAAGGACATTTTGGTCAGTTAACCATAAAAAATGGATGAAAACCTAATGGATTGAGCTAATTGTTAGATGGCCGTTAAAATAAGAGGGAGTGTTCCTTAATTTTTCAAACAACAAGGGGATATTCGTAATTATGTCAAATTTTAGGGGAGGTTGTTATAATTTATCCTAAAAAATAATATACAGGGTATTTATAATAGTATTGAAAGTTTTATAATATGGTATGGTGTATATATTTATTGTGTGATTTATATATAAAAAATACTTTTATATCCTTATTGATAATTTAATATTATCGATATATCCATCATATCCTCTAGGGCTAATCATCAAAACTGCATGGCCGCACCAATCGATCGGTCCAACCTAAACTGCACAACAATCGGCGGGTTAAGTGTGGGTTAGGTTGGTTTTGAGCTAGTAAAGAAAAATCGCGTTCGACCACAACAAAAATAATAAGATCAACAACAACAACAATAATAATATACTAGAACTTATGCAAAAAAATTTATAATATATAAGCTAATATTTAAGACGATAATAACAATTACGATACTTTTTATTGATATTGTATAATATATTTATCTTATATATTATATATGTGTGAATGATTTGCCATGCTTTATATTTATTCTCTTTTTTGGTGATACCAATATATCCTTTCATTAATAATAGAATTCTAAATTTACGTGTCCAAATAAATAAGTTTGCAATTAGTTTTTAGGATAAATTTTGCCTTTCGAAGTATGCCCATTTTTACACTTTACCATCTAATTTTTTTTATTTTTTTTTGGTCAACTTACCATTTCAACTTTGCGAAATTTGCACTTCGCCATATATGATAGCTTTTTTCTTAATCGTTCTGGTAGAAAAATATCACATACTGTATATATGTGAAAAATATCACATTTTCACTGCATGTGATTTTTTTTCAATAAAAAAAAAACTTGATTAAAAAGTAATTATAGATGACAAAGTGCAAAAATTCTTAAAGTTGTGATGGTAAGTTGACACAAAAAAAAAGTTTAGATGCCAAAGTATAAAAAATGATCATAGTTGGGGTGACAAAGTGTAATTAACCCTAATTTTTATAATAATATTGAAATAGAATTCTGACAAACTAAATAATAATAAAGAGTTTTAGTTACAACTAATTTAAATAAAAATATTTGAAAAAAATTTAATAATAACTAGAAAAATACATAGGCTGTTGATTAATTCAAATCCCTCATGATCAAATTATAGTATGCAAGTCAAGAAATTTACTTATTTTAGATAAAAAAAATATTATTAAATAATTAACATATATTCTTTGTGTATGAAAAAAGGAAGACCATTTCTCCACAAAAGTTGGAATTAGGAGTCAATGGATAGTTCCTCCTTTTGTGCTCTTAATTCTTGGAGGAGATTTGTTTGGAAGAATGCAAAGAGTTTCCCATATTTGACTGTAGACTTAAAAAAAATCAAAATATAGAAATTGAAAAATATTGGGTCATGTGGCTTAAAAACACTCTATCATGAGTACGAGGTCTTCTCTCTTGGATGTTATTATTGATAGCATTTTTTGTTTTGTAATTTAATTGAGATTTTATTGATTACGGAATTTTTATTTTTGATTTGTAATTTTTTTTACATAATAGCACATTTGGTCCGATGGTACTTTTTCGTTAGATATTTAACGAAAAAAGTCATATAGTCGTTGAGTTTATGAGGTTGAAAGCGAGAATTCTGAAATCAATGCGATAAAAAATATAAAAGCTCTAAAGGCCACATGCTTATTTTTTATTAGAATATCTAAAAAAAAATGTGACATGGGACCAAAAGTGAAAATATTCTATGCTATGGGATGAAAAATATTGTTGTTTTAAAGGAACAATGACATGATTATATAAAGGATAAATTACATTTTGCCATCCGAACTATGATCGTTTTTACACTTTGGCATTTAATCTTTTGTGGTGACACTTACCATCTCAATGTTACGAATTTTTGCATTTTGCTATTTATAACTATTTTTTTCACCAAGCTTTTGTCGAAAAAAAACATCACATGCCCTACACATGTGATATTTAAGGGTTATGTCATGTGATATTTTTTTACTTATGCACAGCATGTGATGTTTTTTCGATAAAAAAATAGTAAAAAATGATCATATGTGGTAAAGTGTAAATTTCGTAAAGTTGAGATAACAAGTTGATACAAAAAAATTTAGATGTTGAAGTATAATAACGGACATAGTTTGGATGGCAATATAAATATTTCAAATAAATTGAGCAGTACATTAGTTTGATTTATACCTCAATGTAATAAAAAATTATGAAATAAGTAAAGTGTGACAAATACCCACATGTTCGGTGGGCTCAAACCTACGGTGATGCGTGCAATTTTAGCATGAATCCAATAAGCTTGGATCATGATAATGGACTTGGCTGATTAAGGAAAAAGATCTTGAAAAACAAGAACCTATGAAAACAACACGTTAGCACTCCGACGCCTAAGTTAGTCTCGCATTTAGGAATAAATAATCATAAAAATAAATCAAAATGAGAAATTGATATATAAATAAGAAATTCGTGAGAAAATTATGATTGGAATGCAAGTTGATAGCTATAGCAAGAGAAAAAAAGTAATTACCCAAATTGTATATTCATAAATGTTAGTACTATGTTGATGTTACTATCATTTGAACTGCATGGGCTAATCAGGCCGTCAAAATTCAGATCAACCATTAAATTTGATAAAACTTACAGAACGTACATTCGATAAATTTGAGACTTATTGGATCATCATCAATGAGTTGAAGAATAAAAGGATGGAGGCATCTAGTGTTAGTCCTAATGTTTGGCATAATTAAAAATATTCCCTCGTTGTTTGAAAATTTACCGATATTCCTTAATTTCAGTTGTCATCTAACAACTAGCCCAATCTTTAGTCCCTATTGAGTTTTTATCTTTTTCTTTGGTAAACTGATTAAAATGCTCTTATAGACTAATTGAATTTTTTTTTTATATAGTTTTTTAATTTTTTCTATCCACCTCATGATTCTTTTTACATTTTTTTAAAAAAGGATATAGCAAGAAAAAAGTTGATAATTGCATATCTCCATTTAAGAATTACATAATTTTATCAAATATTAGGAAGTTTTTATAATTTTTTGAATAATAAAGTGTATTCATTATTAGACTTAATTGCATTTACTGCCGCGTATAATAGGAGTAGCCATTGAATTTTTAAAAGTTACCGAAATTTGCTCACGTAGACAAAAATTAGAATTTTTTTTGGAACTTTTACTGACTAAGTATTTCTTTTTTATTATTTTTTATGTGCCATATAAACACTTAAATGAAAAAAAAAAAGTAAAATCATATAAAATTTTATATTATGTATATAATTATAATAACAAAACTATTATATTATATAATATATATAGATTAAACAAAACATTAAACACCCGCCCCTCTCCCCCCACGCCACCACCGTCTCCTCACATAATGGGGCGACGGCATCGCTGGCCCCAACAGAGTGGGAAGACTGTGTCGCAGACCCAAGGAGAGGGGAGGCGGAGGTAGAGGGGGGAGTGGGTTTAGGGCGTAAGTTAGTTTAATTAAATTTATATTATATAAAATAACAATTTTAATTTTTATTATTTAATATTATCAACAATATTATAATATAATCTAATTTTTCATAATTTAAGTATTTATATTTTAAAATTTATGATATATATTAAAGTGTGTAAAATTATTTATACACACTTAGAAATGTCGAGCCACAACAACTAATATTTAAATTCAAAATTTATTTGTATGCAATTTGAATTTTTTTTTTCATGTAATCGCTTATGTGACATAAAAGAAATTAAAATAAAATGTCCAATTATAAAAAAATTTTAAATAAGCACTTTTTATTTTTTTCTAACGTCGTTGCTTATGTTGCAGGGCAGTTGATTTAAAAAAAAAAGAAGAAAATGCCAGTCAACAAAAGTCCAAAACAAAAGCCCTAATTTTTGTCCACATAAGTAAATTCCGACCACTTTTAAAAATTCAATTGCCGGAGTCTACAATTGCAAAAAAATATAAATAAATAATTTTGAAATATTTTTTGCCACCACTATATTTAGGGTCCTTCTATCCATTTATATACGGGACAGTAAATATAATTAAGCCTTCATAATTATATAAAATTAATTTATTATAATTTACTCAAAATGTTAATAAGTAGAAAGTTGAGTAAAGCTGCAACTATGACACTGAAAATAAAGTAAAATCTGAATTTTGTACAAAAAAAGCATATGTATATAAGTATGAAAAGATGCATATGGGTTACAACATAAGTGGTAATGACCCAAATTCAAATCTTAAAAGAAGTAAAGAGGGGTCATCTTTGGCTTAGTAAAGCTGATGCCTTCTGTCATCCAACCATCTCCACCTACAATTAAAAATTAAATAAATAAAGTTAATATATTTAAAAAAAATAGCACGAAAATCGATGAAATATTATATCACAAGAGAGGTAAAATAATTATATAAATTAAAAAAAATTCAAATTGTTTAACACCTTTTATTATATAATAGATTTCACTGTTGAAATGACTTCTAGATTAATATAATAAGTTTTGTAATATATATATATATATATATATATCTTGTATTGGTATTTTCTTTATTACTTTAAAATATAAAATATTTATGTAACATACATATATGTGCATATATATTCGATATTTTTTAAAATTTGAGTGATTTGACTTCAATTGCCGGTTCGTTCTTATTCGTTAAGCCAAATTACATTAACTAGCACATATTATATAGTAAAGGGTAAAATATATTTATATTTTCGTATGTTACGTCTAATTACACAAACACCCAATTATAAGAGCAGTCTTTAAAGTTGTAATTATACAAGTAGACTCATTATTTTAATACTGAAGTTTTACACAAACATCTACTGAAGTACATTATGCTAACAATTAATTTTATAAAAGGTAAAAAATATTTGTAATTAAGCTTAACTTTAGAGAATATTTACTTATTTTACCCTATATTAAATTGAAACTTATCCCTTGAATATATATATATATATATATACATATATAGATTCTTGATCATGACTATTACAATTAAAAGTATTATATGCATTTTTGGTCGTGTATGTAATTTAAGTTATTTGGTATTTTTTTTTTAATTTTTTAGAATAATATTTTGGTCCTATATCTTTTTAATTTTCACGATTTCGATTCTTGTGTTAGTTGGAATTCACCTCCACCAGTGAGGAGGGCGAACTTAGCAAGAAAAGGTTAAAATTGTAAAAATTAAAAAGATGTAGGACCAAATATATACTAATGTAGAAAGTTAAAGGGAAAAAAATGCTGGCAGAAATGGGTCAATAGGAACAAAATCCCCACATTTAAAATATCACGTGAAAGCCACATGCATTTTTCTGGCGAGAATAATAAATTTGATCAGAAGAAATGACTAAAAGTATGAAAACTAAAAAAATATAGGAACAAAATGCTATCCTAAAAAGTTAAAGGACCAAAATGCCAAATAATCTAAATTACAAGACGAAACTTCATTTAAAATAGGGTAAATTGCAATCCACCTATCTGTATTATGAAAAATAAGCAAACAACCCCTTATAAAAAATAAAATAGCAACTTACCCCCTATATTTATCAAAATATAGCAATTTACCTTCTTAGGCAAGAAAGTATATTGCTTCAATTTTTTTAAATATAATGGAGTAAATTATTATTTATTTTTTATAGGTGGTAATTTGCTCATTTTCAATATCATAGGAGGGTAAATTGCATCAAACCCATTTAAAATATGATTTCAGAAAAACATTTATATAATATTTCTAATTTTTGTAAAAAATTAACTCGTGAAGAGTCAAATAAAGATATTATATAATAAACTCAAATAATGAAATAACAACACTCACAAAAAGCATACATACAAACATATATGTATGTATTACCAGTGAAAATCCCATCTGGGCCGGACTTTGTACATGCGGTTATGGCCGTAGGGGTAGTCGGTCTCGGCACGCTTGGCGTTCTGGAACGCGCAGCAACCGATCGAGTAAATGCCGATGAGGACGATCACCATCACGATGTTCAGCACCGACAGCTTGTGCCAGTCCCGCCGCACGTCCTCCAGCACCCCCGCCTTGCAAGAGTCGCAATCGTAGCACAATACCGCCGGCGCGTTGTTCCATCGGTAGCAGTCGGCCTCCTGCGCCAGCGTCGCCGCCGCGTAGTTGCATGATGTTGGGGGCTTGCAGCATCCAGACTGCACCGCAGAATCAGTTCACTCATTCTCATTTCTGCTCCTTAATAATTTATTTGTGGGATAATTACGGATACATCCTTGAGATTTGAGTTTATTACAGAAAAGGTCATAAATTAACAGTTGAACTGTATCAAGTAATATATTATTTTGTGGCAGAATTGTATCTTTTATCCCATAATTTATGTAATATTTTACACTTTTAACCCCATTACTTATAAGATTCTCAAAAATAGTCCCTGCATCAATTTCAGTCCTTCTGACAATTTCGACAAGGAAATCGGCAGAAGAAAATGATGTGACCATTATATTTTCAGAGTGGAGGGAAATAACCATATTAACTTTCACGTGATTTTTTCCATCAACTCCTAACAGAAGGTGATATGAGAACCGAAATGAGAATTTTTTAAAAATTATGGGATTATTTTAGAAAGTTCCATAAATAATGAGACTAAAAATGTATTTGATCTAAATTTCTTTTGGGTAAATTACATTTTTCCATCCAAACTATGCCCGTCTTCACACTTTGACATCTAACTTTTTTTTAAAGTCAACCAGCTATCTCAACTTTACGAAATTTACACTTTACTGTTTTTTTGCTAATTTTTGTGCATGCGCTGTGCATATGTGAAAAATATCACTTCACACAACCCTTAAATATTACATGTGTACTGCATGCAATATTTTTAAACAAAAAAAACTCGTTGGAAAAATAATTATAAATGGCAAAGTACAAAATTTCATAAAGGTGAAATGATAAGTTGACACAAAAAGGAAATTAGAAGCAAAAGTGTAAAAACGATCATAATTCGAATGGCAAAATATAATTTAAAAAAAATTATGGTGAAATAAGTATTTCTTTTCTGCAATAGGCATCTATGCAGCTAGAGTTCCTATTCTTTTCTGACTCACAAGTTGGGTAAAAGATGCTTCAAAATTGTTCTAAATAAAGGCAATAGCCTAATTATTCACTTGTCTAATCAACATAAAAGAATAAATAAATAATTTTTTTTTTCTAGGTGATAATATTCATGGCATTTTCTAGATAGAAAACATGAATTTTCTCTTTTTATTTAGAAAACAAGAAAATGAGATTAATTTTCTCCCCTTTTTTCATGGATATAATTTTCATTTTTATCTAAGTTTTCATGAAAAATACTAACTGAAAATCAAGTTTAGTTGAAATCATTAATTAATCACAAAATAAATACATATAATATAATTAATTGAGTTTGATAAATTAAACAACAAGAATACTTTTTATTTTAACCATACAACTTTAAATAATAACCCCCCACCCGAAAAAAAATTGTATCTTAGAATTAAAGAAAAGGGAGAATATATAGTCTTTAATTATAAATTCTGACCACTACGGAAATAAATAATTTTTTTAATTAAATTGTAAATGACTATAATTTAAAAATTATAATAAATTAATATTATCTATGACGGTCAAATTAAATTTTAACCACGACTAATTAATATATGTTATGATTTTAGTTATGAACAAAAATATTTATCGTGGTTTTAACTCAATTCATTTTTTTACTTCACTTGCAAATACGGCGGTTAATAGTATTCATCATGAATTTTTTGCTTTTAATCATCGTATTAATTATTAAAAAAATAATATTTTCTGTGGGATCCTACACAATCAATTAATCTTCAAAAATTTAATTGTTGAACCCTAAACAAGCATAGAGAACTAAGAAATAATATCAAAACATGCATATATATAAATATATATATATATATATATACACACACACATAACAAGAATTACCTGAATAGGAGTCATGTCCTTAGTCAAATAATCAAACGGCGTCCAAAGAACAACCTTAGAACAAGCCTTGGACCCCAGAATACAACTTCTTACAGTCAGCCAATAATGAGGATCCTCAATCCTCTTCCTCAACCATGGAGAATAGTTGTCCAAATGATACTCCCTGTACATCCTCCCAGGCACAACCACCCCCCCTCCAGGCCCCGTAACGATGAACCCGAAAATCGTCAGAGCCATCAGTGCGCCGATGAGGAAGAGCATGATCACCAAGTACACCCACAGCGCCCATGCAACGTGGAAACAGGCGCCGATGAAGCCCGCCAGCGATATTATCAGGATGACGAAGCCCACGACGAGTAGTGGAGTCTGGAGGAAGCTCTCGCACGTCGTGCTGCTCCTGGCCATCCACAGCCCCGCCCCGATTATCGGGATCGAGGCTAGGAGGGTGAAGAGGTTGAGAAACCCTATAACCGTGTTGCTGAATCTGTACATGATGACGATGAGGAGGAGGAGGAAGAAGGACGATAGTTTCTTATGTGGGCTCTAGTGTGTGTAGTGTGTGTTTTTTTCTTGATTTGATGAGTGTTTGTTTGCTTTAGTGTTTTTGATTTGTTTGGTTGTGGAGGGGATATTTAATAGGGTTTTGCTTTATGCTTTTCTGTGTGTAGTTGCTTTAGGTGCTTGGAATAATAAGGTATTGGTGTGGTGTGGTGTGGTGTGGGGAGGGGAGATGATTACTTTAAAAAATTAGTGTAGTGAAAGGGTTCATATATAGTTGATGCATATTGACCAAATTGCACTTCTTAGAGGCTAAGGAATTGCTTTTTTGGAAGTGTTGGGATTAGCAAAAGAGGCTTTTTGCAAATGGTGAGGGAAACTTAGCAGTGTTGGTCACTTAGCAAAAGCATACCATTTGTGTGTGTGTCTATGGGCAGTTGACATGATTGATCATTATATATAGGAAAGGAGTAGCAACACTAGCTAGGGTTTTCATCAAGTTCAAATGATTTTTGCATCATGTAGGACAAAAATATTAGTGATGATTTTTCTCTATTATTATTTGTCAACAAGAATCTCTTTGAGTAATGTTTCTTACATTATAAGATAACTGCAGTTTTAAAATTATTGTAAATTAATATTATTTACCATAATCAGATATAATTGATGCAAAAATTTAAATTTTGACTATAATTACTCAATATTTACTATGATTTTACCTATGACTAAATATTTACCATAATTTTTAGCTGTAGCAAAATATTCTGACCCATTTGTAGAAACAACGGCAGATAGCCGTTATGCAGTCATAATTAATTAGTATTACTCATGATTTTTTTATTTTTTATCATAATAACTAACCATAGTTAAAAGTTATATTTTTTTTCTAATAAATCCTAAATGTGCAAGTGTACGTGCTTTAGAGTTTTACGCCTTAAATTTTGATTATATTATATATATATATCGACGAGCTCTAATCTTTAATTATATTGTTGGTTCCAAAAAAATAATAATAACTTGAATGTCATGAACTGTAAAAACTCATCACTCTATATAAACTGCAATAAGCTAGCCAACAAGGATCAACTTATAATATTTATTTCAATAAAAATTAAAGTTTAATTTCATGTAGTGAGGCTACCATAGGCAAATTATGCAAATATCCCGACAATTTTGTCCAAAAAAAAAAAAAAAGACTTCATAGCATTTTTCTTTAATTAACCGGGGCAATAATCATATAATTAACTATTGGCCTACATAACTGTTACTTTTAGATAAAAAAAATTATATATATAGATAAAGCACGTGATATAACTTGCAAAATCGATTAGTGTTTCATTGCATAAAATATTATTCTCTTTTACTGCGTATGAGCTTTACGATCTTGTCCTGATGTATGAAATTAAAGGGTTCATAAGCCTCAAGGTTCCTCGTCTACAGCTGATGTGGGACGCGTGCCTACATCATCACGAGTTCTCCAGACGAGCGACTTGTTATGCGCACATGACCTCGTTCCCACAAAGGGAATTAAATGATACGACTTGCAACTCGATTGGTGCTATGTTGCGCAAGGTATTATCCGCTCGTCCTTCATACCATGTTTACAATTTTCTCTTGAAAAAACACTAGCTGAGGAGGAGAGGAACCGATCGAGGCTTAAAGCCTGTCAAACTTTTCATTTGCAATTGATATAAAATGCATGAAAACGTCAAATAAACAACTATGAAGAAGCTTCTAAATTTTCACATTTACTGAAAATTCTCTTGTAATTAATTCTCAACTTTTATCACTCTTTAAAAACTAACTTTTGACCCACATACTATCCAAATAATATTTAAACTCCTCAGTCCCCATCAATCATAACATCAAATTGTACAAAGAGAATTTGATCACCACTCGACTCAACAATCAAAAGAGATCGTATATATAAATGATATATCCTTCTTGCCGGAGAATAAAGGTATCAAGTGCGCAGTTACTAGGTCCAAGGCAAGCAAAGAACCTGAGGACAATTTCGTCAAATCACCCATATTTTGGACCCCATTTTTTGCTTCTTTTTCAAAGCATTATCAAAAACCTAATAAATTAATTTTATTTTGATTGAATCTTATCTTCTATTTTATTTTATTTTATTTTTCCCAATAATTATGCAATTTGATGGTCGACACATAAAGTGCTGCAGGCTTTGCTGCCTTGATATGCCTTTACTTGCATGCATATACATTATTAATTAATGCACCTAAATAATATAACTTTTTGTTTCTTTATTGTAATTCTTTTTAGGATTAATTATATTTTACCATTCGAATTATGATTAATTTTTCAATTTGATATTTAATTTTTTTTTTGTCAACTTACCATCTCAACTTTATTAGATGTTACACTTTCCCATTCATAACTAATTTTTCATCAAGTTTTTTATTAAAAAAAACATCACATGCAGTGCAAATGTGGTATTTAAGAGTTATGTGATGCGATATTTTCTTGGCAAAAAATTCAGAAAAAAAGATCTTATATGATAAATTACAAATTTCTCAAAGTTGATATGGCAAATTGACATAAAAAAAATAAAATATTAGATGGGGTTGTATAATGTGATATTTTTCAAAAATGCATAGCATGTGATGTTTTTTTGGCAAAATATTCAGAAAAAAATAGATTTTGTATGGTAAAATGTAAATTTCGCAAAATTAAGATAACACGCTACAAAAAAAAAATTAGATGTCAAAATATAAAAACGGGCATAGTTCAAATGGCAAAGTGTAATTTACCCTTTTTTTATTAACTCTTGAAGCCCCATAATGTATCATTTACTTATTTATTATAAGGTCAATGAACTATAATTTGAAATTAAATTTTAACTAAAATAAAGTTTATTTTTTAATAAAAAATTTCATACATTCATAATTATAGAGTAATTAAGAATTATTTTTTTATAGATATAGTACTTAACTATACTTTTCAGAATATTTAATATAATAATATTTCATCTGCGATATATAAAATTGATTATTACGAGATCAATGGAATAAACATTTAATTTTTAAAAAAATGTGATGTTATTTTAATCAAGATTATGTATAAAGATGTATAAATGCAATTCCATTATGAATTATATAATTAAAAAACAAAAAAGTGAAAGGCAAATGGTCCAAAATCTTGAGTTGGGACCAATTGGAAATTATTTGAACAAAAAACAAAAAGGCAATGATTGAAACCAATAATAGAATTATTATTGAAAATTAAAAAGACTAGACCACATAAGATAGCCCAAAATTCAATCCTACTTTGAACAAATAACTAAATTAAATTAAAAATAAAAAAAGAACTACTTAAGCTACGTCCCATTTATTCAATATATATGGGATGTAAAATAAAAACTTCCTAAATTATCTAATTCTAAATGATTAGAAAATCTAACACATCGCCTCCACGACAAGCCTCTTCGTCGTGCTTGAGTCGCAACTTGTCGATCCTAACAGACTTTCAGAAGCTCGGACTACGCAACTTTCTTTCCCCACACAGGCCTGCAAAGTTCAATTAAAAAAATAAGTATTACAGTTGTCATATAATTAAAAACGGTATAAATGAGGAAAAATTCAAAAAGAGAAAGTGAGAGATTACATTTTGGACAAACGAAAGGACATCACTTTTGGCTTCACAAGTACCCTTTCGGAATGAACCACAAACACCTTGTACGTTGCCGAAACTGGCGAACTTGATGCCCGAAATTGGCCTGCCGTAGCAACTCAATTCCATGTCTTTACCCTCGTAGGCATTTCCACAAACACTTCCCGGCCTTACAGTTTGGAAATTGACAAGACTCGGATTGCCTCCGATTTCCTCGAAAAGGACCAGTTCATTCACATCTCTATTCATGAACGAACGTGGAACATGGTACCTGTGAAACAAAATGAATAAATAAGTACATAAAAATTAAAAATTCTACCATTAATTTTACACGAAATATTTTCTGAAAAACAAACCATCTCTGAGTAGGCTGGCCACAATTGGAGACACATTTGCTGTTATCATATGAGCCGCGATAGTCGCATGGCTCGGCGGAGCAGCCATCCTCCTCCGCCATGTAACTCGGCCAGTACCGGCCGAGACTATTGCCGTTAACCCAAGCCATCCCTTTCCCTAGCCCTTGCAAGTCCACGGCCACCGGCTCCTCTCCCAACGGCGCCTTGAATGTTGTCTAATAAATAAAAAAAATTAAAATATGAAAATTATAAATATTTTTTTGAATGTTTAATAAATAAAATTAATTATTTATTTTTAAATACCTTGTACCACGTCATCATCTTGTTGATGGGCATTTCTCCAGTGCTCCACACCTTGTCAACATTATTATTGAATAGCTTCGTGTTGAACCCATCTAACCCGACCTTGTACGTCCATGTACGCTTGGACAAGTCCTTGATGATGCACTCATCACCCTTCTGACCAATAATCTCGATGGGTCCAGGTAGTCCAGTTTGTACCACATCAAAGTTTGGACCGTAGTTCTATACAATAATTAATTAATGAATAAAAAAATAGAAAATCAAATAAAATAAAATGAAATAATTAATAAATAAATAAATAAAAACCTGCAGCCCAATTGTAGCACTAAGCAATGTAATTTGGTTCCTTCCAGGCTTCAAATGAATCCTCTTCTCAAACTTATAGTTAAAGACTCCATATGTAGCCCATTGAGAACCTAATTCATAAATAAAAATTATTTAATTTCATTAAAATTCAAATATTTAAAATAAAATAATTTATTTCAATTTCCTACCGAGGTGTTCGCCGTTTATGAAAGAGTGCATCACATGTCCAGTACCGTTAATCCTAATCCTCATTTCATCGCTCCAGACGGGGTCGTCTTTACCCAAATGCAAACTATACAATAATAAAAAAAAAATTAGCTAAATAATTAAAAAATATTATTTAATTATTCTTGGGGAAAAAAATAAAATAAAATACCTTGTCATGTACCACATATAGTCACTAACATCATTAGCAACCTTTTGATCAAGAAGGTGGCTGGCGGAGACTTCACCCTTTCCATGAACCAGAGTCTTATGCAGAGACTCAGACATCCATGTCCATTTCAGTGCCATTGGCTCATCTTCTGCCTTGTTTGACACCTTCACCATCATTGATGTCTGAGTATTTACCTGTACAATAAATAAATTATTATTAAATTTTTTTTCTTTAATATTTTATTTTACGTCAAAAATTTTATAAAAATTATACCTTGGCGGTATTGAAAACCTCCTTCTTACAGTCGGGAAGTATACTCACGGACCATGCGGGCACGTTGTACTTGGCCCCTTGGTATGTTACGGTCGCATCGGCCGTGGTGTTTGCGTTGCCGAAGAAGCAAGTTTGTTGGTCGTTCGTCGAGTAAACAGTTGCCTGTAATGATTCATAATTAGCAATAAAAAGAGTACGTATGTACGTACTTACATACACTCGATGTGTGTGTAAATATATCAAAAATCAGTGAGACACCAAATGACTGACCGTCACAGAGTTTCCATAATCAGTACTAGAAACATTGCCATAAGTCAGAGTTTTCTCAATTGAGTGCAACACGTCGTGGAGCTGTTTCAAATGTCCATATTTCGGCTGGTTCAAGGAACCTGAATAAAAATTTAAAAATATAAATGATAATATTAAGACAAAATAAAAAATAATAATTTAAAAATTAATAAAAAAATAATTTATTTTACCGTATTCATTGAGAGGAGCATCGTAGTCGTATGTCGTGGTAATATACGGACCACCCGACGTTCTACCAAAATTCGTCCCGCCATGATACTAAATATGAATAAATATTTAGCTAAAATAAATTTAATTTAATTTAATTTTTCCAGCATGGTTTAATATTTATTTACCATGTAATAATTCTGAAAAGTGCCACCAAGCTGGAAAAATCGTGCAACGGAAAACGCGAGATCCTCAGCAGTCCTGTGTGGGTCTTTGCCACCCCAATTCTTGAACCTAATTCATGAATATTAATTAATTAATTAATTTTCAAATAATCAATATATTGAAAATAATTAAAAATAAATAAAACCTACCATCCAGTCCAATTTTCTGTCCACATCTTTGGGCTGTTAGGGTTGTTCGGTGTGAATTGATCGCAGTACCATCCGTTGCACGTGTTTATCTACAACCAAATATATTTTTTTAAAATTAAAAAAAGAATGTAATTAAATCCCATTTAAAATTAAAAAATATTATTTTAAAATTGGGAAAAATACAAGCAACCCCTTGTGATATTGCAAATTAGCAAATTACCCCCTTATGAAAAAACAAATATCGATTTTCTCCCTATATTTTTTAAAATATAATAATTTACCCCCCTATTATCTTTAAAATGAAGTAATTTACCTCTTTGTATAAGGAGGTAAATTGCTTCATTTTAATAAGTATAAGGGGATAAATTACTATAATTTTTTCAAAAGGGATAATATGTTCATTTTTAATATAATAGGGAAATAAACTACGATTCAGCCTTTTAAAATTACCACAGAGGAAGGAGCATCATTTTGTTGGCACATGATCCAAGGGACACCAATGTCCAAAGATTGAGCCATATTTGCACACCAATTCATGTATGCTTTTCCAGCATCTCCATATGATGCTATCACATTGCCATACTCATTCTCAATCTGCAAACAATTTATTTTTATTATTAATTAAAATTAAATAATGAACAAAATATTAATAATAATAATAATAATAATAATAATGTAATTAAATAAATTCGGACTTGAGCGAGTATAATAGGGCCGCCTTGCGATGCAAACAGCTTCTCCTTCTTTACCATGTCGACTATCAACGACGTGAAATTTTGCATCTCGTTCTGAAATATTATGACGGTCAAAAGTCAGCACATATAGTAATTTCATTTTTTTTAATAAAAAAATCAATATTTATTACCATGAACACATTGTTCGCCGTACGGAACTCGATCCCGGGCATATTATGCAGCCATACGGGAAACCCTCTGGTAAATTAATTAAATTAATTAAATTTATATATTTTAAAAAAAGCAAATAATATTATATTTTTTAAAGAATAATAATAAAAATAAAACATACCCATAGTTCCATTCAGCACAAACGTACGGTCCGATACGGAGAACAGCATAAAGGCCTTGGTCTTGGACGGTCTTGATGAACCTGATGAGGTCCAAATTTCCGGTGAAATCATACTGCCGGCGCAATGGCTCATGAGCATTCCAAAACACGTATGTCTCGATAGCGTCTAGTCCTCCTTCCTTGGCCTTTTTTATCAAATCAGGCCACATCTAAATAATAAATTTAAAAGAAAAAAAAATAGGTTAAAAAATCGAGCGTAAAACAACTTAATACTTACAATTTATTAGTAAAAATAAAAAATAAAATAATAACTGTGAAATTTTGGAAATCTTTGTGTTCGTTGATACCTCAGACGTACTTCTCGGATAGTGAATAGAGCCTGAAAGAATTATTCTACGTTGGCCGTTGATGGTAATTGCCCGGCCATCGCGGGAAATGTCTGTGGCAGTGCAGGTTGTGAGGATCAGTAGAGAACAACAGAAGAGAAACAAGAAATTCATCTTCATCCTGTGGGACAGATAAGTGAAATTGAAATAGTAGTGAATAGAAGTGTCTGTCATTTGTGGTAATTTATAGGTTTATTTTGAGGATATGAATATCTGAAAAAGATTTTGAGTCAAACGTAATCTGGTTTTAGTTATATCCGATCAGAAATACCGTCGGGATAAAGAATTCAAGTTGAATGAATTTTGAATTTATATTTTGGTATATCCATTTATTTTTATTAATTTTGAGTGTAGGATTATTTTTGGGAATTTGGGTTTATTTGTTAGTTATGTATTTACGGATTAATATGTCATAATTCAATTTTATCAATTCAAAATAAAAAATTATGAATTTTGTTTTTAATAGATTCGGATAAGTGTAGTTATGTTTGAGTACTTCGTCCGAGAGAAAGAGTCCACAATTTATTGGACAAGCTAATTCGTGAGATTTAAGAATTCTACTTCATATAATGAGTTCGAACTCTATCAACGTGTGTGATATTATTCTAATTTGATAATATTTATTGATTAAATATAATTATTTAATATTGATAATTAATATATAATTATTATAGTTGTTTATAATTATTAGATATAGATATTACGTATTGATTATTATAATCAATTCACGCAAAAAAAAATGAAAAAGAAAGAAAGCGTTTGCATATGTGTAATATTATAATTAGGTTAGTCTAGATACACATATATAAAAATAAATTGGGTAAATTACAACGATCTCTTCTGAGGTTTGGCATAATTACGAATATCTTTTCACTGCTTGAAAAATTACAAGTACCATTGATGTAATTTGATAAAATTATGTAATTTTTGGATAGAAGTGTATGAAATTGTCAATTATGCCCAGCAGTATTTTTCTTTTTTTTAAAAATAAAAATTTATAAAGAAAATCGACCAAAGTGGATTTAAAAATTATAAATAATATATTATCCACTTAGTCAGTAAAAAAAATCAAAAACATTAAAAAAAATAAATAAAATTAGTCCACATGGACATTTTGGTTAGTTCACGCAAAAAATAGATCGAAACCTAACGGAGACTAACGGAATGGGCTAATTATTAGACGATCGTTAAAATCAAGAGTATTGGTAGTTATTCAAACAATGAACGGGTATTCATAATTATACGAAATATGAGTGCTTAAACCTTCGTCACCTTCGGGCCTGTAGTAATACAAAAACCATGTGTCTTTGGTAGCCAATTATCCCGAACTGACTTACCAGATCCAATTTTACAACGACAACCACTTAAAGGCAATTCCCACGCCCCTATAATGCTCCGCCATGTGAAAGATGGACGAGTTCCAAACTGTGCCTAAATCCTAATAACTTATAAAGATTATAAACCTAATTCGTAACAATTTATAAAGATTAGAAACCAAAAATTATGTTTCAAAAAATTTAGGGATCAAATTCAATTTTAACTCAAAATATAAGGACAAAAGTACAATTTAGTCAACCTGAGATTCATCTCGCCTATTTTTAATAGGACTGGCCGTTGTGACATATTGTTTTCACGTACATACAATAAGTTTACGCTTTAAAATATATTATAAATAAGAAAAATATATAAATTAGTACATTATATTTACAAAAAGAAAGAAAGAAAAAAATAATAATTTATCAATGAATGTTAATTTTGAAAAGTTGAATAAATTAGTTATTATATCATGAAATACATTTTTTACTTCATCAAAAATTAGTATGGCGATATTATTAACTATCGTTTGTGAATGTGGAAGAATTTTTCTTTTTACATTAGTATAAATGTAAAACCCACCCCAGGCTGACCTATTCCCCAAGTTGGTACCTAAACTTAGTTGATGTTTTTTTTAATTAATTAATATTATTTTTACTAATTATTAGCAATTATTAGTTAATTATATATGTTTAATATTATGAATTGGCATATATATATATATATATATTGTCTTTTTCACTAACCTCTTTATTTGTTTGATTTCCCTTCCTTATCTCTCATCTCACTTTTTTTTATTTAAAGTTTTATTTCTTCCATCTCTTATCATTTTGTATTATGTTATTGTATTGGGTTAATTACACTTAAACCCCCTCTAAAAATGTAAAATTACATCCTTCTATAAAATAATTTTAAAATTACACTTACACCCTTTTCGAAAATTTATCGTTTACACCTGACTCCTTTTTGTTAGGGTTTGGACGAAAAATGCTAATATTAGCAAAAAAAATTACATAAATTTTTTATTTTGTCCAGCGTTTGATATTTTCCCTTACAAGTACAAAATTATTGCTTGAGAATGTTCAACGAGGGATAAAATTAAAAATTTATGTATTTTATTTACGAACGTCAATATTTTTAGTCCAAATCTTAATGAAAAGTGTTAGATATAAACAGTGAATTTTTTAGAGGAGGTGTAAGTCTAATTTCAAACTTCTTTCTGAAAAAAGTATAATTTCGTATTTTTAAAGGGGGCATAAGTACAATTAACCTCATTTTAGTTTACTTATTCTTTATTTCACTTGTTACAAATCACCAAATGCTTAAATAATTTAAAATATTGTTTCATAACAAATTTTAATAAATAAATATAAGTTCAAATTTAGAAAATTAAACACACACACATTGAGTGTGCAGACAGTGCCAGTGAAAAAATAATCGATGAAACAGATTCATTAAAAAAAATGAAATGTAAGAATTACCTAAAATAAGTATGAAAAAATTCAAAAAATTGCAGGACTCCCTCCAAAACACATCATTAAAGCAAAATTTGATCTCTCAAAATACAATTGGGAAGATGTTGCAGAGAATGCAACTTTACTACAAAAGAAATCTTGTACAAGATGTCGTGTTTCCACTCTACACATCGTTAACAAATCGAACTACAGACGTATTTCTTTCGAGAGAAAAAAAAAAAAAAAAATCTATAGTCTCATATTTGATCTTTCTTCTCAGTAATCCAAATCAACCTAATATTATGGAGCTAAGTAAAAAGAAGAACAGTAAATACGTACGATTATTCGTTTCTTTTCAACACGAAGAAATCAGCTACTTGTCTTGAAAATATGATTCAGCTGGGCATCGGCTTGTTCTCCAAAAATGATCTGAAAAGAATAAACGCTTGTCGTGGGCGATGTAGAGGCACCTCGTGCCCAGCTCCAGTAACGGTCACCAGAGTCAGTCCTTTGTACACTTGGCTCCATCCACCAACCTATGTTATGGCGTAGGAAAAGTCAATCAGAAAATACCAGGTTTCGTTTATGGAGCAACATGGCAATATAGATGCAGAGAAAGAATGAAAACTTCAATGTTTGTTTTTATTGTCACTTACCTTTCCATTATCGTACCAAGGATACCACTTTGTTATGGTTGGAAGCTTCAAAGCATCGATTGAATAGCGAGTTGCAGTGACGGGAACAACTGCATCAGTATCTCCACTGAAAGAAACCAAGCATGATCCCTCATTAACAACTCTCGTACAAGAAAGAGATCATAAACTCTGTGATTGGATATAATATGGTATGGATTCTAAGTTGAAAGTTGGCGACATGGGCGGCTGATTTCTCAGCTTGAAATGTCTGTTCACAGCAGAGCTTCGATGCCGCCCCATGTGGGCGCAACTTAAGTGTAGACAGTTAGGATCACAAGTGATCATGTCGGTATTTACTTTTCTGATATCATAGTATACTGATGTAGCGGTTCAGAAAAGATGTAGCCGTTTCAACCTTGTATAGTTAGACTTACAATCAAGAAGCCAACAGCTGTAAATAAATCAACCAAATATATGTCCAACCATTGGTATTTATAGCAAAACAGGATAAAACCATCTTCAGCTGTTCTAAGCCGCAAGAGTCAAACATATATTCCCCTGCTGCAATAAAGCCAACTTCATTTCTATATCTGGTAGTTGGTGGAATTCCATATAATTTTCTTTCAACCATGAGTTTTCTTACAACATCATCAGATGTTGCCATGATCTTATGTGCGTTTGTTATCAAACGCAAATTATCCAGAAGTGAAATATCAAAAGATGTTTATTTTTAAATGCTGCGATAAATCAGAAAGGGAGCTCCTTCATTAAGACAATTACCCCATCATTGCAAAATTGTATCCAGAACTTAAATAAACACGTTTTCTGGAACATGTTGACATTCGAATATCTAAAATGCATTTTCCATCAATGTCAACAACTATATATGGTGAACAGTATGCATCTGTTCGTATTTAAATGCTCAAGAAAGAAAAGAGCGGGGAAAAAGGAGTTAACTCAATTTTTTCCTTACCTAAATACCCAAATCCTGTGTCCAGCAGCTATCAGTTCTTGATAAATAGGAAGCACAGATAGAGGAGTATCTGCCCAGTAGTTACCAACTATATCGCTGCAAAACAAAGATATCAGATTCAAGACGTGCCACAACTCGCACAATCAAGGATAAGAGAAACTGCAGAGTTAACAGTACCTGCAAGATTGCCATGGGTAGGAAATCCGTGTGACGTTGGCATGTAATGCATTTTGAACTTCAGGGAGATTGAAGTAAATTTCAGAATACCGTTCAGTGCAGGGGTCATATGCCCTGGACATCCATGGCTGCATTTGAAAAATTAAGGGTCTCAAACAACACAATGATGCATGAAAATTTTTCAGCAAGTCCTCGTACAATAGTTGAGCTTAAATGATGCAGATTATGAAAACGAATGAAGGACAGATCTCATTATTTCCTGATACAGGTTTTGCAACAAACTAGAAGTTATTCTATCGACATATTTGAATTAGTTATTCAGATTCAGATTATTCTTTCATGATTTTGGCTGACCCACATAGTACTTGACTTTGCAACTCCATAACCCGTTTCCCGATACTGTTACAAATAGTAAGTTCAACCATAAACGAAATTTATGTCAGACGGCATGATTATCTTTCCTCTCCTGACTAAACTTTCAGCACACAGAGTGTTTTCGACACAGAGTTTGTTTTAGAACACTTAATAAGGACTACCAATTTTCCAGCAGTCTAAGGTCTGATCTATTTTGATGGATGCTCAATGAAGACTTACATAGTGACCCCTTAACCGACGTCTAAGTGAAGAAGCGCTATTGCAGGGACGAGTATAAATGCTGTAGGGATCAATGTTCCCCATCTCCTTGTCGGCGAGATCAAGAGATTTGACGCAATCACTTGAAGGATGAGTAGAGGACCCCAAGTCACATGTTCTACGCAGAATTTTGTAAGTTGAGTCTGAAATTAAACCGTGAGTCCACCAATACTCAAATGTGCCGATATAATCATGGTAATCATCAGTGACAGCATTCCCCACCTAAAGAGACAAGGTCCGGTCACAAAAATCTCAGCAAATACGTCTGAAAGTTAACTTACATAAACTAAACTAGAACTTAAGTCAAGTAGGATCTCGTATGGAGTACCATGAATCCCTTGAAATTAATAACTGGATTCTGAATTCCTTTGTTTCTTTGGTATATGATTTGAGATAGCTGAGGAACATAATGTCCTGAAAATATGAGCAAAAACTCAAGATTACAATAATCATTCGGTGTCATTTGCGTAGTTCATACTGTACCCTTCTGCACAACTAAGAAGACCATACATCACAAACCTGCATAACTTTCTCCAGCAATGTAAAAATCTCTATATTTGTACTGAGGAAACCTCTCGAACCAGCCGACAAGAAATGCATACGCATCTTCAGCTAAAAATTCATAACACCCACATCCAAATCAATCAGAGGCAAGTAGTCTAAGTAAATCAACTAGGATAGAAACTATTCCACTGCAGGCGCATATACGAAACCAATGCAAACGAATAACAACATTTTCAAGATTCAAGATTCAAGATCCCAATTTTCTGGAGAAAATTACCTGTTCTCTGGTCACCTACGGTATACAAATCCGATGAAGTATTTGAATACGAAAAACCAACACCAGCCGGCGACTCTAGGAAAAGCAAATTCGCCACTGCCATAAAACATCAGAAGACTCTTGAGAAGGTAATGACTGAAAAAGCAAAAGCCAAACATAATATGCATTCATATCAACTGAAAGAACTCAAAATTACAACCGAATTGCCACATACATTTGTTCCAAGAATAAGGATTGAGGTAAAGGGTTTTCCCATCGGAATTAATCCGAAATGGGCCGATCTCTTCGGCCGCTCCATAAGCTACGGAAGAGCAACCAGGGCCACCATTAAGCCACAAAACAAGTGGCCTTGAATCAGGCCCTCTATATGCAGGTGCCTCAGTTAACCAGTAAAACAATGCCCTCCCAGACTGCTGATTCACAGTGATATAACCTGAGTACTGATTGAATCCAACATTTTGAGGCTGTCCAGGCAAATATGTAATCCTATCTCTTTCCTGATCTAAATTAGACAAAGAGTAACCAATGCCCACAAAAGAATTCAACCACAGGATGCAAATTGCACATAAAATTGACTGCACTTGATACCCCATCAATCAATTCCTTTCACAAAAAAGAATCAACCAACAAAAAGAAACACAGCCCAGAAACACAAAAGGGTTTCTGGGATTCCCCAAATTTGAATTGGAATCTATTTACAAGAAGAATGAACAGTAGAGCCGGGTGAAGAACAGGGCCCAACCAAGAAACTCATTGGCTGGCATTTATACAGATGGCTCAATTAATGAACAGCAAAACCAATACGAAGCAGACAAAAACTCATCATCACAAATCCCCATAATATTCTCAGATTCAAGAAAAAATATATAAAAAAGAGTATAAGAAAAGTCAGCTGGTCTTTTTCAGTTTTCTTCTACACTCCCAACTCGTAACACAGCTGACACCCACATGCCTCATGTTTCTTGGGAAAATGACTGATGAAAAGGGAGAAAGAAAACACACAAATGGCCACAGAATTCTACGAAAAAATTCTATGGGTTTAGAACTTTAGAGGGAACCTAGCTGCGAGAGTGATGAGAGATTGTGATTGGACATGTGGTGTACTGGGACTAGCAGTCAAGAGACAGGACAGAGTTGTTAACCAATACAAGCAAAGCAATTACCTCTTTTGTTTGGCTCTCATTACCAATAATTGGTAGTTGTTAAGTATGAACAAAAGTTTCCCCACACGATTTCATATTTTTTATTGAAAAATTTTGATTCAAATGAGTTTGATTAAATCAAATCCATTATAAAATAAATATAATGTATTTAATTATTGTATAATTAATTTAAATTCAATTAAATTCGATTTGAATCAATCAATGAATGTAAGGATAGTTCTTGCCCCTACAATATTTGATCATAATAATAATTTCAATATTTTTTCATAAATTTACTAAAATACCTCTTAAACTTCCTGAGGCCATTATCCCGTGATCGCTAACTAACTAGTCAATAAGTCGGCTAAAAAATGAAAATTTATTTGGATGTTTTGATGACCTTATAAACTTTTAAAAGCAAAAAAATTATATTTTTTTATCCTGTAATTTTAAATTATTAGCACTTTTGGTCCTGTAACTTACTTTATTTATGCATTTAGTCTTTTTTTAACGAACTTAATCCCGAACATCGCATATTTTGTTCTTTTTCGATAAATTTAGTCTTGTGTTGACAATTTTAGTCCCCTTCATAATGTAATAATAAATCTCATTTTTTCTCTTGTAATTATGAGTCGTTATGATCAAAATTATCCATATAAGACTAAATTTGCCAAAAAAGAATCAAATATAAGATGTTCAGAACTAAGTTCGTAAAAAAAATGATTATTGTGTAAATGGTGTAAGTTACAGGACTAAAAGTGCTAAATGATCTAAAGTCACAGGACCAAAATTATAATTTTATCTTAAAACTCTTAAAAGATGTTAAAAAGTGTTTTGGCAAAGAACTTTGAAGGCTATATATAAGATCCGAAAATAAAATGTCAAGAGCTATATAAAAAAAAAAATTAAGGAGTTCTCGACTTATTTTATAATTTTAACAAATTTCATTCAATTTTACATTGTTGATCACATCTTACAAACCTTGTAATCTTAATTAACCCAAAATCTTTAACAACTTATTTTTTTAAAAAAATAATAATAAGATACCATATCCTATATATAAAATCTAAAAATATTTGAAAGATATATAAGTTTATAAAATATTTTAAATAAATTTTATTATTATTCTTGATATATACATATATTTTGGTTTAATGATGTAAGAGTTGGTTATGAGGCACTGGCACTTTAATTAAAATCCCTATATCCAATTATTAATCATGAGTGGACTAATTGGCTAAAATACTAAGAAATTTAGAAAAACAAATTAAATTATTTATGGGGGTAACTTACGTTGATACGGTGACTTCATGAGGTCAAATCTAATTATACAAATACTCCTTATTTTTTATAAAATTACAAATATATATCTTGATATTATAATTATAATTGCAAATACAGTCCTTATTTAATATCGAAATTTTACACGAATACATCTATATTACACTAATACCCCATTAGAAGATGTACCTATAATTTTATAAAAAATAAAGGATATTTATGTAATTAAATTTAATCACAGCAACAATGTGATCTAACTAGATATATTATGGGGTGGGGGGGGGGGGGGCATTCAAGGCTCTGTTTGGACAACCTAATAGCCTCAATTGTAAGAATGCATCATGTGTTTGCCGACACACTTCTAACTCGGGTAGTTAGACTGTAGTTGTGAGATTACATTAATGAGTTTGCTCCCCAAACAAGACTTGTCAATTAATTCAATTTTTGTATTGGGAATATGGTTGATAAGAAAAAGAATTAATATTAATCTATGCTTTATTATATTGAAACCTGACTCTTGGTGTCTTAAATGGTCTGTCATTTTAAATTCTTATTTTATTTTTTTCTTTTTTTTTATTAAGGAAAAATTGCATAAAATCCTCCGATATTATGAAAATTCAACTTAAAACTCTCTGTATTAAAAATATAAATAAAAAACCCATGTATTTTTTTAAAATCTTGCACACTCTCTCCTTGCCGTTTGTTTGACTTAATGGCGTTAATTTTTTTTTTTAAAATTTCATTATATCCTTATATATTATAAATGACTATTATTATAATGACCATTGAATCTTCTATATCGCATCAAAATCATAAGATCTAATTAATTTTAAAAATATACGGTCTAGATTTATGTATTTTAAAAATATATTATATATACGTATGTAAATTTATCATAAATATAATATTGTATAACACATATATATACTATATATATTGTATAATGTATACATAAATATATATATATATATGTCGGTGGAGGGCTG
Source organism: Sesamum indicum (assembly GCF_026168435.1). Classification (NCBI taxonomy): domain Eukaryota; kingdom Viridiplantae; phylum Streptophyta; class Magnoliopsida; order Lamiales; family Pedaliaceae; genus Sesamum; species Sesamum indicum. The sequence continues at coordinate 19,835,027 of NC_142660.1, read as the reverse complement.
CCGCTCCACCTCCACCGGTAATCACTGCTAGGCGACGTCGTGCCTTGGGCGACAATGCACGTCGCCGCCCAGATCGATCGCAAAGATGGAAGTGTCCAAGTCGGTTGCGGAGAAGTGAAAAGAGGCGGACATGGTGGTGAGACGGAGCTCGCGAGGTAGAAGCAGAACCGTGCGGCAGGGGAGGATGTTTGGAGAAGACGATGATGTTTTGCATCTTTTTCTTTCTTTCTTTTTGATTTTTTTAAATTTATAAAATTTAATATATATTAATTAAATATATATTAAAAATTATTTATTATAATTTATTTGCTGTAATTTATATAAATAATACATTTTCAAAATATATTCAATTCAAAATTAAAACTTAACTAATATTATTTAGAAAAAGAATCATGTAAATTTATTTTCTGTAATTTATATAAATAATATAATTTCAAAGTATATTCAACACAAAATTAAATTAACTAATAATATTTTAGGATAAAATCATGTATTTTAATTTTTAAACATATAAATATTAAAAAAAATCTAAATATATGATATTTCATATATAAAAAATATATAATAATTTAATTTGATGTAATAATATTTTTTTTACATATAAGTATTTCATGATTGTTTAGTATTTGTAATATTCTTTTAATAAAATATGAAAAAAAGTAAAGAATTAATTAAAATAAATAAATAGAGGGGATAATGGCATAAGATAGGGGTAATTTTGTCCATTCAGAATGATCAAAGGCTAAAAATAGGTCAAAATGGTATCCTGCTCTCGTTTTTAGCGCATGTAAGCAACTCTCCATTTTTTGTGCGGAAATTTTTTGGGGCAGAATTTACAACTATAGAGGGTCTTTTTGCACTATGTAATTAATACATGTAAGTTTTTAGCAATTTTCGAATAACATAGAGGGTATTATGTAATTTTTCCTTTTATTAATCGTCAAGTTGCTTACTCTTCTCAATTTTAATTAATTTTAACTTCTTATAAATTTCTTTCTATCCTTTTTAACATATTTTTAAAAAAATAGTTTTTAAATTATTTATTTAATTATGCGCACTCATTTGAATGTACCACACAGACTAATTTTAGATAATTTGAGGTTGATAGAGTAAATAATTACATCCCCTTTGAAAATTCACTATTTACATCTATAGTCCTTTTTCATTAGTATTTGGATGAAAAATGCTAATATTAGTATTATATAAATTTTAAATTTCACCTCTCATTTGATGTTCTCATATAATAATTTTGTACTTATAAGAGAAAAATTTTAATGTTGTTAATCACACTCCATATATATATTATCTCTTGATATAAAAAATATACATGTGAATATTAAATGAGAGATAAAATTAAAAATTTATATACTTTTTTTTTTTGCTTATGTCAGCATTTTTTATGCAAATCCTAATAGAAGGGGGTCAGATGTAAATAATACTTTTTTAAATTGATTTTTTATTTTTAAATTAGTGAAATGTATTTGAGATATTTTTTTTATTTAAATAAAAAATTATCTCATAACCAAAGAACACATGATCGTGGTCGAATATAGAAATATTTGTCGTGCAAGCATTATTCTCCTGAATTTTTTTTATTTAAATTAAATTTGATCGAATCAAATAAATTATAAATAAATAAAATACACTTATTTGTAATTAGTTATTTTTTAAAATTATACATAAACTACATTATAAATATATTATATTTATCGTATAATTAATTCAAATACAACTACACCTAATTTCAATTAAAATTTCCCCACTTCTTAACTCAATGTCGAACACACACGAGTTCTGCTGAGTAAGCTTTGGACCCGTCTATGGGGTTCCGTTCATTTTTTAAAAAAACATTAATTTTCCCACTGTTGATGAATGTAATATATATATATATATATAAAATTTATTAATACTGTTAATAGAAAGAAATTAAAAGGAGAGGAAAAAGGTTCAAAGCTTTATGGAGCGGATAAATAAAATAATAATAATAATAATAAATATTCTCTAATTATTTAAAAATTTATTAATATCCTCTAATTTTAAAAACAGTCTAATAATTAATTTAATCCGTTGGTCTCCATTTGGTTTTCATCCACTTTATAGTAAATTAATTAAAATATCCTCGCAGACTATAAATTATAATTTTAATTATTTTTTAAAATTTTTTATGAGCCAAGTGGATAATTTTTTTACAATTTTTCTCCATCTTTTTCGTCTATTTTCTTAATAAAATTTTAATCTAAAAAAAAGCAAAAAAGAAAACATAATAAGGAAAAATTGACAATTTCGGACCTAAAATTAGGGACTACATAATTTCATCAAATATTAAGAAGGTATTTTATAATTTTTCAAACAATAAGATAGCATTCATAATTATATCGAATTTCAAGAAAATTCGTTGTAATTTACTCTGAAAATAAATGTGCTTTTTTTTATTAACCTAAAAATAAATGTGTTGAATATCTATTATTCTTCAATTCTTAATACTAGTAAGAGGATAAGATTGTTTCTACTTATGCCCAGAATATTTATCATAACTTTAGACATAATAAATATTTTTGGTATCGCTTGCTAAAGCACCCGTCATTAATTATTATACATTCATAATTAAATATTATTCACCATAGATTTTTAATTTTGCACATAATCATAGTGAGTTGAAAACGAGTTTCAACTGAATACGGAATGAGTCAAAAACTCGAGTATTATAATATGTTTAAATATATAGTCCTTTTTTTCACTATTTAAAGGCGAGTTTAAAATTTTATTAAATCATCTAAAAAAAGAAATTCATTTAATGAAAAATTATGTTCTGAATAAATAAATATTAATAAATTAATTTCATACCAAATAATTTAAATTATTGGTAATTAAATTAAATAGATTGGTTCAACCCAATGTATTGGGCCATGTATGTCCTAAGGCCATTATAATGATTTGGGCTTTTTAACAATTTTCCTCCAACATTATTTCATGAAATAAATTGTTTTAATAAAATTTATTAATATGTGAAAAGGATAATTAAAAAATTAAATATGAACCATTTTACACACCCTTTCTATTGGTCCTCAATTATATAATCCCTTTATTATTATATTAAAATTTAAAATGCAAGACCAAAACTTAATAATACACAAAATATATTATTATTTATGAATAGTAAATAATGCACTTAGAAAAAAACTAACTCCTATTTTTGTTTTCTTGAAAATATTAGGCAGTGTTTGGATTCATGTTTTTGCATTTTTCGAGATAAAATAAAATATACTCAATGTTTGTTTTTGTGTTTTTATATCTTATCTGCATTTTTTTTTGTTTTTCAACCTTCTATATATAAAACAGACATGATTTGACAATAAACAGTAATTTTTGTCTGCTAAAAATACAACATTAAATATAAAATATTTATATATATACATATTTATATATAAAAATATATGATTTGACAATAAACAGTGATTTTTGTCTCCCAAATCCCAAGATCAAACCTACACCACTTATTTTAACATATTTTAAATTACCCCAAAAACACAAATCCAAACATATCATTTATCTTCAACACACACTTACTTATCTCTATTTTTTTCTCTCTATCTTCAAAATACAAAACATTTAAAATAAAATCCAAACACAAGGTTACTTTTCTTATTAATTTATTTGTTAAATTACTAAATATCAAATTTTTAACTATAATTAGGTTGGTTTATTTAAAGAAATTGCATTGAAAAATTGTGGAAAATCTTAAAGAACTATACCTAAAAAAAATATTTTCTTTCATTCAAAAATATAAATTCATCTAAATAGTAATTTTAATACTTTTTAACAATTACACAATTATAATTTTTTTTCCTCATTTTACTTCTCTATTTATTTTTTTACAAACTCCTATGTTTTTAATAAACCTACAATTATATTTTACTCAAAAAAATAAAAACAAACCTATAATTATAATTTATTTTTTCCCTTTCACCTCACCCACATTTCTTTCTTCTTATGTGCCCTTTTCTTTTCTATTTCCTCACATCATGATTGTTTCTTTTTATAATTTTTTTTTCTCTTCATCTTATTGAACATTGGCTCGGATTAGTGGACCTGTGACCCAATGTGAATTCATATTTGAAATAGAGTTTAAGTCTCCTAATACATATTATGATAAAGACTCTTTTGAAATAGACCTTATTAAAGATAGGGTTGAGTACACCTATAAATAAGGTACATAGTTGAGATCAAATAAATACAGAAACACAAATGTAATACATATGAATTGATCACAATATTCTCTCCAAATTCTCTTTCTATTTTTTCTCTCTACATTATTCTTTGGAGCATCACTATAGACTCCTTGATTTGAGGTATGTAAATGAATGAGTTGCTCTAGTAGTAATCCACCAAACGAGCAAGGTCTGTTTGTGATTTGCACAATATTTGGTGCAAGATCCAACGTGGAGGAATCTTGAAAATGTTCGTGGGATGATCTTCGAGACAACTAGAGAATTTATGTGTCCATGATCAAATCAAGGCATAAACTTGTAAATAAGCTAGATCCAGATACGTGGATCGACATATTTTTGCTGTTTAAGGTTAATTCGATCCATATTATGTGGCTATGTGATTTTATGTCTGTGTATATAATGATTTAATTATATGCTATATTTGTTCATGAATAATTATATGACTTATCCATTGTATTTTTCAACATATCTTATATAATAGTTATTTTTTATATGCTTGCAGGGACCATGTGCACCGACGACTAGTCAAATAAATGAAAAAACTCATAGTAAGAAAAATGAAGATAATTTTGTTAAAAAATTGAGTTAAAATAATATTTAAATTCCTTGCAATTAAAAATAATGCAATGAATTTTTTTAATTAAAATCTGTTTTGATTAGTTTTTAAAATATAAAAATTTATTTGAATAAATATTTTTCTAAATTAAAAAATAATAATAATAATAAAGGATTGAAGGAAGATCAAGCAAGATTTCGGGCCCAGTCCAACAGCCCAATAAGCGGTGGAGCCCCCTCGTGAAGAGCACGTGATACCACCGTAATATTGGCCGATGAGCAAGGGCAATTTAGGAATACCGCGAAACGAAACGGGCGCAAAAGTAAAAGTTGCAAAAAGAGGGAATTGAAATGTTTTTTTTTAAATTATATTTTAATATAATTCTTAAAAGAAAATTTCAGCGGACGCGAGTCGCCGACTGAATTTTGAATTTATAGTGCCGTTGAGATCCGCAAAACAACACGCGCCCGCACCGCATGGAGGAGTTATCTGCTGTCCTCCGCTCTCGTGCAACCGCTTTTGAGGGAGTTGTACATGAGCCGGCGGCTAGATGGTCGTCTTGACAACACTCACAAAAGTCAACCACTCATAACAAATTGAGCGTATAATCTCTTTTCTTTATTTCTCCGCCTAAAAATACTAATATACATATACATATATATATATATATTATTTAGTATTAAATACATCTTACCCCCTAAATTAAATAAATTTTCATTTACCCCCCCTCTTTTTGTTATAATTCTTTAAATTAAATAAAATAGATAAAATTACCCTTGACTATTAGTAATATAATATATCCACTTTAATGCCGCTATAATAGATTATATCGATCGCATTTGACTTAAATTTTTATGAAACTATGATATTTACTAATTAATACTAGATTAATATAAATTAATTAAGTATAAAATAATTAATTTAAATTTGTGTGGACAAATAATTGTACTAATCTAGCACAAATTTATAAATTTAATAAGTTTAAATTAGTGAATAAAATATATTTTTACGTATTTAAAATTTACTTATACCGATATTCATACTGAGTTACTCACTGATACTCTAGGTATAAATTCTACCCATCGTTAAAAAGATTATTTCAATAGATATGTGTTCGAGTCTGAATCTACTATAAAAATATTACGTATGAGTCTGATTACTAACTATTACATTGGTCTGGAATTAAGTACGTATAGGATTTAAAGTTAGGTTAAGGGATTAAATAAAATTACTATTTGGGAAAAAATATTACCTTTTCAACTCCCAAATTACCTCATTTGGCATTTGGGCACCAAATTGATAGGTTCAACAGTCATTTACAATATTATTGTTATTAAAATTGTATATAGTACGTATAATGCATACTCACAAATTTATAAATTTATCTACTAGTCCATCGTAATTTATTAACATGGTAAATGAATAAATTTAAAATCAAATTGATTGATATATTTTATTATAGAGGGTATCAAATGAATTTATAATATTATTAATAGTTAAGGATATTTTTATCTATTTTTATTTAATTTAAAGAATTAACACAAAGAGTGGGGGGTAAGTGAGATTTATTTAGTTTAGGATGATAATTGATGAGGGTGACATACTTTAGAGGTGTAAAATGTATTTAACCCTATTATTTCTTACGCAATGTACTTTTTTTTATTTATATTTTTGTTAAATTTAACATTTTTTTAAATATAAAAAATATATCTAAGTAATAAGAACTAGCCGTTATAGCACGTTGTTTCTCATTATAAGTATAAAAGTATTATATAAGAATGTTAAATGAGAGGTAAAATTGGAAGTAAATGTAATATTTTAATATTTATCGTTAAATTCCTAACAAAAAAAGGTCATGTGCAAACAGTAAATTTTTAGAATGGGTCTAAATATATTTTTTGAACTTTTTAAAAAAATTATAATTTTGTATTTTTTGAGGAGGTTAAATTTCGTGTTTCTGAATTATATTCCTCAATTTAAAAAAATAAGAAAAAGAAAAGGGAAAAGGATCCATACCCCCTCATGGATAGTGCGGTGCAGTGGATAAAAACCCACGTTAGAGCAAAATTACGCCTCCAATTTCTCTGTCATCACAAATGAAAAAACAAAAATAAAAAAGAGAATAAAAGTAAAAAACGCAACCTTACTACTCTTCTGAAACAAAAGCAAAAAAGCCTCTCTCTCTCTCTCTCTCTGCTTTCTCTCTCCTCTGATTTCTCTCCCTTTGTCTCTTATCACCTCACATTCTCATTTCCCTAACCCAAAGATTTTCCATTCCTCCCTCCCTTCCTTCTCCCCGGACCCCACCACCACCACCACCACCACCACCACCACCAACGAGGAAAGAAGGAAAAGAAATAAACCGACGCCTCCCATAGTTGTAACTTCGTTTCTTCTTGTTTCTTTTTTTTTCTTTTTTGAGACCCTAGCATTGACCCCTCCACCTCTTTTTTCTTGCCCTGGTGCAAGAAGTGATTGTTTGGATGAGATTGAAAGGAGGCGGAGTGAATTGTAGAAGAAGAAGCAGCACCAGGAGTAGAGGATTAGTAGTATTTCATGCCGCCGGAGCCATTGCCTTGGGATCGAAGGGATTTTCGGAAGCACGAGAGATCCGGGTCGGACCCACGCCTCGGTGGCGGTGGGTTTGGCGGCGGAGGGCCCCACAGGTGGCGGGAGCAGCATCACCACCCCCACGCCCCGCCGCCCCACCCGCCTCCTTACCACCATCAGCAGCAGCAGCAGCAGCGGTGGTACTCTGATTTCCGCTCCTCTCGGCCTCTACCTCCTGGTGAGTAATCAATTTACAGTCCAATCTAGAGTTTTTGTATCTGATTTTATTACCAGGTTTCAAAATTGAAGTTTTGGGTGATTGAAACTGTAGTTTCGTTCGATTTTAGGTTTTCCCTAAAGCAGTTTTTGATTTATGTGGTTGGAAGTGGGTTCTTCTGATTTCAATTATTTTCTATTTGATAATTAAAAATTAGATATAGGAACCTAACAGTTCATTCTTTGGAATTTTGGTTAATGAGGGGAAAATGGAGTTCGTTTATCGAATAATTTATTGCTGGAGATGCTTTTTTCACAGGGTTAATTTGTATGTCGTTTTGTAATTAGACATGTGGACTGGGTCTATAGCCGTAGTTTTCTTATGTAACTTAGTTGGAGTGGGTTTTGGTGCAGAGAATTTTAGCAGATCTGGTGTATAAACCTAGAGAAGGTTTGGTTTGTTGAAGGTGTTGTATAGGTGTGTGTCTGCTCTGCATGTTGTTTGGTAATAATTAAATTCGTTAGAAGTTTTAGATAAAGTGAAAATATATACTGTGGTTTATTTTTACATAGGATATTTTTTTTGCTTGTGTTGATTTTTCTATGGTTTTTTTGGACCCTTCCTTTTTTGGGTTTGAATTATTTTGCTGAAGGTCACGGTAAGCAGGCTGGTTGGCACATGTATCCTGATGATGCTGGTCATGGATTTATGCCTTTTGGGTCTCGGTATGGTGACAGAAACTTAGAAGACGAAAATTGTAGACCCTTTGGATCTCGTGGGGATGGAAGGTATTTTAGGAATAGCAGGGAAAATAGGGGGTCCTTTGCCCAGAAAGACTGGAAAGCTCCCTCTTGGGAAGCTGCTGCATCACCAAATGGTCCTGGCAGACCTACCACAGAGGTTAACAATCTGAGGTCTATTGAAAATACACAAACATGCCATGATAGCAGCAGCAGCAAGAGCAGTGATGCCTCTCAGCCTCCTTCCAATTCTGCAAACCTATCCAATCAATCTCAATCTCTTGTGAAAGAGAACTATGATAAAAATGTTAGCACTGCTGATGGACGGACCAGCACAGATCAGAAAACCGAAAAAGAGAACTGCCTGGGGTCCACAGATTGGAAGCCTCTGAAATGGACCCGGTCGGGGAGCTTGACTTCAAGGGGCTCTGGTTTCAGCCACTCGAGTAGCTCAAAGACTATGGGAATGGATTCTACTGAGACAGTGGCTGAAGTAGCGCCTAAGAATGCAACACCTATTCAGTCTCCTTCTGCAGAGGCTGCTGCTTGTGTTATATCCACTGCTGTAGTCCAATCTGATGAGACTGGTTCCAGGAAGAAACCGCGTCTTGGCTGGGGTGAGGGACTGGCGAAGTACGAAAAGAAGAAAGTTGAAGGCCCTGAAGACGATGCAACAAAAAATGAACTGGTGTTTAATGTCACTAATACAGAAACTATGCAGTCTCCTGCTGTCAACTTGTCTAACAAGAGTCCCACAGCTCCAAGTTTGTCAGATTGTGCCTCACCTGCTACTCCATCTTCAGTTGCTTGTAGTTCTTCACCAGGTATTGTGCTTGGTTCATTATGAAGCAAGCTACTTTTAGTTATTTATTGATTGACTACCTATCTGCTTATCTGTGTTCTCAGCTGCCAAAAGCAGAGCAGATGTATATTGCATAATACATGTAAGAATTACAGGGAATAAGTAATGGACTAAAACATTCTGCTAACTTGGGAAGTGCACAGAGCAGTGAAGCAGTTTCTAATATATTGTTGTAATTGGGTGTATGTTATCTCTTTTGAACCTCATGTTGAGAGAACTTCACCAGAGCTTCTCATGGGTCTACCAAGACGAGATAAAGTGAAGTAGAAAAATAATCACTATGAATAGCAACTGCTTATGCATCCATTAACTTTAAATGGGCATGTTTGACTCTATTCCTGAATGTTGCTTTGACTTTGAGCGGACTCCACTTAACTTTTTGTAGTCAGATGCATGCTTTTTCATGTTTAATTTTTATTTTCATGCTTTTTAGCTTGGTATTGAACCTGGTGAGTGTTGTGGCTGATCAAATGCCACTTGGCTGATGTACAGTATAAACAGATTTTGGCAGGGTAAATGATTATTTTGCTATATATTGTCTAGAATTGTTGACCTAACCTGCAATACTCTTGTAGTATGTCTTTAATTAGAATTATTTTACTTGATTGCCTTGTTGACACATCCGTTCTCTCTGTACATGCGGATGGTGTTTAGAAGTTGGTAATTGATGTAGCTATTTGGTGCCTAGATTGTAGGCAGCTTATGTGGCCGCACTGTGGTGCCATTTTATTATTAATACATATGACTTGCTTAATTGCCATGAATGATGCCACTGTGTCTTTGTTTGACAAGGTGCAGCTGGTCAAAGTTATTTTGATTGATGAATTAGTAAATGATATGTATTTGTGACGAGGAATTGAGTTTCTATGTAAATCTGGGAAGGTAGTTATTATTTATTTTGTTCCTCTCACTCATTACTTTGTGTGCAAATTTATTTGCGTAATTAGATGGTTCTTCCATGAATCAATAGGTTTTTGTTATACTCGAATGTGGAATTCCTTTCCCTTGTTTAGTCATTTATCTTGCTAATGAACTGATTATGTTCTGTGTCTACTTGCTTGTGACAGAATTGAGATCAGTGACTTGTTGCATCGTCAATTACATAGCTTCTTTTTCCGTAAGATTCTTATTTGTCTTCATCTCCTCATGTCTTTCCATATTACAGGTATTGAGGAGAAAGAGTCCATCAAGGAAGCAAATGTCAATCATGATACAACTAATTTAAGCCGTTCACCTAGTATTGTGTCCCAGACTCACTATGATGGACCAAATTTTAATTTAGAAAATTTGGAGCTTGCATCTATTGTCAATCTGAGCTCTTTGATAAATGAACTACTGCAATCCGACGATCCAAGTTCTGCAGAAACCGGTTACGTGCGAACCACCTCGATAAACAAGTTGTTGGTGTGGAAAGTTGAAATATTAAAAGCACTTGAAATAACTGAATCTGAGATAGATTCTCTTGAAACTGAACTCAAGTCATTGATAGTTGAGTCTGGAAGATGCTGTCCTCATCCTGCTGGTTCCAGCTCGCTACCAGGAGGTTGCAAGTTGAAACCCTGTGAAGGAGGGCTAGTCACCGCTTCCAGTTTTGCTATCAGGCCTGCTACATTGCATGGTGTTTCATCTAGAGAAATGATTGTTGAGGATGTGCCTGTTGCACTGGAAGATGAGCATGCGGTGTTGAAAGATGAGGATATTGATAGTCCAGGCAGTGCTACATCTAAACTTGTCGAGGTGCTTCCTGCCGGGGAAGGCATCTTTCCTTCTGAAACAGCAGAACATATGGAAGGTTGTGTAAATCAGCATGTGGAGAATTCTAGTAACTTGGATGAGAATCATCCAATGAATGGCCTCATTGATGAAGGAAACTTTGGTTGTGTTGATAATCATGTACTTAATGGGATTACTAGGTGTGAAGACCTTGCTAGTGTTAGCGATGTGCATTATGATGTAGAAGATATTTATGACTCGATATTCTCTTCTAACAAAGACTCTGCTAACAGAGCCTTGGAGGAGTTAAATAAGTTATTGCCTGCCAAATGGTGTCCTTTTGATGCGTGCACTGCATCTAGCGTCTCTTCATTGCACAGAGATGCTGAATTAGTTAAGGAGAAATTCCTAACCAGGAAGCGATTCCTCCGGTTTAAGGAGAAGGTTTTAACCCTCAGGTTTAAGGTATTTCAGCATTTCTGGAAGGAAGGTCGGCTAGTATCTACAAGGAAACTTCGAGTGAAGACTCAGAAGAAGTTTGATCCAAGTCTAAATGGCCATAGAAAGAATCGTTCAACCAGTCGTTCTCGGGTTTCTTCTTATGGTAAGCAATTATTTCCCTTGTATCCTCGTTTTATTCTCTGTCTCCCTTTCCCTAATCTCCTGCTATTGATAGCAGTTAGTGATGAATCTCAAGTATAGTAAGAGGCAAAAAAGTATATTGGGGCATTAGCATCTTTCTTTCTAATGAAGAACTGCCAGTGCCGTGGGGGATGATTAGGGAGACACCTTTATGTTGATAAAGAGATCAAAATAAATTGCAATTTCTGAAAGATATGGTGACCTTTTATGGTATCATCAAAGAGTATGTAATACAGAGTGGAGTATAACCCTAAAGATTTGTACTCTTCCTTGACTTCAAGCTTGACTACGAATCTTGCTCCAAAGATTTTCCAGAAATGGGATGAGAGTGAAGTGATTCTGTGGGTTTTAGAATCTGGCATAATTATATCAAATAAAATCTAAATCCTCCACTAGTTTATCAAACTCAGATTGGGTTCCAACTGCTTGTTTCTTGTCTGGGTTCACTCATTCCATGATTTTCTGGAACTTTGGAGATGTTCACAGGCACCTCTGCCTGGTGGACGTTGTTGCACATTAAGAGCTTGTACTTAGGAGCCTGCCTTTTGTTGGTTTGGAGGCCTTTTACCTAGTTCTAAACAGCTCCACTTTTCTGATGATTTTTGCTTATGTAGACAGAGTATTATGGGACTATTGTTAGTACTGAGAAGTTGAAGGTGCAAACTTATTTCTCCATTCTTTCATAAAGTTTTTGCCATTACTAGTCATCTTTTGGAGCAAATTCATCTTAATTGTACAGTGGGGATCTTTAGGTTGACTCTATGGAAAGATGCTGAGAATAAAAAAATAAATATCAAATTTTAACTGCTGGTTGGGATAACTTTAGAGTAGGTTATTGCCTGAATTTCATTTAATAGAGAGATGCATGCTAATGGGAAATTTATTTTGTGGTGTAAACAGTTTGGCTGTGAATTGAATTGAAATTGAACTTGGTGGTTACGTATTTTGGACTATAATATTCGGTTCTTTGTTTTTTTTTTTTTTTTTTATTTTGGTAAATTTGAAATTCACTTTGTTTTTTAATGTTCCTATTAGTTGACCAAGCCTAACTTGAAACAAAGTTTTTGCTGGTCACACGACTCACATCAGGACACTGAAAGTTTCAGTGCATCTGCTCTTTTTTTACCCATTTCTTTCCCGGATTGACAGCGAACATCGACTTTGATGATAAAAAGCGGAGCACAACATGGTTTTCCAAAAATCCTTAATTTTCTCCTCATTCGTGATGTTTAGGACTTTTGATATTAGTCCAATTTATTTTGTTAGTCATTTGTACTTGATACGAAATGCTAAGAGCACCCCTCAAGTGAAGTTTCATCAAATATCTTTCTCAAAATCTAGTAAAAGCAAACCGAACTGCACTGCGGGTAATTGATTCTGTATTAAGATGAATTTTTGTCATCCGTTATGTTTGGTTCACCATATAAACATGGGTGTCTCTGGTTTCTAATAGTAAATTCTGTTCACAATATGTATCAAGGAGATTTTGTTCTGTGGTTTCTATTTTCCAAGTGTCCTAATATGTCAACCACCCATATCAACCTGGGCATGAAGGTGGTTTGCTCATAACCTGTTTCTGTGGCACTTGGATAATCTTGTTGTAGCAACTTATATATCCAAGAGCACAAATTGGAGAAATGTGCAAGCACCAAATTTTCTAAAATCACTGTAGTTGGACTGGGACAAATACCAGATGAATAGCTTAAATAGTTGTATCATGATTAGCATATGCTTCCTTGACAGGTTCTTTCTCCTGAATGCATAGAACTTCTGTGAAGCGGACAGTATATTGGGCAACTGTAATGCATTATCATGAAATATACTTCATCTTCTTAGTAAATGTCATGTATTACAACTTTGGTTCATTGTTTGTTTATTTGGCTGTTAAGTACTTGAACTTCATGTTGCTGCCATTTTTATGTACTGTAGTGATTTTGTATGGCTTTGATCTTTATTCATGTCCACGTATGTGATATTATTTTCTGATTTTGTGTTTGCTGGCTCCCTGACAATGAAGTATCCGCATATTGAATTCAGAAATGATCGACAGAAGATGTGGGTTTTTCTATTTTTATGGGGAGTAGTGCCATTTGATCTGTGCGGCTGGCTCCATAGGGTTTTTATGTAAAACCCTTGCTTTCTCATTATCTGGGAGAGCTGGTACTGGAGTCATTCGTTTCTATAGCTTTTGCTACGATACTGCTTGATGATCTGTTATGTATTTTTTGGACTTACAGCCCTTCCTCTATTTAATTGTCTCTGCCTATGTTTGCAGCTGGGGGTCCTCAAACGGTGCCTGCAGATGAAGTTATTGCATTTGTTAATGGGTTGCTTTCAGAGTCAGCGTGTAAACCCTATAGGAATACTCTGAAGATGCCAGCTTTAATTTTGGACAAGGAGATGAAGATGTCAAGGTTTATCTCGAAAAATGGTCTGGTGGAAGATCCTTGTGCTGTTGAAAAAGAAAGGTCTATGATCAATCCTTGGTCACCTGAAGAGAAGGAAATTTTCATTGATAAGCTTGCTGCCTTTGGGAAAGATTTCGGGAAGATTTCGTCCTTTCTGGATCATAAGACTGTAGCAGATTGCATTGAGTTTTATTACAAGAATCACAAGTCAGAAGGCTTTGAGAAGGCTAGAAAGAATCCTGACTTCGTGAAGCAAAAAAAATCTCAATCTACAACATACATGGTTGCATCTGGAAAAAGATGGAATCGCGAGTCAAATGCTGCTTCTCTTGATATGCTGGGTGCGGCTTCGGAAATTGCAGCTAATGTCGATGATACCGCAGAAATTCAGCAACGCACATCTAAATTCTGTTTTGGTGCATCTACTTCTTACAAAGATCCCAAGGGTGATGATGGTCCATTACGGAGATCTAACAGTTTAGATATGTACAATAACAAAAGGGAAACTGTAGCTGCTGATGTGTTGGCAGGTATTTGTGGTTCTGTGTCATCCGAGGCTATTAGTTCTTGCATCACAAGTTCTGTTGACCCTGGTGATGGGTATCAGGATTGGAGATATCCAAGAGTTGGCTCTTCTATAAAGCGACCTTTGACACCTGAGGTTACGCAGAATGTTGTTGACGATGAGTGCTCAGACGAGAGCTGTGGTGAGTTGGACCCTACTGATTGGACAGATGAGGAGAAGTCTGTCTTCATTCATGCTGTGGCATCTTATGGAAAAGATTTCTTAAAGATCTCAGAATGTGTCAGAACAAGATCCATTAATCAGTGCAAGGTGTTCTTTAGCAAGGCAAGGAAGTGCCTCGGGTTGGATCTGATTCAGACTGGAGCTGGAAATGCTGCATCTGGTGATGTTAATGGAGATGGCAGTGATATTGAAGATGGTTGTACTACGGAGACTGGCACTGTCAACAATGCTTCAGAATATGAGATGGAAGAGGATCTTCCACCTCCTGATATGAAGTCGAATCATGAATCTGATATAGTAGGAGCTCAAAATTTGAGATCAGATTTGAAGATGTCAGAGAAAAATAATGGGCTAGATCCCCTTGATTGTATGGCTGCTGAACCACCTTTGAAGAATTCGCTTACAGGTGATAGTCGGGTGGACGATAAGCCAGGATCAGACTTTAATGTGGAAATCAAGGAGCAGAATGGTGCAGATGTTGAATTTGTGTCTACGGAGGGATGTGAAACTACAGTTGCATCTTCTAGTACGATGTCTGGTCAACGAGCTGAAGAGGATGATGACCTTCACCTGCAGAAAGGACTGAGTGAGGCAGAGAAGAAGGCTTTGGTTGAGGTTTCTGATGGGCATTGTGGGAAAGAGAATCGGCAACGGTTTCTGTTACCCGGAGCAAATCTGAACAATAAGACAGTGGAAGAGAGAGATTTTAATTCTGGTGATGTCAGTGGCATAAGCTGCGCAATAAGTGAGATGAAGTCGGAGCCTCAGGCAGCTGGAATTGTTTCTCATCCTTCTTTTGATGCACATTCTTTTATGCAAGTTGATAAAGTATCTGGGTACCAAAAGAAGGCTGACATTGAAACCTGTTCTGCAGAAAAATCTTGTGTAAGTTCATTGAAGCAGAATGGTCATTTAGCATCCGTGAAGTCATCAACACTGTTTTCTGTTCCAGTTGAATATCGAAATAGCACGAATCATAATAATGCTTCAGTGGATGTTGGTGCGAATATGCATTCAGAGAAAACTGTTCAGACATGTGATCGTCAGCATCATCTTTCTATTAGTTCGTTGTCAGATTCTGTGGAATCCCAGATTCCTCGGGCGCATTTGACTTCAATGCAAACTATGAAGGGGATAAGTGGAAATGTCAATTGCAAGAAACAATATTCCCTTCAGAATGTGCCCAAGAAGGATGGGGATTTGCAATCAGGTCGGCATACCAGTTTCTTCCTTGAGAAGTGTAATAGTTCAACGCAGCAGAGTAGAGTTGGTGAAGCCCCATTTCAATCCCTAGAACCGTGCAGGGAGCATCCTAAACCCCAAGCAGGTTCCTCATCTGATGTGGATAAATATTCCAGGAAAGGTGATGTGAAATTGTTTGGTAAAGTTTTAATATCCTCCCAGCAGAAACCAAATTCCTGTGCACAAGAAGCTGATTATAGTAACAGCCAGGATTGTAAAGCAGTTCATCAGTCACTGAACCTGAAACTCAGCTCTGACCAGAAGGTCAATTGTGATTCTGCTCAGTCAAAGTTCGACTGTAATAACTATGTTGGGTCTGAGACTATTCCTGTTACGAGTTTTGGTTTTTGGGATGGGAATAGGATACAGACAGGGTACCCTCCTTTGCCTGATTCTGCTCTCTTGTTGACCAAGTATCCTGCAGCATTTAATAATGGTGTTATGCCGCCACCCTTGCATGGAGTTATTAGGAGCAGCGACTGTTCCTCGAATGGTGTTTCTGTTTTTCCTAGCAGTGAACTAAGTAGCAGCAATGGACTAGCTGATTATCAGGTGTTGAGGAACCGAGATTTGCAGTCTTTTACCTTGGATATAAAGCAACCACAAGATGTGTTGTTCACTGAGATGCAAAGGAGAAACAGGTTTGATTTAGCACCAGGAATGCAACAGCAAGCAAGAGGAATGTTGGGAATCGACGTTGTTGGGAGAGGAGGGGTTCTTGTCGGAGGGCAGTGTTCTGGTGTTTCAGATCCTGTGGCTGCCATCAGAATGCACTATGCAAAGGCTGGACAACTTAGCCTGCAGGCAGGAAATGTGATCAAAGAGGATGATAGATGGAGAAGTAATGGAGGATTGTAGGCAGTGATCAAAGGGGATGATAGATGGAGAAGCAATGGGGGATTGTAGGCAGGCAGGTAGCTTAAGTGGGGAGAGGTGCTCTTAGCAGAAGCCCTCTGCGGCAAAATATATCTTAATTTTTTTGTCGCGTTGTATTATAGTTTTTGGTATTTCATTTCAGCAATGATAGGGCAGTGGACAGTTTAAAACTCCCATCTTTTTCTTTTTGTCAGGAGATTTCTAGATCTTGTAATGTTGCAGGTGCTTTGTATTTGTTGTATTTGATGAAAATACAGAAAATAATCCGTCAAAAAATTAGGAGGAGAAAGAGCAATTCATGTTTTTATATGACTAGTTTTCTCCGAACTTGTGACAGCTCTCTTTTCATGCTCTATATATATCTGATTACGTCTGTATCTGACTTGCAACCTAAACTTCATAGTTGTACTCGGTTCACTGTTCCTTGAATCCTAGCGCTCTCTCATGCAGATCTTCTGCAAGGAGACCACTGAATTGAAGTTTAGCTTCTTGAACTGAGGAAATGCAATAGGCAATTTATATGAAAAATTCTTTGTTCTAACGTAGGAAGCACGGTTGGGATGGGAATGTCTATTGATGTGCTGTTGAAAAGGAAAAGACACTTCCAAAAGTTTATCACTACCTTCTTATTACCTTTTTCTTTTATTTTTGTGCTTTTTACTAGTTTAAAGGTGCAAGTTGCATGTGATGTGTTGACTGACAGCTGGGGTTGGTGGGTGGGATCAACGTTTTGTGAAGGTTTCAACATAGTGGGTCACCAAACTATGACTTGGTAGGTAATTGGATGCCACTTCTTTGGTCAACTCAACCACTTCATATCCAACTATTGATTGCTGCATTTCATGCTCACATAATAATATCTCCGTCCCTCTCAAGAGATTAGTTGGAACAACCAAATCTACACTCCCTCAGCTTCCTCATAAAAAGAAAAATCATCAAACCGCTGAAGAACTTTTCTATTTTTTCTTTTTTCATTAATATAAATATTTGCTAAAAGAAGCTTGTGGGTTCTTGAATCTTGCAAAAGTCTCGATTGTAAAGACAAATTCCAGGCATTTTGAATCTATTCCTGAATGGGAACTGCGTTAGGTCAGTATATACTTGAGCTCCCCCTGAAGCTCATTCAGGACCCGGCAGGGACTTGTGATTTTATACACTTTTTGCAATAGAATAATTAACTCATTGCCCTGGATGAAAGAGGGTCCAAAGAGAATGATGGTTACACACAAAAAGCCAGAAAGATAACCGAATATCTATGGACAAACACATAGCTATTGATAAAAAGATCTCAAATTTAGAGTATAGCATTAGTACAAGATATCTCCTCCCATATTTATTTCACCAAATCGCTGAAAATGAAAATGGAAAGAATGGAAAATCAAGGTTGTAGATGCACGGACCTGCTACAATCAAGACACAATGAAGTACAGGATAAAGTAAGATGACCATTAGCAGAACACATCGGTTGGTGATGAGGCAATAGGAACAAGTGCAGAACTCGAGTTCCAATCGGTATTTTCCCTGCAAAGCCCATCTCTAGTTCCAGCAACTGCCAACGGATTTGGCCCAAAACTTGAAGTTTCAGCAAAATCAGTTTTCCTTGTACCAACCGTCTTCAGCCGATGCCTCTCTGCTCTAGAACCAATTACCTGTCCTAGAATAGATGCTGCGATGGTAAATGCCATGGCTGTCTTAGGCATCAATACAGATTTCCTAAGCATGGCTATGAACGGCACAGCAGCATGGACAGCAGCAAACCATGATGGTGAGAATTTTTCGGTGTGTTCTCTCCATATTCCTAAAGGTATATTAGCCGCCATTCCTAAAACGCCAATGACAAGTATTTTTGCTGGCAGAGGCTGTGGCCTGAGGTTTTTCGCAAAAGCTGTTTTTGCTAGAGCACTCCGGGCAGCAACAATTGCTGGAGGACACCTATACTTCATGCCAGGAGGGGGCTGAAGGGCCTTCGCTACAAGAGGAAGGACATGACTCACGGCCCGATATGACTTTGCAATGGGGCAGTTTCCATTTTGCAACCACTCGTTGCTCATTGCTTCATGTTCTGATTTCCCTCCCTGAAAGGAAAAGAAAAATATCAAAAGATAATTCATACATGAACATTGTTACAAAGTCTTAACCATAAGGACATCTATACTTAAGTATAGGATAAAACAATATCTGAACATAATACTCGTAAAAACTGTTCTAATATTTCTATGTCTAGGAAGATTATTAGCAAACTAGGAAAACTGGGAGGCTAACTTACTTCTTCCATGAGTAAGAATTGATTTCTATTATAAGCATAAATGAAACAAATCCAACATTTCTGGAAATGCAGACTGGTAAAGAAAAAAAAGGGTACCTAGTCAACTACCTTTGAAGAAGATTCCTTTTTGGATGAATTTGAGTCCTTGTTTTCTTTCTTTCGCTTCCCAGAGAAAGCATCAAACCCAAAAGGTCCCCCAGGACCAAAAGCAGAGAGGCTGATGGTAGCTGCTCTTGCTGCCAAGGGATTGAATTGAGCCGGTGATGATTCAGATGTTGATTTCTCGGTGCGAATAAATGACCTCCCAGTAAGTGGAACAACTCCATTCTGCCCATGGAAGACCCTGAATGCCATATCAAAATTGGGACCATCCTCAAAGATAGGACCTTTCCCGTCCCGTACCTAAGAGAAGCAAGAAAGGGAGCCTATAACCATTGAAAGTATAATAAAGAGGAGAACACAACAAGGCCTAGTTCATAACCATGCAAACAGGTAAAGTGAAAAGGAGGTACACAACTTACAGGAATAGGGAAAGCCGCTGATGTTAAGAAGGAGAAGTTAGTTGGTTCATTGATGTTCCTCAAAAAAGGACATCTAACAATGTCCTGGTTAAAATGTGAAGAACCACCATTCAAGTTTTCGAAGCCAAATTCCATTATAGAAAATCTAAATGTCCTGCACAATATGAAAGGAATTTCAATATTGTACATTTTGATCTATAAATGGCAAGAAAAGTTGAGAATTGAAATCTAGATCAAGCAACATTAATATGGAAAGCTAACAATTTGTAACTCCAAAATGAACACGTATTTACTCACATCCCTAATATGAGGAGGAGCATCTTTTGGAGGAGAACAAATGAAAACAAAAAAGAACTCATGACCTTGGATTACTTTATGCGGAAAATAGCAATAGCCAACTGCCAACATGTAATAATCACAAGGGAAAAACCTGTCTGTCTAAGATTGTTTATACAGCATTACTGAAATACATGCAGCATCTTAGAAAAGCATAAGGATCACTAGAAAAACCAAGGGCTGCACAACTGAGAATATCACAGTGGAACGAACCTTCTAAATTATTCAACCAACTGAAGAAATCATGATTCTTTAACTACTCCATAAGATATGTTCATAGGTCAAAATGTCTACTTTTCATAGCTGCCCGAATGTAATGAAATCCCTACACATCGGAAGGGATCCAACAGATCTCAAATAAGACACTGCTGTAACCTCGGGAACTTAAAAACCGACAAATCCCACGAAAACTGTTTATAAAATATCAACTAAGAACACTTCATAAAATCAAATTTTGTTTATTAGATGCAAATGATTAACCTAATAATCATCCATCTCAACGAGTTTCTTAAACCCACGCCAGTTGATACACAACTTGTTCTATAATCTCAACACAAGCCCAGAAATTCAACCTTTCCCTTCTGTTTTCCTTCTAATTTTCTTTACAATGCAAAATAAACTATCTAAAAAGAAAGAGATAATATTTCACAAGGATAAGGTCCAAAGGTAACCCACATCAGTATCACCCGGAAGAAGAAAAGAATCACAGCTAAACAAACATGTGAAAACTGAAAAAAAAAACAAAATGAAACCAAGAAATTTGGGAAAATTCAATTGAAACCATAAAAAACAACAATCAAACCACAAAACCCACGAATTAGAACTCGAACAAAATCCCCAAAATGAAATAATTTCACAACAGATCATATCAACAAACACAAAAGGAAGGAAACGGGTCCACGAAAGAAAACACCCTACCTTCAATATTCTAAGGAGGCAATGCTCAAGAGGCTTATACGATCAAAAACCTTGAGCAAAAAGAGATCTTTTTAGAGAGAGAAAGGAGATTGAGTAAATTCGGAGTAGGTAAGAAAGACGATGGCGAGACAGAGGACAGAAAATGTACAAAAGTTGGTATTTTCCAAAGAGATAGAGTAAAACGACGACGTAGGTGGCGCAACTACTCCACACGCCAGTTATAAGAGCGCGTGCACGCCGAACGCCTCATTTGATTTTCTTTACATGCATAATATTATATATAACAAATTGGGAATTTTCTTCTTGTCTTGAATGAAAAAGATTAGGTCAATATTTGCTACCTGTTCTTCAATCTTCATTTGGGGGGTAGTGTGGGGGGTGGGGGTGGGGGTGGGGATGGGTATAGAGCAATGGCAAAGGATATTTTCATATAAAGAAAAGAATATATTATATATATATATAGTCAAATATTTGTGAAAATAATAATAAGTCTTTTATAAACATATATTATAGTGTAGAACTCGTGTTATGCACGATTAAATACATAATGATACCTCCTCAAATCTTTTTTCTAAGCTCAAGGACAAGGGGGTAGGCCCCCGCTAGACAGCCCAACAAGCCAAGACTTGCTACTCCAAGAGGAAGGTATAAAAACCCATAAAATTGTTTCTTTCTTTTAATCTGTCTGGCCCCAAAAGTAAGACTAATACAACAAGTCAAATCATCATATAGTAGGACGACCACATCATACAAGTGGCGGATACATTAAAACACTCATAGTAGAATCTGGTTAGAATTGGCTCTTTAATCAGCAAGTAATTGCATCCTTATATACCCGAACAGATGAGCAATGCTTGGTAAAAACGATCATATCTTCGTCTAGATAAATTCAAATTTCATAATTCTTTTCTTATTACAAAGTTAACACAAGCAACTATCTAATGACACTAGATTTGCAACAACTAACCCTTGGAGTTTGCTCTATGGAGGCTGATAAATTGAGGCATGGCGCAGTTGTTGAAAGGAGTGGATTGGCCCAGGAAGTGCGGAGGAAGCGTGAAAAAATAAAAAATTAACGATTAAACATATAATAAATCCCAATCAAGGGGTGTATCCTTGACCTATTCCCTGGCGTTCAGTGTACAATGAAACAATAAAGGCCATAGAAAACAAAGAAAAAAAAAGAGAGGAAATAATATTAAAAAGAGAACCTCAGGCTCGTAGTTTTTCTTCAATCGACTTCTTGCATTGATTCCTTTCTCCAGACTCGTTCACGGTGAGATCTTGATCTGAAGATCCTTCAAAGAATGACATTCTACCACTAAAAGGATGAGCACAAAACCTCCCCAGAAGTACAAAGAATCAACAACTTTTGTAAAAATTGTGGCCCATGACCAATAGTGGGAGGTCCAAAACCCACCACTCATTTTGGCCCTCTTCTATTCACCAAGGCCCAACTCTCACTCACTCAGCCCACAACTTGCCAGACCAAACCCTTGACCCGACCCGGTTAGTTTAAATCCTCTCAATCCTAACTCAAATAATTTTTCACTCTTCCCTCTCTTCTCTCACTTCACAACGGCTGCATCTCTTCTCCTCTATCTCAAATCGGCTCCTTATCTTCTCCCTTCTCTCTGGTTCTTCAACAATGGCTTCCCAATGGCGTTGAGAAGGCACACTACAGCCATCCTCATGCCTTTCTCGTCTCTATAAATTCCTTATCTCATTCTTATTTCAGCAACCCAAAAATACATAAGGATAAATCCTTGTGTTCTTAAATCTCTTTGTGAAAACCTTTATGGTTGGCTTTGTGGCTAAGTTCTTAGTGAACGAGTGGTGTTTCTCCTAGTGAGAAAAAGGAGCAACCGTGAGTGTGTGGGTTGCCGGCCTTCTCGTGGCCGTGTCGACCAACCTCGAATCTTTGGCTCCTTGAGCTGACAATATTTATTTGCTTTATTTTTTATTTACTGTAATTGTCGATTCATTTTGTGCTCATCATTTTGGGATAAATTTCCAACAGTGGTATCAAAGCAAGGTCTCTGATCCTTTCCATCGGTGGTGGTATTTTCTCTTTAAACCCTCCCTGCCCCAGATTTTATATACTTTTTATTATTTATTATTCATATGTAATACATTAATAATAAAAAAAATTATAGTGTTACATGTAAATCTTTAAATAATTTTGCAATCCAACTCTATATAAAAAATATAAAAATAAAAAATTAGTTGATGAGAATATTAATAATTTAGATTAACATATGTTAAGGTATTTAAATTGATATTATTTATTAGAAAATAAAATATTAATTGAATGTATTTTTTTATATTATATAATTGATTGTAGATCAATAAAATGATATTACTTGATGAAAAAATTAATAAGTTAGATGAACGTATATAATCATTTTAGATTGAAAACTATATTACATATTTAAATCTAAAATGTATTATTTATTAAAATAATAAAATATTAATTGAATGCATTCTTTGTATTATATAATTTATTATAAATCGTTAAATTATATTACTTAATGAGAAAATTACTAATTTAGATGAACGTATACTTTGTCTTATACAATTCATTTTAAATTGAAAACTATATCTTATTAGAATTATCTACATCTAAAATGATGGCTATTTTTAATACATAATTTGAGACACTTGTATAATATACAAAAATAAGAATAAAATCAAAAAATATTTTTTAATTTTATCTTTAATTTCCCAATTTATTTAACTAATTCATTAATAAGAACATTACCATTTGATGAAATCAAATCTCAAAAGAATTACTGACAAAGGGATCAAATGAAACAAAAAAATTGTGTTTGAACTAAAAATGCAAGTTTTATTTGCTTCACCAGAGCCAAAACAGGCACTAAATATGTAATTCTCTATCATTACAAAATTATCTTCTAATTTTGTGTTGTAAGGAATGTAACAATTGGCATGTCCATAAAATCCCATTAGCTATGCATATAAATCCTCACAAGACGTGCAACACAAGCGTCAAGTATGACCTCTTCGTGGGGGGGTTCAAGAACCATAGTTCAGATTAACGTTTAACTCAATTAGTAAAAGTATTACCCTTATAAAATAATTTAACAAGAGTAATACAAATTAATTCCATAAATATCACATTTCTTTATATAAATGCAGTAGAGAGAAAGCGGAGATGAAGCATTATTACACTTGACAAAAATTTAATCTTGGAATGAGAAAGCAAGTGAAACAAGCCAGGAAAAAAAAAATCATCTACTAACCTAATTCAAAAACTGATTGTGAGAATTCTTGGCAAGACATAATATACATCGGATATGCATATTTGAACATTACAACTCCACCTAACTCTCCCACCAAAATTCATTGGCACAACCTTTACTAGACCACAATGGAAACATGGAAGAACAGTTATGGTCTGTAAGTTGTGAATGCTACTAAAGCAGATACATTCATTTATGGATGCTCATGCTGGGATCGAATCTGAGCTACTGCTTTGAACAGAATGTGTTTTTCTCTCTGCTTGGAGGGACCGACATAGCGATTCAAGCTTTTCCTTCTGATTTCTTGTTTTCTCTAGTTGTTTCTTCATGCGTTCACGCTGCTCATAGAAGAAGAATGTAATTATGCTTAAGTGCATGAACTACAATTAGGTATAAGGAAGTTCACAAATCTATTAGAAGAGTAAATAAAATTCACAAATTTCTGCCTTTGGAGTATAACTTGACTTCTCCTTTTAGGGGAAAAAGAAAAAAGGGAAAGAGAATGTGACCGACTTCTATATGCATCGCTCAACATATAAGGAAGTTCAATTATAACATGTCATCATACTCGCAGAGTTTCTAATCTATATGTCTCAAATAGGTAAAACATGAAGAACTATAAGAAATTGACAGAAAATGTCCAATGGTAACAGATTTAGTGTTTCAGTGTAATCTCCAAGGTTCCAAGTTTAAGGCATAATCACAGATTTACAGTTAAAAAGAAGAGGTCATTTCAATGGGATGCAAAAAGATCACACCTAATGCGTCTCTGTGAAAAATTCGTCAGATAAAGAAAAGATAGAAAAGAAAAGGGATGAATTGGGAAGTCAATGGATTTCCATGTACATGAAATTTTGGAAAAGGAATAGGTGGATCAACATTAGAAGAAACTATGACGGTTAAAGCAGAAATATATCTGGAAAAGTTAGTAATGTTCAAATGCTGTGTAAAGCAAGGCTTACCTCATCAGCAAGTTCTATAAGAGTAACATCTGATTTTTCACATTTACTCTTCAAGAAGGTGTTTTCCTTTTTGAGTTCTTTTATTGATTTTGCCATCTGGTTTCAAGCACATACAGGAGCGTAAGTTGTCTAACAAATAAATAAAATATGCAGATGAAAATCTCTATAAAACTAGGCATTATCACTGTACCTTCTCAATTTCTTGCTTAAATGTTTCAAAAACCTCATTGCTTTTCAATAATGCTTCCTGCAAAAGAAAGAAAAACACGGGAGCAAGAATCAGCAGTATATGTTACGTAATCAATCATGCACCAGAGTGCGTTAACAATAATAAAAAAATGAAAAGAATAAGATGATAATAGCAACCGAGATGTTAACTTAACCTTCTATTCTTCACTATTTTTCTAGCAGTGTATTCAGTCAAACACAGATATGAGACATTCATGAAAGTGCCACACTACGTTTAACAGATCAATGAGCAAATAATATAGTGAATTTACAGATTCTTTGGATGGGTATCAATTTAGGTTTTAGAATAAATTAAACGTGTCAGTTTTACATTTAGAAGTCCAAATTATCATTTCACTAAAGCAGATGACATGACATTAATAAATCCAATTCCACAACCACCAATGAGAAACTACTTGCATTATGTTTCTGAAACTGCTGAAGTGAAAAGTCTTTATTTTTTTGTAAATGCAGAACATTATGGATCACCAATTCTGCCAGAGTTCAAAGTTAAAACATCTGAAGACATATTCTTGTCTGGTTGACACCTTCAGTTAGAGCTTTAATAATCAAAATTATATTAACGAAGTTTTTGATTTGTACTCAATTTCTTAGGACAATCAAGGTGTGTAATCTAGAAATTGATTTCCATTCACCTAAAAGAACAAAAAACAAACATCAATTGTGCACATCCTGTTTATAGAATTTATTCAGCATACGCAGACCTGGAACTGTTGGAACTTTTCACCATCAGCTGTTAATTGCAACCTCAAATTCTTTTCAGTTGCTAAAAGTTGTGCCACTTGTTCTGCATATAGTTTCATCTGGGACTGCTCCTGCTTCAATTTCTCTTCATGTTGCTGAAGTTTCAAATCAGCAAGCTGAAGTTCAAGTGTTTTCTGTTTCAGCTGCAAAACCAAATGGTAGAAAGTTCAACATCCGAACCAAACTCAATAGATAATTAGAACTTTTTCAAATAAGCGGAACCTCTATGTTATGAGAGATGCCTACCTGTTGTGCATGTTGTTGCTCAGAAAGAGCATATTGATCAACAAGTTGTTTTAACTTGGTCTTTAACCTGAAGTTAGAGAATTTTGTACATCATAGAAAAGTGGTAAATATGCCAATAACATCTGTTTAGAAATCCATTATCTTTTGCTGTTTTTCTCACAAACTCTATAAAGTGTACATAATTTTCTATTTTAATCAATTTTTCCATCCACAGTTATTTGTAATAGGAACAGATAGATCCTGTACCAGAAATAAAATATCAAACGATGCGTCCAACTAATATAATTCACTAGATAAGACCTGGAGTACCAAGGTTCTAAGATTGTTTATCACACAACTGAAATCACAAAGGTTGGTCCAAAAGATTGCAGATAAGACTAACATGACATTTGGGACCGGTGTAAAACAAAACGAGAGAGAGGAGAGCAGCAAATTCAACTGTGTGCCAAGAGATGTTGGGCAAAAGTTGCACAATAGAGATAAGTTTTGACCATATATTATGACTCCATGCAAATGGGCCATAACTGATGTAATGCATTCATTCAGGTTCATAAATTGTTAAAGACAGATGCACTCTGGGATGCAGTAGTCACGGCTTTCAGATGGAACTTTACTGACAACTGATTATCCAAGACAAAGAACAATAACCTCCCTATGTATTATGCAACAGATCAATCTACATTAAGTGCTAAACAGGAAAGTGGGAAATGTCAAGGGTCTGTTCTCCTACAGGGGTTTTTCTGATTAAAAAGAAATCAAAACTTAAGCAGTTTAGTCCACTCCACTCTGCGTAATAGCAAAACCATAAGAAGTTTTCATTGCAACAGTATAGTCAACAGTGACAAGGTCTTAAACAATCACATGAAGTGAGATCGTCCAGGATTTTCTTACATCTCATTCTCTTTTAGCTGAGATATGCATTCATCTTTCTGCTCCTCCAGCTTACTGCTTACTTCCTACAATAGAGTGGGGAAAACATAAACACAAAAGAGAAGAAAATGGCTAACCATGGTTCAGGGAAAGTCTTAGTTAGTTGGGTGCTACAAGAAGAAGATACAAAATTATGCAATAACAAGCTACCCAATTCAACTAATACCATTCCTGTGGCAATCAGGGGAGCAAGCCATAAAGCCAAGATCCTAATAATCCAAAATAGAAATCCTGCTGGTAATTCATCATTTGGTCACTTGTGGCTTGAGATCCAAACATCTTACACACACACCTCCAAGAAAATCTATTCAACTTAACACTCCTAATTATTATCTGGTGCAATTATTTTAGGCTGGTGCATTGACAACATGAAATATGGTGAGGAGTACATTCTTCATTCAACATTTGAATCCAATCTGGTATTGTATGCAGACACTAGTAATGACATAGAAGAGCTTTGCAACACAACCAATGAATAATGCCACTAAAAGAAGTCAGTCTTAATAAGGATAAGAGAAGAGGTTCATACGGGGAAGGGGCAGCAACTAACAACTACAACGAAGTTGGGCGACATTAAAAATTTAGAACAGTGTCGTAGGAACTTCTAATTTGATTTACAAGTTCTCAAACATTCCCTCCCTCTAGTATCGAATAGTACAAAGTTCATTAAGAACAGGATACACAGCTTGCTCTATACAGATTGTGTATGCTCTTTATGATATAAACTAAGCCTGCCAATATTGCTGCCACAAGTCAAAGCCATCCCTATGATTTCTCCGCTCACCTATCTAAAAGATAACCACACTTTTAATGCTTAATGCATCGCAGTTGATGCATTACCTTTTCAAGGTGGCATATATGTGCTCACACTTGTCCCCCACTCCCCCTCCTTATGGACAAATATGTCCAGCTATTTCAGGGTCATACTAATTCAAGGTTTAAAGGTACAAAATGTTAACTGAAGCACTATTGTTGCCCATATTAAAAACCTAGACATACTTGTCAAGACAAAGAAAAAGTGGACATGTTTATGCCGATGAATACAAAACAATAAAGATGTTGGAGATTGTACTGGAACTGATAGTGATCCAATAACCAAAACGTAAGGAATGACAAAACAGAATTTAAAAATACATTATCAACTGATCAAAATATGATAACCTTAATGGCATCTTGGAACTTGTTTGACAGATCTAATCTCAAATTTTGACCCTCTGTTGACACTCGTTTACATTCATCCTGAAATAAACAAGGAATCAGTGATTAGAAAGGACAAAACTATCACCAACATGAAATTGTGCATTGGGATAAACAAGGAACCAGTGACTTAAAGGCCACCTAATACCAAAACATTGGCAAACATTAGGAAAATACAGATTATAGTCCAGATGTAAAGCAGTCAACTACATCTTCATTCCTAATATTAACACTAGTTAACAAGTATATTGGAAAAAAGCCAACATGAATAAAAAAATGTTCTAATTTGAATACATAAAATAAGAAGACTACTTGTACCTTCACATGCACCTATAGGGTCATAATAGATTGACAAACATGGAGAGAGGGACCCAAAGGTTTCCCAATTTTTTGATGATATTACTTGTATGATATGCAATCCAGTCTGATAATATAGGAAAGTATAAGATGAAGCAGAATCTGAAGAAGCCAAGGAATACCATTAACAATTTATTTTGACGTTGTAACTCCCGGCACAATGACTCAAGTTTATCTCTAACAGCAACAGCTGCAGAATAGAGGAATAGACCGGTTAAATAAAGCAATTTTCCCTGATATTACATCAAAATGCAGGAGTTTACTCCATTCAAGAACAAATATGATGGTCTACTAAGCTCATTTGGAAAAAAATTAAGTAAAATATGTCCAGCTATCAGCCGTGATACTAAGCATGCATAATATTTCACAATACAGTAGATGGAAATTATCAGGGGAAAAGTACAAATTACAAGGTTAAATTGGTCAGCTCTTTGAAATACAGAATCATTAAAACAAAAAAAACATGTAAGAAGAACCAAACTTACTCAAATCAAATAAAAAACCTACCAGAATCTCTCTCAGCAATTACTTGTTGATACTTCAAAGTGAACTCCAAAAACTCCTTCTCTGACTTGAAGGTACGCTTTACATTTTTACGCTTCACTTCAGGGGCCTCCTGGGAAAATACATTACCCATAAACAGCATGAAGTATTTGATTTTAACAAATTGTGCTGCATAAAAGAATTTCATGCGATATTGTGATTGTTTCAAACTACAGTAGCATTCTCTTAAGAAGGATCCAGAAGTACGAATTGATAATTATGAACACCATTCATATAATATTTTTAAATTACAGCAAAAGAGGAACAAAGATAATGTTAACCATAAAAACCTACTTATATACTTGTTTTTCTACGCCAATTAATTACTAATACCTTTTTGTTGTTTTCAGCACTTCCAGCCCCTGAAATCTCCCCTAAAGCAACCGTTTGTAATTCTACGCCTTCAGTAGCTTCAGAAATAGATGAAGTAAAGTGAAAATTAGTGAAGCTATAATAGCAAGGAAAAAATTTCAAGCAGTAAATCTTTGTAAGCCACCATGCAGGTCCATCATAGAAATGAAAACAAACATCAGCAACTTAATAGGCAAGTGCTAAAATAATCACCAGATATGCTTTACAAGTACCAGCATAAAACCATATTCCGAAAGCTACTATATGGATTCTGAATCAGCTCCCGCACCAAAGAAGTTAAACATGGCCATAATCAACTGTAGAACTTTCCATTGAGATGAGTGGCAAAGATCAATCAAGATACCTCACAAACTTTCAGAGCTGCAAAGCTCAATAAGTCACAACTAACACATAATTTTCTAATGAATTATGAAACACTACTTTAGCGACAATAGGATCTTTTTGACAGTGTGAGCCAGTTACAACTATGCAAGAAAGAGGTGGTATACACTTTGGCCAGACACAACTATCCAAAAAGGTGATGGTATACACTAACTGACTAACTGGAACAGAATGTTGTCATAATCAGTGTAACATATAGAAAGAATGGACAACGAGAGTTATGATATGGCCTAGTTGTCTTGTAGAATAGAACACCTTCTACCCTGATTTAAAGCAGTGAGCAGAAACCACCTCCACTCTCACTTGCGAAGAGGCCATCTTTTCCATGTATTGAGGCATTTTGTAGCTCAAAAAGTTAATTTAGTATGCAGACAAAAGGTTGTTCTGTATTTAAAGATTTACTTGATGCCACCTTAGTACATATACAAGTGGGCTCTACAACTTCTGCAGACACTATTACTTGTCACATGGCCTTTTTAGATGTGGGGAAGAAAGAAAAAATATTATAACTATTAAAAAAAGAAAAAGAAAACAGAATAGCAGAATTTGAAAAAAAATCGAGGGCAGACAGTATAACTAATTGATCAAAAGTCCGTTAGAGTTCTCCAATTGCAATATTTTGGTCGACCATCTATACCTTATCTATAGAACTTTCTTCTCCGCATGCCTTCCATTGGAGACATGGGATGTCATAACTGAAAAAGTCTTCATTCAATTCCCATGCATTCTAGCCCATTACAATTTCAAGAATCAATTTACATGCAGCAAACGGCAAAGCCACAAGAATATATTTCAGCACAGTCAATGCCAGGATGTAAACGAAACTTTCCACTAAACCCCCACATCCTATATCTATGACATTCATAATTCAAGTCGACCATGTAAAACTATACCAAAATCATCTCAAGAAGCCACTTAAAAACTGCATCAAACAAAAAACTTTACAAAAGCAAATAAATAAGAAACATTACATTTCTGTTTAACATGTCCTTCACCAGGAGCTGCGATAACATTTGCCATAGCCGTTGATTGACTTCGATCCCCCGCATTCTCAACTAATTTACTCGAAGACGAACCGCCATCTCCTATGACAACTTCGGGCAGTGAATCGGGC
Organism: Sesamum indicum; assembly: GCF_026168435.1. NCBI lineage: Eukaryota > Viridiplantae > Streptophyta > Magnoliopsida > Lamiales > Pedaliaceae > Sesamum > Sesamum indicum. The sequence goes on along the minus strand of NC_142660.1, from coordinate 19,803,845 downwards.
TCCAGTAATTTTTCTTCCTTATAATCCGTCACCGACTCCTTCAATGGCTCCGCAGAAGAGGATTCGACAAACCCATCAGGCAACGAGTCCGCTTCTGGAAGCTGATTCACCTCCGGGTTCGGGTTCTCCATTTTCACCTGCATATTCCAACAAGCCCTCAGCTCTGGAGATAACGAAAAAACATATTTTCTCTCACATTGCTATACATTTGATGAAGAGAATTTGAAACCCTAACCGTACATATGAAATTATACGCATAATACACACGCACGGATTAGATATACGTACAGTGACGAGGTCTGTAGGTATCAGAGAGATTCGGAATTGGGAAGAAGGATAAAGAGAAGAGTGGGAAGAACAGAGGCGTTTAGATCTGGGAATTGGGTCTAATTTGGGTTTGCTATAGTTGAGTCTGTGCAGTGGGACGGTGATATTATGCTTATGGACATGATCTTGGAGTTTTTGTTTGTTTTGTTAACGGTGTCTGCAGTGGTATAGCAAGAAAGAAAAGAAGATCTGGGAATTGGGGAGAAAGAGAAAAAACAGGAAATGAGAAGAGTGGGAAAGAGATTGGGGTTTTAAAATTTAGAGTTGTCTGAAAGAAAGAGAAAGTGTATTTTTTTTTTAATAAAATTGTTGGTGAGATTTAAAATTATTGGGTTGTATACTTTTTTAATAAAATTATATTGTTGTAAGTTAATAATATTAAATATTAGTATATTAATTATAAAAATATCAATCATATGGTATAATATTTAATTTATTGTTATAAATATAAATTACTAACTAGTTTAGTAATATAATTCATAAAAATTTAGAATATATATCAAATTAGCAAAATACTTGCATATGATTTTGTATATTTAACTAAACATAAGTTATTTTTAAAAGTTGTTGATCTCACTATATAAAAAAAATTAAGAGACGAATTATTTAATTGAAGTATAGAATTGTAATTGATCTCATTGTATATATAATAAATTAATAGTAAGATTTCAGCAGCGTGGAGGGTCTATTTTTGATAGATTTGGTGCGTATAGTTGAAATGGCAAGCATAGGTAGAGCACGCTAGGGAAGGGTAGGGCGTAGGATCACGCTCGGGATCTGAGCAGTTTGTAAAAGGCCAGGTTTCAAATGACAATGCCTAGGTGGATAGCAAGGATGCGGCAGTAGAGGGCAGTGAGCAGTGGAGGTGCAGGGGTAGCATGCGGTGGAAAATGAGAGTGGTGATGGTGGAATGTTGCAAGGTTTGAATCAGATAGATTTGGTGTCGTCTACATTCTAGGGGCCTAGATAGGATTTGTCAATGCAAGTGGTTAATTCGGAGGCTTAAAATGAAAATGGTCATGAGCTTGGTTTAGTTCAAGTTCCAGTGTTTGTGGCTTGGGGACTCATGGAGCAGAAACCGCGGGGGAAGCAAGGCCAAAGAGGCACGGTGGGGTCCAAGGTGGGTGGGGGTCAGAAGAGATGCCGCGGTATTAATATCATAGAAACAAGCCCTGAGGGTGAGCATGCTAGTAAAAGAAGGATCCTAAAAACTGAAGAGATCCCATTCCTTTCTGCCGCAGCCTTCGCTGACAGCCATGGAAAATCTTAGCCTGGAACTGTCAAGGGTTGGGAGCCCCTTGGACAGTTCGGATGTTGCGAGAGCTAGTAGGGGTTCCTTCAAAAGGCAAAAGTAGGGATTTGCTGCTATTGTGGCGGAAAGATGTGGATGTGTAGATCCAGTCCTTTTCAGCTCATCATATTAATGCAATGGTGCAAGAGGAAGTAGAGTTGGCGCGGTGGCGTTTCTCAGGATTTTATGGGCTTTTAGAGGTTGCAAAATGGAAATTCGTGTGGTCTCTCTTGCGTCAGTTAAGTAGACAATCATACAGACCTTGGCTCTGCATGGGTGATTTTAATGAGATTTTGAGCCAGTGGGAGAAGCAGGCCATTAATACACGAGCTCCATGGCAAATTACGGCATTTAGAGAGTGTTTATCAGATTGTAATCTCCATGATTTAGGGTATTGTAGGACGTGGTTCACATGGTGCAATTAGAGGGAGACTCCAAGAATAGTCTGTGAGCATTTGGACCGTGCTTGTTGCAATGAGGGGTGGACGTCTTTGTTTCCAGCAGCGGTTGTTTCTCACATTCACGAGGCTCGCTCGGACCACGTCGCACTACTTCTAACCTCGGACGGGAATCCTAGAAGGGGGAACAAACAATAACAGAATCGTCTCCGGTTCGAGACTGCCTGGTTGTGTTCAAAGGATTGTAAGGGGGTGATCAAGAAGGATTGTTCAAAGGATTGTAAGCAGCCGAATGTGTCAGAGGAGATGAACTTGGATCTGTTTCGCCCATTCACTTCTGAAGAGGTCAATTAAGCACTTAATCCAATGCAACCTCTTAATTCTCCTGGACCTAATGGTATGTCCCCGGTCTTTTTCTAGAAATTTTGGTCTATTGTGGTGATGCATGCAATTTTAGCACAGGGCCAAAGTTCTTGAATCTTGATGTTGGATTTGGGCTAATTGAGTGAAAGCTCTTGAGAAAAAGGACCTGCAAACCAACACGTTAGCACGCCGATACTTAAGTTACTCCTGGATTTAAGAATAAATAAATATAGGAATAAATTATAACGAGAAATTGTGATTGAAATAAGAATTTCACAAGTAAGAACACGAACTTTAGAATGTTAGAGTGGCAGTGAGAGAGTTTTCCGAAGGTGGAAAGAGGGGGGGCCTCCCTGTTGAGGGTAGCCCTTGTATTTATAGAGAAATTCCTATATGGCAAGAGTCTCATGCTGTGCGTCTGGCGAGGGAGGCAGGAAAAGGTTGCATCTTATCTGTTTCTTGAACAGCAAGTCTTTGAATAAGGTAGGACTCCTTCATGAAAACTCCTGCCTCGCAAGGAGTCCTCTTGTGTGATTACTCTAGCTTCTTGAGGGCACCTTTATTCCTTCGGGCTGGCTTGTAAGGTAGCGGCAGGCCTTTGGACTAGGCCTCCTTCTTGGACCAGGCTTGATAAGGTAGGCTTCATCTTTGGATTGACTTTGGTATGGGGGGCTCCCTCTTGGCTGAGCCTAGTGGGCCTCCCTTTTGGGCCGAACCATATTGTAGGGTGCCCCCTTCTAGGGTTAAACCCAGCACCTGACTGGGCTGACACTCTCCCGGGCTGGCGGGTCTATGCTTGGGCTTGACATTTCTTCTTGGGCCAATCCCTTTTGGGCTATACTCATCATGTGGGTTCTTCAAATATTTAATCAACATATTCTTAAAGTTGCATTAAATCATGCGCACATTGTGCTTCTCCCCAAATGTTTCATCCAGAGGTTGTTTCTGGCTTCCGCCTTAACTCTCTTAGTAACGTAGTATACAAATTAACCTCAATTGCGAATTGGCTTAAGCCCCTTCTTGATAATTTATTTCATATATGCAATCAGCCTTTGTCATGGGCCTCTTGATTCTCGATAATGTCCTTATTGCTTATGAGGTCAATCATTACCTCACCCACAAGTATCAAGGTAACACCGGTCATGTGTCTCAATAAAGCCTACGACCGTGTGGAATAGATTTTTCTTGAACGAGTGCTCCTTTTATTAGGATGTAATTCTCTCTTTGTGGCACTAATTATGTTGTGTGTCACTTCAATGTCTTTTTCATTTATGCTTAATGGAATACCTTTCAGTTATTTGCAACTGGGAAGAGGTCTTCATCAAGGAGATCCCCTATCCCATATTTGTTTCTTTTTTCTGCAGAGACATTCAGTGGCATGGTGCGTAGGGCTGAGGAGGAGGGGTTAGTGTGTGCCGCAATGGACAATGGGTGACTTACTTATTATTTGCAGATGATACGTTGATTTTCTGTGATGCTAATCGAGAAGAACTTCAAATTTATTAGCGGTTTGCTGGCTAAAGTTGAAAGTGGATTGGGGCTACAAGTGAAATATCAAAAAATTGTGGTGGTGTTTAGTAGGAACATTCCTTTACAAGTTCAGGAGGAATTGGCAGAGTTAGATGCGGTGGTGGGAATTGCTAAGCATGAGAAATATCTAGGCTGACTCGCCATTATTGGCCGATCAAAACAAGAAGTGTTCGTGGGTATTAAGGGGGGTTTGGCAGCGCCTACAAGGTTGGATGTTTAAACGTCTATCCCAAGCAGGCAGTGTAGTGTTGATTCAGTCAGTCATCCAATCTATTCCAGCCTATGTTATGAGTTGTGCTTTAATCGTGGAATCACTATTGTTTGAGTTAGAATCCATGGCTGCTAATTTTTTTCTAAGTCAGGATTGTAATCGGAAAATACATGGATCTCTTGGCCAACACTTTGTAAGAGTAAGGAGGACGAGGGACTTGGTTTCAACCAGCTCATATACTAGAATTTAGCCTTATTGTCGAAACAGGCTTGGCGCTTAGCAATTAATCCACAAAGCTTGGCGCATCTAGTCCTTCATGCCAAATATTTCCCCAATAGTGGTTTCTTCAATGCACAGGTAAACCCAAACCCTTCCTTCACTTGGCATTCAATTCTCATAGCAAGACCACTTCTGGTGGGTAGTGTTCAGTGGGAAATAGGATATAGCAGGTTGATTAATGTGATGGGCCATCCACGGTTGCCACGCCCTCCAACCTTCAAGCTAATTGCACGTCCGAGATCTTTACCCACTTCTGCCACTGTGTCATTGCTTCTTAAGGAGGATCGCAGCTGGAATCAAGAGTTGATTAAGGAAGAATTTGCGAGCTATGATGCGGAGTGCATCCTTCGAGTCACAACTAGAACTGTACCAAGTAATGACAAATAGATATGGAACTTCGGTGAAAAAGGGATTTTTTCTGTCCAGAACACGTACGAATGAGTGATGAGACAGGCTGAGGAAGCTGGTAATCATTTGCTGTGGCAAATTCTGGTGCTATGGGGAAAAAACATTTCATCTAGGAAACCAAGGTACCGCCCAAGGTTCGATTGTTCGCTTGGCATAGTTGCAAGGATGCCCTACGCACACAACTAAATCTCTTTTCCTAAGGGATTCATCTAGAAGGCAAATTGCCTTTGTTGTGATCAGGTGGAGGATGGGTTAGATCACGTCTTACGTTGTTGCTCATTTGTCGGATTGGTTTGGGCTCTGTCTAATTTGCCTTGAATGGTTATTTCGCGGGAAGATTTGTTTGTGGAGGATTGGATGCATTTCATTCATAGACGTGTAGGACCGAGGGGTTTCGAGTGTTTCTTAATCATTTCATGGCTCCTGTGGAGTAACCGTAATAGCATGATTTTTTATGATCGGGTTTTGGACGCTAAGGCTTTAGTCGATCAAGTGTTTAGATCTTTTCGATTGCTTGATTTTTAGATTAATTGTTTGAAAGCTTGTTCAGGTTGTTTTGATTAATTAGGTTCTTGTATGCATGAACAGTTTTTAACATGTGATAAAAACTTTCTTCGCTGGTTAAAAAAAAAAAAGAAACTATTATATAAAATTTTGACCAACTCATTTAATGATACATCTCATATTTATATATGTCTTAGTTGGATGATATTTTTATGTCAAAATACAATTTCTTCATGCACAACATTTATAAAATATTAAATATATTATACTGTTTTAAGAGCCATATTCACATACTCATTCCACAGTTAAATTTGACATAATTAACAAAAAAACAAAACTTATATCTAATTGTATAGAGAATTTGTAATGCATTGAAAACAAACCAATGGACTCATTGTATTTTATTATACCTCTAACCAATGGTGCACCATTAGCCATTAGAGAATTTAACTCCTATTTCAATAATAATACCAATATAATATATTATCACAATATATATAAAGTGATAATATATTAAATAAAATGAAGCTTGAAATTAGAAAAGCTGCACTGATAGAGTGTCACGACACTTGTTGCTGACTTAAAATCATGATTGCCTCCCTACGTGCAGGTTTTAGCGGCTCATATAATTCTAAGATAAAACCCCATTAGTTCTAACAGTGTCTCATTCCATGTGCACGACCATAAAAAGACAAAGAAACAGTCCACACTCACGTTGCCAAAACTCCAAAAGTACTTTGTGGGAGAATATGAAGTGTTTCCAAAAATTGATAAACTGTAAACACAAAATTGACTCTCTCGACGTGTCAAATGAAAAAAGCAAATAGCCATTTAAATAGTGGTAAAAATTTGACCGTTATAAAATATTAAATAACCTAATAAAAATCATAATATTTATAATAAATTCAGTTATAAATAGGCCGCATTAATATATAAAATATAACGGTCAAATACTTATCAAACCTTATAAAACCGCAATTAAATCATTATAATAATAGGTCATAAACCTTAAATAAATATCTAATTAAAACGACACATTCATTAAGTTAAGATAAAATGTTGAAAATAATGTGATAATATAAAAAAATTTAAAGCTTATTTCCAAAACCCTGAGTTCGTGGGTCGGCCGAGCCTCTGGTTTCCTTAGCTTTTCTGCAATTTTCTTGAAATTTTCTGGAAATAGAAAAGCGTGGAAGAGGTCTCGTTCTTGATGACTTTTTGGGTGAAAGATAACATTTTGGAGTTGTTTCAGAAACATCTGCGAGGCTGTGGCCAATTGTGCTGTGTTTCTTTGTCGGAGCCCCTCATTTTAGTTCTGGGCTTATTTGAAACCGGAGGGTGCTTTCTCGTAAACTGGGGTAATTTTCAATTTCGTCCTTGCACTTTAGTTGAAGTCTCAAACTAGCTCTTAAACTTTTCAATGTTACCAATTCAGTCCTTTTCCTTTTTTCTTTCTTTCAAATAATTGCGCTTTCCTCATTAAAACATTGAGCTATGATCAATTTTTGGGTAAATTATAGTTTATTCTCACATTAGAAAAAAAAATATTATTGACGACAATTTTAATAGTTATGGTTAAAAGCAATGGTAAATAACTATTATTAATTATAATTAAATAAAATCAATACAAAAAATAACTTTTCCATTATAAAAAAAATATTTTTCACGACTAACAGTCATGTAAAAATATTTGTCATGGCTTTTAGCCGTCCTTGCAAAACCACGGCCAACAATCATTGTGTGGTTGTAGTTAATAACTTTTGCTATGCTATTTTATCTAACCATGAAAATTAATTATGATTAAATATTATAATTCTTCTAGTGTCATGTGGTTTGGCCTGTGTAATACTTATTCCCTATATTTCAAAAACTATATTCGTCGAATGTTAAGATACCGCTGATATGTTGCTCGATTAATAATGACATGTCAACACATAATTATTGTTCTTAGGAGTGACGAGGGTTGTCGTAGCTTTTGAACATATTGTGCCAAAACATCCGTCATGAGATGTGTATAAATTGACCCCCTGAACTTTCGAGTATGAAAAAATCACCCAAAATTTCTTCTTCTTGTGTCTAAATTCTTTAAAAATTTGTTTGATTTTTTCCTTTTCGCTTTATTTTTAAGAAATATCAAAGAATTCCATAAATTTATGTCGTCATTCAAGAACAAGAAATGATTCAATAAAGATACTTGAATAAGGGCAATCAAATCTTGAAGTGGCCAATATGTTTCAAATCTTGCTAGGTCAAAAACTGAATTGACCAAGTTCTAAGGATGCAGGATGATTTTTTTTGTTTTAATCTTAATAATTTTATGGCTGATTTGGATCCAGATTAGTAATGACTTGACGCTATGAGTCGGGTAACACCCACTTGAGGTCTTCGAGTTAGATGATGAGTTGGCCTACCGTACAAATCATTAGGTTTGTTGGAGTGATCCCCAATTAAAACCTTCCAATGCATAAGTCAGAATTTGCTTAAGGTATAATAGGGTCGCAGAGCTAAAGATCTCATAGTAATTTATGGGGTAAATTACATTTTTGGTCCCATAAGTGGACCCGATTCCAATTTTAGTCCCATACTAAGTGCAATTCGCACATTTGGTCCCGTAAGTGGATTTTTTTCCAATTTCAATCCCAGTTGGGGATTTCCGTTAAACTTGACAGCTGCTGCCGATTGCCGTTAGGTCGTTTCTCATGTGAGTTGCATGTGAGAAATTTCACTTCATCTTACGCTGAATTAGAAGGAAAAGACCCAAATTTACAGCAGTCAAAAGCCCTAATTTTTTCCCCTTTTCACCTGCGCTTCTTCTTCTTCGTTCACCTGATCTTCTTCTTCGTTCACCGGCGCTTCTTCTTCGTTCGTTCACCTGCGCTTCTTCTTCGTTCACTGTTCCCTGCTTTGAAAAAAATCCTTTTTGCTGAGTTTTTTTTCTTTTGAAATACTATTGTTCCCTGCTTTGAAGGCAAGATTTTGGTGAGCAAAGTGTCGGCCATTGTTGAAGGCAAGGTTTTGGTGAGCGTGGGTAATTGACATGGCTATACGCGACCCCTCAGTTTTCGAAGCAATCCGGGTATTATAACCTTTGCCCTTGCACACATCGGCGGATCTTCCCAACGAAAAAAACCACATCCACTTCTTTTCTTCGTACACCCAAAAAACCTCCTACCTGGGATGTCGTCGGTCCATGAAGTGTTTAAAATCGCAAGCCTTCCACAATGACAAAAATTTTCTCTACTAGCAGCCATATTTTGTGAGATTTTTTTCTACTAAATGCAAGAGAAATGAAAAATTGGGAGTTAAATAGAAGGAAGAGGGGTATATTGTAATTTCCTACCAAATTGTTGATTTTCCCTCCAATTCTCCATGTTTTCCCTCTATTTACAACAGCACCTAACGGCAATCGGCAGCAGCTGTCAAGTTTAACGGAAATCCCCAACTGGGATTGAAATTGGAAAAAAAATCCACTTACGGGACCAAATGTGCGAATTGCCCTTAGTATGGGACTAAAATTGGAATTGGGTCCACTTGTGGGACCAAAAATATAATTTACCCTAATTTATGCATACTTGTGAAATGGGGTAACCTATATTATACCCTAATATTTTACATCAAATTACATCAACTATGAAAAATTTATACACTGATAACAGATAATTACATTTACACTTTTTGATCATCTATAGTTTGTTTGTATTAATTATTTATATTTTCTGAATAATTATATATACACATATTAGAAACTTCAATATCATTTAAACAAATCACACACGTACATTCCCCAAACACGTCAACATCATCACACAAACTACACTTGTTTTTTAGTTATCAGAGATGATTTCTATAATGATATAAAAAAATATGAATAATTTTGTGTAAACAGATCATAGGTTAGATGGTGTAATTTTATGCTATCAAATAAGGTTTAAACCTATTTTTGTTTATCAAACATAGATCACTATAAATGAAATAATAAGTTTAGTGAACATGTAGGGCATTTGGTCTAGTGGTATGATTCTCGCTTAGGGTGCGAGAGGTCCCGAGTTCAATTCTCGGAATGCCCCCTTCTTTTTTTTTATTTTTCCTTCTTGTTTTCTTTAAAGAGCTCTAAATTATAGCTAATGCTAAAACATACCAATATAGAATTATGTGAAATTATTAGTTGCACAATGCAAAAATTTCAAAACATATAATTTTTTTTTTGAGATATTATTTTTCAAAATTAGATTTATTACTATAAATAAAAGAAAAATATAAATATATTATTAACTAATGAGCTTGTCTGACAAATAAATAGAACCCAAGAAATAATATTAAAATCCTTTGTTTTATATCTATTTTAATTTACCCCATGAAACTTTAGAAGTTTCATTTTTAATTATTTCCCTATATTTTTGCAAATACATAAAAAGGGCATGAAATACTATTTGATTTTATATAATTGCTTATATTAAAAATTATAGTACATATATATCAACCCATCATAAGTGAATGAGGGTTTAAAACTACAATTAATTTAATCTACTAATTATATTAGAAAATATTATAAATACCCCCTTCATATTTTATTACAACTATTTTCTATTTACGACGACTCTTGCTCTTGGATTTTATTTTAAAATATTTAATAAATTTCTACATTTTATAAATCATATAAATAGATATTTTTGCGTTTTGATGAAAAACATTAATTATATGAAGGGTACGTAAAACGTAAATACCAACAAAATCGTGATAGTACTATTTTTGTCTATTGGATATTAACATTAAAGAGATTATAAAATTCTAAATGTTTTATTTTGATATTTTATAAGTTTTTCAGGAAAAAAAATATTAGTAAATAGTTTTATTAAATTTATATATTCTCAAACATTTTATAAAATATTTTGAAAAATTTTGTAAGTGTAGCCAAATACCCTCTCACTTGAGTATCGAAGAGTTATTACTTGATAAAATTCCTACACATGCTTCTAATGTATGCCATTTTTATTGATTAGGCATTAAATACAACTAAACTTAAGGTACTTAAAATTGGTGGGAAATTGATAATCGTCATTTTATTTACTTAAAATTGAAAAAAAAAATAATTTCGATTTTGGATCGAATGATCGCCTTCGACTCCTCAATTCGATCAATGAAAAGCAACATAATGATGGGTTTTAAGAGTTTTTCTTAAATAAAGCACTTAGATTATCAAGTCAGTAAAGTGATTTATCTCGAAAAATCTAACCCAAAGTCATACCATTAAAGAAGAAATGAAGCCCTATTCGTAAGTTAGGGTCATTGGTACGATACCTCAGTGAATGCGTCTAAATTGGGCCATGTGCCTAACAATCAAGGGTCGTAGGATCAGGTCCAAAAGATAAAACACAAATTCTTGGTCTTATATAAGTGTTTCTTAACTTGTTTTGTGTAATTTAGTGAAGTTATAGTTCCCCCACCCCCCACCCCCCACCCATATCAAATTCAATTTCCAAGAAACAAAAACATAGTAAAAACTTCTAGATTTATTTAATTCTTTTTTTTTTTTTTGGTGTGTGTATGTGTGAGAAAAAACTTCTAGATTATGAAATGACATGAATTTCAAAAATGTCAATAGAAAAATCATGTCATAGGTATTATTGTATTAATTAGGGATAATTACACTATCTTTCCATGAGATTTTGTGTAATTACACATAAATTTTATGTGGTCTGAAATTACATCTAGAAATTTTTAATGTTTGCTTCCTTCTAACAAATAAGTCTCTTTGTTAGTAAAAATTCATCGAATTTATTGATATTAATAAAAAAAATCAAATAAAATTCCATATTTTATCCTCGATGGACTTATTATTGATTTATTGCAAGTCAAAATAATTTTTTTATAATAAAAATTACCCTTAAAAGGTATATATTTATCATTATATTGATAGTTTAGTTAGGAAAAAATTATTTAACCTCCAGTAAGTTACTAATAAGTCAATGGAGGGTAAAAAATCTATTTTTATTCAGATATTTCGTTAATATCAACAAATTCAGTGATCTTTCACTAATGAATGGACTTATTTGTTAAACAAAAGCAAACATCAAGAATAATAAATATAATTTTTCAAATCATAAAAAAATTATGTGTAATTATACCAAATCTTATAATAGAGAAATGTAATTATCCCTTTTAACTAATGGGAAAGTCAAATGGGTGGGTCCCCTATTTTTTACAATATTGACACAAACCAAGGACTGGTGCGTAAATAATGGTGTAATTAGGTTGGAGTTCTAGAAAACACTTATTTGATTTTGTTGACTCTCTCTCTCTCTCTCTTTCTCCCTTCTTTCCTCTTTCCTCTTTTTTTTTTTTTTTTTTTTTTTTTTTATGGATCTTCTAGTAAGTCTCACACTACCCATTATATAAATTTCACATGTAATGAATTATCTATAAATAGAGAAAATTTTTGTTGAGATAAAGTTTGGCTCAACCAAATAAATCACACAATAAGTGTACTATACTTGTTATATGATTTGTCACTTTTTTTAAACTGTATACCAATCACATGATAAGTATATTATACTTGTTATGATTGATTTTAATTTGATCGAGTCGGGTTTGAACTCGAATGTTTCCCTATAAATAGTATCTCACCTTTACAATATTCATAATTATGCTTTATTTTTACTAATAAATTCAAACATATCTAAAATCAATTTATATTATTAATTTTGATAAGTTATTTATTTTATTTTTCTTAATTTTAATTAAACTTTAAATTGCATATATGAGTCGAATGTTTTTAAATTGATAGTAGCTAGTAAGTATGGTATGGAACAATTGCATTTTTAGTCTCATAACTTATAAAAATTAATACTTTTTGTTTCTATCCACTTTTTCATCTACAATTTAACGGTGTGGGTTATGTGTTTAGCATGTGGCAGTTAAGTACTTTTGTTTGAAGGAAAAGTTGACCCTTGTTTCAACAGTAGCGTATGAATGCTCCAGTTTGGTTACTTGATTTACTTATAGAAGACATGATTCTTTATGCTGCTTCTACTTGACTTCAACTTACAGAAATATGGAAAGCGTGTCAACTTTTGTAAGAGAAATTTACCCCAATTTCTTTAAAGATTCGCTTTTTCTCCTCAGATGTATTTATATTTACCCCAAAAAGTGGTCTGAAAAACATATAATTTTTTTTTCCAATCGGAAATACTTTACCAGTACGTCACTTACGCCGTTAAAGTATAGATAAAAAGTAGATGAAAATAAAATATACTAATATTTATAACAAATAATACTAATTTATGTAATGAATTTAATCAAATGTGAAATACGCTTGATTTATGAGAAAAAAAATATTCACTTTGTTTGGTTTTATGTTTTCGCATTTCTCAATATAAGATAAAACACATTCATTGTTTGTTTTTGTGTTTTTACACCTTATTTGTGTGTTTTTTTATTTTTCAACTTTTTATATATAATATATATTATACAAATAATATAAAACAGACATGATTTAACATACAATATTTACATATAAAAATACAATATTAAACATACAATATTTATATATATATATTTACATATAAAAAGATATATAAAAAAGATATGATTTGATAATAAACAGTAATTTTTGTCTCCCAAATCCCAATATCAAATATACACCACTAATTTTAAAATATTTTAATTTACCTCAAAACACAAATCTAAATATATCATCTATTTTTAACACACTTATTTATTTCTATTTTTCTTTCTCTATTTCCAAAATTATTTTTCCATTGGGTTTATAAGTATCTTGTCAATATTTTATTTGTAATTTGTCAACTTTTGATTACCACTGCCCTCTAGAAGACTAGAAGACGTAGCAACAAAGAAAGAACACCCACCCCACCCCACCCCACCCCACTTTATATATATATGTTGTGAGGTGTATCTATAGACTGCACCCTCTCATTGTCCCCCAACAATTGACCAACTTCAGCCCCTCATTTCACTTACATTTCTCTCTCCCACTTCATATCACCATGAAAGAGATCACAGTACAAAATTATGCTTTGGACTCATTCCCAGAAGCAGAAGAAGAAGATGAAGCTGATGCACTCTCTTTCTGCAATCTCCCCATCGGAGAAGATAACTACTCCGCCTCCACTTTCCACAGCCCCTGCACAACTCCCGATCATCTCTTTCAGTTCTTCACCACCTATCCCTCCCCCCACTCCTTCCACAACGACATCATCTTCTGCGGCAAGATCTTCCATGAAGATGATCCTCCGGTACTGGATGAAGATCAGCTCAATGAGTATCAGAAGAGAGACTACTTCGCTACTATCAGATCCCAATCCCTTCATAAGCCCTCCTTTAATTCCGATTCCGACAACCGGCGTCTCTCGGTCTCGACCCGGTTCTCCGGCGATCTCACTCGCCCCAAGTCCACTGCCGGGGACCTGGATTACCACGTCCAGAGGGTGAACATCACTTCTCTAACATCCATGTCGGCGAAATCAAGGAGGAGGATGTTCATGTTCGGGCCGGTGAAGTTCAAGCCCGAGATGGAGCTGAGCGCCATCAAGCAGAGGCAGGCGCGGCGGGCCTCAACGGAGAAGGCCTCGGGGAACGGTGGTGGAACGAGTCCGTGGGGGGTGGTTCGGTCCAGCTTGAGGGGGAGGTCACACCTGACGAGCATGCTGGCGAGGTCTTTCGGTTGCATCCCGGTGGCGGGCGGCGGCGACAGGTGGGTTGGTGTGGCCAATTAGCAGAAGTGTTTTGATGGGTTGTTCTTTGAATAACGAGTTGTAAATAGAAGAATATTTGTCTTACCATTCAAAGTACCATAATCATTTATTTTATTTATTTATTTAATTTAATGAAATAAGTCTACGTTTTCTTTTTTCTTTTTTTTTTCTGGCCAAAGGGGATGCACATGAAAAATTTATATTTAACTAGAAAGAATAAATGAATGGAAATTAAAATTAAATGTACATTAAACTCTTTGGAGACTTTATTTTGTTTCCATCCAAAACCACGTCAAAAGATGAACATATAAACAATTTAAAAAATATTTATTTTATTTTAATTTATTATATTACTCATTCTTTTGATTGTTTGATACATATTTTTATTAATAAGTTTTGAACTTTTAATGATTTACAACTTACTTTCTTACAAAATGGTGATGATGATGAAAGGATTGATTGGTTAAAAAAAATAGCGTAAATATTTGTAATTTTTCTTTTCATCGCACCAAATGTCAAGAAATTGCTCAGAAAATTGAGGTGGAAAACAGAGAAGAAATGAGGAAGAAAAGATGAAGAGAAAACTCCATAAAAATTCCATTAAAAAACTTCAAAATGTCCATCTCCAGTATATATAAAACCAACGAATTCTTGCATTAATTGAAATTACAATTCTAAAAACAATTTTTCTAGAACTGTAAGAACACTGCTGCGCCTCGGGAGAGAATTGATTCTAATTAAGTGTATAATTATTATTCTTTTTTGGGGTAAATTATAATGGGATTCTCTGAAACTTGTCATAATTATATATATCTTTTTATTGTTTAAAAAATTATAAATATCCCCTAAAATTATAAATATCCTAATAAATATCCCTTTATAAAATTATAAAAAGAAGCCTGAAGTTTCTCCCTATGACTACATTATTTAGTATGAATGTTATTATTTTAAGTAGTTGAACATGGATTATATGGCAAATTTTGATGGATTTCATTAAAGAAAACAAGAACAGAAGCAGAAAGGGGAAGACAAAAATACAAATAATAAAGAAGAAAGGGGCATTCCGAGAATTGAACTCGGGACCTCTCGCACCCTAAGCGAGAATCATACCACTAGACCAAATGCCCGACTTGTTCAACAGATTTATGGCTTTGTTTATTGTTTCAAAAATGTTTTGATAAAGGAAATGTGTTTCAGCTTTATTAGATGGGATAAAAATTATACTCTCTGACCTATAGTCTGTTTATATAAATTATTTATATTCTTTATACAATTATAGAAATCATCGTTGATAACTAAAAAATAAGTGTAGTTTGTGATGATGTTGACATATTTGGGAAATGTACGTGTAATTTTTTAAAAAGCATGTGTGATTTGTGTAAATGATGTTAAAGTCTTTAATTGGTGTATATATAATTATTCAAAAAATATAAATAATTAATATAAACAAACTATAGATGATTAGAAAGTGTAAATATAATTTTCCACTATCAGTGTACAAATTTTTCATAGTTGGTGTCATTTGATGTAAAATATTAGGGTAAAATATAGGGTAAAATTTTTTCATAGTTGGTGTCATTCATATTTATCTTGTTGTTCATACGCCCATTCAAGTCATTTTTTGAGTAGTATTTACATAAAATGTAGGAACTATATGTCCAATGCTAATTTAGTGTCTGTTAGTTGTTATTATTTTTTTCTTTTTTGAAGGTTCAATGAATATGCTTATTCCTTCTAAGTTAAATCACTATTTATTTTGAAATAATTTATGGTTTATTTTTCACAAGATCAGACAGTCCACGATCCGATTCAAAAACTCAAAATATTGATGCATCACTATCTAAAGAATGTCAGAGTGACACATATCTTCATACAAGTTATTACAACTTCTATAACGATCAATTGATCTATTTCACAAGTCTGCATAAATTACTTTGAGATCTAGCTTTGGGACTCTGTTATACCTTTAGTAAATTCTGGCTTATAAATCGAAAGGTTTTAGTTGTGGACCGTTCTAGCAAAACTAACAATTTGTACTGTAGGCCAACTCATCATGTAACTCGAAGACCTCAAGTGGGCGTTACTCGACTCATCATCAGGTTATCACTAACCTCGATTCAAATCAACCATAAAATTATTACGACTAAAAAAACAGAAAAAAAACATCATGCATCCTTATGAACTTTTTTTTTCGGTAATGGTAAATTGCATTAATGAAAAATAATAGTACAATATGGTTCAAGCATCAGAAATCCCTTCAAACCAAGGGATCCTCCATAGTCTATAAAGTCCATGTGTACTAATAGCTGAGGTGAGATTGTGACTAAGTATAGCAAGCTTAATCTCATCAACTATAATTTTCAGAAATGTGGAACAAAAGTGACTGGTGTGCTGAAAGATCCGTTGGTTCCGCTCTTGCCATAGGTGATAAACGAAGGAAGCCAACAATGCTCGAAATGACGCGTTAACAACGTACTTCCCCCTCCACTTGGTTGACATCCACTCCACATCAATAGTCCAAGATCAAGCCGGCCATTGGTGCATGCTTATGAACTTGATCAATTCAGTTTTTTATCTAGTAAGATGTGAAACATTATCGTGTAGCTTGTCATTGACCACTTCAAGATTTTATTGCCCTTATTCAATTATCTTTATTGAATGATTTTCTTGTTCTTGAAATTTCAACATGGACTAATAAAAATAAACGACCCATGATTCAAAAGGTAGGCTCTGCCCAAGTCCGCCCCAAACCCCTTACTTGATAGCCTAGGCCTACACTCTCACCCGACCCAGTTTATTGTATAATACTTCATCAAGTTTTTTGTTTAACCTAACCCTAATTATATTCCCTCCTCCCTAAGTGTCATTTCTCTTCTACTTATATCTCTCACCTCTTGTGAAAAATATCGTATAACCTCCATCTTTCTCCTTACTCTTCATCCTTCCCCTCGGTTAAAAGTTCTTCATGAACTTCCTTAGTGGAAAGTGTGTGGTCCTCTGTGGACAGTGATTTTTCATGGTGTGGGTTCGACAAACGTGAGTGGTTGTCGGTGTTTGGCAGATTTGGGCAATCCCTCATCCGAATCTGGCCCCTGAGCCATTACTACTTCTATCTCTCTCCCTTTTCCTTTTAATTGCTTAATATCTATTTTATGTTAATTTTTATACATTCTCATGATCTGTAATATTATTTGTTATTTAAGGGTTTTGAAACTCACATCCCTCTGTAATAGTTGATTACGTAATAATTTGGGGTCACTGCTGGTGGATTCCATCCAACATGGACTACCAAATTTTGAATCCATTTTCACATGCTTCTATCTTAATGTTTTTGATAAATTTGCAACCATGTTTATGTGAAAACAAAGAGATTATAGCAAATTTAGAAGCATAAAGAGCACAAATTAATCATAAGAAAAACAGATTCCAATAGGAGGATCCAACAAAGTTTCTTTCGAGATTTTTCATAGACCATTTTCAGATTGGTGACTTCCACAATTTATTTCGAAAAAATTATTCAAATAATAACTTGAATGACGACATAATTTATCGAATTCTTTTGTATTTCTTAAAAATAAAGTGAAAGGGAAAAAATCAGACAAATTTCTAAAAAATTTAGACACAAAAGAAGGAATTTTGGGTGATTTGTTTATACTCGAAAGTTCAGGAGACCAACTTATATACATGTCATGACGTACGTTTTGGAACAATATTTGCAAAAGCTACGACAACCCTCGTTACTCCTAAAACAATAACTATGTGCTGCCATGTCATTAATAATCGAGTAGACATATCGGCGATATCTTAACCTTCGACGGATAACTGATAGTTTTTGAAATATGTAAAAATTAACAAAAAATATAGTACTAGTAATTAAAAATAGAAACGAAAAAATCTAACCACATTAAAAAAGAGGAAAATTATTTTGGTTCTTGAGTTTTAGCATTACTGTTAAATTAATACACAAGTTTTTGTATTTGATCCAATTGAGCATTGAGTTTTTTTGTACATAGTCAATTGATACATGAACTTTTGCAAGTGTTTGGATTGGTACTTGAGTTTTTCCATAATTATTAAATAGACACCTATGTCTATCTTAAAATATATTAGAGCAAAATATCATATCAACAAAATTGATGGGAATTCCCAAATTAAAAGAGTATCCATGGGACAAGCATGTGCTAATTTTTATTTAATTGTATTCCTCAATTGAAAATTTAATTATACAGAGAGAATTTAAACTGTCACCCCTAATAGTAGTAGGACCAAAATTATGTTTTTTTTTCTTATTAAAAATATCATGATAAATATTAAGGTAAAAAATTTGGTTTACATAATAATAATCAAATGATTAGGAATAGTTAAAAGATTAGAAATCCTTAGCAATTACTTTTGATAGGCATGGAGTACTTGTTAACTCTTTCATACAGATATTTTATATATATTCCATTACAATTATATAAATGAATAAACTTTATACACCTAAGATGCATATGGACAAATTTGGAGTTATTTGCATTAAAAAATTGGAATTGATCATTAGCAAATCTCAATAATAGAGAACTTACTGTAACCATGGCTTTGATCTGTGTCTTGCCAAATTCCGTCTTAACATCTTGTTTCTCGCTGAACTCCATAAGCATTTGCAGCAAATCCACTCTCCCACCGTTCTTGTTGCCTCCTCCTCCGACCTTGCCCGAAGAAATCTTCGTGCGCTCGTTAATGATATCTTCGACAATCTCGCCGAACCTTTGTGTTAAGTTGCTCATTTCTTTCTCCACTCCTTGAATATCAAACCTGGCAAGAGCCGGATGTTGAAATCTTCAATAGAACAGAGGCTGTAGGAAGAAAAGAAACAGAGACCAGAGTTGGGGCTGAAAGCTTTCTTCATTGATAGAAAAACAGAGTGTTTTCTGTATTACAAAACATTTTGCTTGAACCCCAGACTAAATACACAGTTAATCATAGCCAACTAATGTAACTGAAATAACCGTCCGACTTCAACGAAATAACAGAATAAGTGAATACAAAGCAACCAAGAGAAAACGTTATATGCAAAGCACGACTTCTGCTATCCTGCATCAAAACTAAAACAGTAGTCATCTTCCTGATTATTGTCTTCAACCTTGGCGTCTTTATTCTGCAAATCAGTGGCTAAGATGTTCACCTGTGTCTGTGTAATTTCAACATCCCCCCCACAAGTGGGAGGTGGGTGCAAGGCAACTAACCCCAACTTGCCCACTAAAGTAGCAAAACTCTTGAACCCAAGCCCCTTGGTAAACAAATCCGCAAGCTGGAGGGAGCTGCGAACATGCGAGGGAGCAATAAAACCATCTCTGTAGGCATTCCTTACCACATGACAATCAATTTCAATATGTTTAGTGCGTTCGTGGAAGACCGGATTCGCCATAATATGTAAAGCGGCTTGGTTATCGCAGAAAAGACGAATGGGAACCGAGATAGAAATCCCAAAATCAGACAATAAAAATGATAACCAACGTAATTCACATACAGTCGCAGCCATGCTCCGGTACTCCGCCTCGGCGGTGGAGCGAGAGACAGTCGATTGTTTCTTCGTTTTCCAAGAAATTAAGGCATCACCAAGAAATATACAGAAACCGGTGAGAGAACGTCGGGAATCCGTGCAAGATGCCCAATCGGCATCGCAATATGCTACCAGCTCAAACGTTGAATGTGAAGGAAGAAACAGACCCTTTGAAGGAGTACCTTTGAGATATCTGACAACGTGTAAAGCTGCTTTCCAATGCTTATCACATGGCCGAGTGAGGTACTGACTAAGCTGCTGAACCGAATAAGAAACATCCGGGCGAGTGAAAGCAAGATACAAAAGCCTCCCAACCAACCTTCTGAAACGATCCGGATCAGGAAGTAAAGCACCACCATCTTCACTAAGTTTGAGGCCTGAAGGGAAAGGGGTGGAGACAGACTTGGCAGCCATCAAACCAGTATCGCGAACAATATCGTGAATATATTTGGACTGCGCCACAAAGATACCTTCAGAATTACGCCCAATTTCCAACCCAAGAAAATAACGTGCCTCGCCGAGGTCCTTGATTGTGAACAAGGAATGAAGGTAGTTTTTAACAGATTGAATGTGCTGCAGAGAAGCGGATGTAACTAAAATGTCATCAACATATACGAGGAGAGCCAACAGATCACCATCAACATCTTTCGTGAACAAACAATGGTCATGACCAGATTGTTTAAAACCAAATTCTGTGAGCTTGGCAGTGAGCTCCACATTCCACTGGCGAGAAGCCTGTTTTAACCCATAAATGGAACGTAGTAACTTGCAAACAAGACCCGGTTGGACTCGATATCCCTCCGGCGGCACCATGTATAAATCCTCGTCCAAAAAACCGTGTAAAAAGGCGTTGTTCACGTCCATTTGATGCAAGGGCCATCCACGCGCAGCAGCCAAACTGAGAAACAAACGAACCGTAACCGGCTTAGCAACAGGGGAAAAATTGTCTGTGTAGTCAACCCCTGCAATCTGGTTGAATCCCTTAGCTACGAGACGAGCTTTATACCGTTCTACCGACCCATCAGCTCGGAGTTTTGTCTTGAAAACCCATTTACACCCAATGGGTTTTTTACCAGCCGGCAAAGGAGTCATCTTCCATGTATGATTATGCTCCAAGGCCTGTAATTCAGCCCCCATAGCATCTCGCCATTCCTTATGTTGAACCGCCTCCAAGTACGACCTGGGCTCCTGCAAAATCGACAAGGAGGCCACAAAAGAAGAGTACGCAGCAGCAGAAGGATATAACAAATTAGACTCAGAGATATTTGACACAAAATCATTAAGCCAAACAGGCCTAGACGTCTGTCTACTAGAGCGTCTAAGAACGGGTGAAGTAGGCGCAGGAGGAGAAGCAGCTTGGGGTGAAGAGGGAGTGTTTGTGTAAGATGGATCTGGAATAGTGGAGGAATCTGAATGTACAGGCACTGTAGGTAAAGGAATTAGAGGAGTGGAAGAGGATGCAGCATGAGCAAAAGGAAAGTGGTGTTCATAGAAGTGAACATCCCTTGAAAAGAAAACCGAACCTGTTTCTAAACCAAACAACTTGTATGCCTTTTGATGCATAGAATACCCGATCAAGACACATTTTAAGGCTCTGGAACAGAACTTAGACCTGTGGGGATTCAAATTGGTAGCATAGCATAGACATCCGAATGTCCTTAGATGATCATAATGAGGTGAATGATCATGAAGTAACTCATAAGGGGTTAACCAATGCAATGATTTATTTGGAGTTCTATTGATCAAATAGGTAGCGGTAAGAATTGCATCTCCCCAGAAACGAATGGGCAGAGACGCCTGAAACAACAAAGCTCGAGCAACATCTAGCAAATGCCTATGTTTTCTTTCAATGCGGCCATTTTGTTGAGGGGTATGAGTGCATGAAGTTTGATGAACAATGCCTAGAATGGAACAAAGTGTATTGCACTCACGATTGAGGAATTCTGAACCGTTGTCAGATCTTAAAGTTTTAATCTTAAGGTTGAACTGATTTTGAACCAAAGAACAAAATTGTTTGAGTGTGGCAGGAACTTGAGATTTTTGCTTTATAATGAAGGTCCACAAACATTTGGAGTAATCATCTAACAAAGTCAGTACGTATGAGCCCCCACAAAGGTTTGGAGCAGTGTAAGGACCCCATAGATCCATGTGCACAAGTGCAAAGGGTGCAGCCGCACGAGAAGAACTATGAGTAAAAGGAAGTCGAGCCTGTTTGGCCTTATGGCAGATTTCACAAGGTGTATCAAGGTAATCTTTGTTGCACTCAATGGATGATATTTTCTTTATAGTTTGCATAGAAGGATGACCCAAACGATTGTGCCAAATATTTGGAGTACAAGGGGCAGAACCAAAACAAATTACATCATGGACAGAAGAGCATAGAATGGAACTTGGTCTGTAAACATATAAATTTTTGGAAAGTACTCCTACAACCAGTTCTTCTTTAGTGTCCTGGTCCTGCAAAACACATCGTTCTTTAGTGAACAAAAAATGACATACTCCACGCTGACACAACTGACTAACTGAGATTAAATTCACAGAAAAATGAGGAATGAAGAAGACATTTTCTAAGATGACTGAGTCGGTCAATTTGATAACTCCTATGTACTTCACTGGTATTCTAGAATCGTCAGGTAAGTGTATGTAAAGAGGAGTGGAAGGATTAGCATATGAATGGAATAAGTTGATGTTGGAACAAACGTGGTTAGTGGCCCCAGTGTCGATAATCCAGCAGTTCAAGTCAATGAGAGGTGGTTTAACAATATTACCTGCAAATTCCTCGTCATAATGTGCAAAATTTGCAGAATTTGTGATTGGATCTGAGGTGACAGTATTTTTCTGCAATAGCTTCAACAATTCAGCCATTATGTGTGTAGCATTCTGTGGTAATGTTTGCTGCAGCTTATCAGTATCAACATCAACATTCGCAGCAAATGTCCTTCCTTTCTGTCTTCCATCAGTCATCGATTTGTACCAATCTGGTACCCCATGCAACTGAAAACAAGTCTCTTGAGTGTGTCCTTGTTTCTTGCAGTGAGAACAAACTGACTTTCGCTTATCAAGCATAAATTTCTTCCTTTGCAAAGCTTTGTCGCCTTCTCTCCTATTCTCTTTCAAGGCGAATTGACAAGCCAGATTATTAGAAGTAGCCTCTATACCCGTTTGTATCAACCTCTGTTGTTCAACTGCATAAACCATAGAAAAAGCTCTTTCAATGCTTGGTAGTGGATCAAGCATAAGAACTTGACTGCGTTCGCTGTTAAAATTCTCATGAAGGCCCATGAGGAATTGCATCAGTTGATTCCTCGAATTAAGATCCTCTATAGCTTTGTTAATGCCGCAAGTACATCCTCCACACTTGCATTTAGGAGTCGGTGCCAGACAATTCAGTTCGTTCCAAAGCTTAGTAACTTTTGTGAGATATGCAGTAAGTGTCAACTCTTGTTGCGAAACAGAACCAATCTCTCTCTGCAACTGATAAATCATCGGTCCGTTACTGCGGCCATATCTGTCCTGAATCGCAAGCCAGAGCTCTCTTGAGTCTCCACAGTACATAAACGATTCAACAATGTCCTTCGACATAGAGTTCCAGATCCACGCAGTAACCGTCAAATCAACTCGCCGCCATTGTTCAAAATTTGGCGAGCCTGGTGCCGGCTGAGGGAAGCTTCCATCTATGAAACCAAGCTTCATTTTTGTGCCGAGAGAAACATATACTGCTCGTCTCCAAGTCAGAAAATTTGTGCCGTCCAACGGCGAAGAGGTCAGTGCAAGATTAGAGTGTTCGGATGGGTGGATGAACAACACATCCTTCTCGTATTGAGTTACGTCAACAGGATTCTGCGCCATATCAATCTGTAGCACCGCGTCGCCAATCCGTAAACACCAGACAATGTGTGTATCCAGAGACCTTCACGAGGAAGGCTCTGATACCATGTTGAAATCTTCAATAGAACAGAGGCTGTAGGAAGAAAAGAAACAGAGACCAGAGTTGGGGCTGAAAGCTTTCTTCATTGATAGAAAAACAGAGTGTTTTCTGTGTTACAAAACATTTTGCTTGAACCCCAGACTAAATACACAGTTAATCATAGCCAACTAATGTAACTGAAATAACCGTCCGACTTCAACGAAATAACAGAATAAGTGAATACAAAGCAACCAAGAGAAAACGTTATATGCAAAGCACGACTTCTGCTATCCTGCATCAAAACTAAAACAGTAGTCATCTTCCTGATTATTGTCTTCAACCTTGGCGTCTTTATTCTGCAAATCAGTGGCTAAGATGTTCACCTGTGTCTGTGTAATTTCAACACCGGAACATAATCGGACACGTTTAGCACTCCCAACAAATCAACAGATCTTACCACCAGCGGCGTGACTGCTGCCCCAATCTTGTCCTTCCTCTCCCCTTCAATGGTGCTTCCCCAGACCATGTTCATCATAGTATTCAGACTAATACCAGAAGCTAGTTCCAAGATTTTAACAGGGGTATTGATCTTGGTATAGATGTTTCTAATGGCTTTCCTGATCTCATCTTTCCGAAGATTAAAAGTAGCATCAAGGCTCCTATTGCTTAGCATATCGTGTACAAAGAGTTTTCTTCTCATGCGCCAGCTAGAGTCGTAAGGACAGAAGGCTATGTCATTTCCGTTGTAGCTGCCAATGCGTCCAGCAACAGTCCCGTCACGGTTGGCGAAAATGGTGTCATGATCGCGGACGATTTCTTTTATGAGGGACGGCGAGCTGATCACGGTGCAGAGTTTGGTCCCCAGCCTGAGCCTGTAGATTGGACCGTATTGGCGGGCTAGTTCATTGAACTGAATATGCATATCAGGGCGAAGGAAAGGCAAGAAGCCCACAATTGGCAAGCCCCATGGTCCTGGCGGCGTGGGGGCTGTTTTGTTGCCGGACTTGGTAAATAGGATGAACAGGCACCATAAGATGGGCAGTGAAATTAGTATCAGAAGTGGTGCTGAAAGAGATGAAGAATCACTTAGAGAAATCATGTTTCTTGAGTAGACTCCAATTCAATTGATGTGTATACAAATTTGCACCAAGTTGGTCGTATATATAAAGCACATATAGCCAAAAACAAAAATATATAGTCAAGGTTTACGTATTAAGAAATATAATAGAAAATGGTGAATAACAATTTATCGCTATGATATTAAAAATGAGCTTATTATTTCTTTATAAAAAAATTTTAGTAATTTTTCCTCTTGTACTTTTTAAAATGAAATAATTTACCTTCTTTATTTTAAAAAAAATATAGGGAGATAAATTGTTATATTTTAAATAATATAGGAAGATACATCGCTATTTGTTTTTTCATAAGGATTAATTTGCTCGTTTGCGATATCATAAGGGATTATAGTTGCACTTTTTCCCTAATAGAAAAGGAAGATCAGGAGGGAGGAAGAGATCGAGACAGAAATTCGAAAGATAAGGACGGATCTACTAGAACTAACAAAGGAACACAAGGTAGTATAGTTAGTAGCCGGGGAGCTTGATAAAACGATCGAGTTTGGGTCACGCATGAATGAAAGGTTGGAAACAATGATGATCAAATTCTTGAGAAAAAATGTAGATATGTTTACGTGGAGTCCGTCAGATTTTAAAGGGATAGACCCTGAGGTGATCGTGCATAAATTGAATATGGAACCAATGGCCTGACTCCTTAAACAAAAAAAGAGATCGTTTGGTGCTGAACAAAATCGTATCATTGGAGAAGAGGTGAGCAAATGTTTGAAGGCAGAATATGTATCAGAAGTGCAGTACAAAGAGTGGTTGTCGAATGTGGTGGTCGTACGTAAGGCATCTGGAAAATGGCGAATGTGGAAAGACTTTACAGATCTTAATAAGGCTTGCCCGAATGACCCGTACCCACTGCCTTGCATCAATGTGCTACTTGACTAGCGAAAGAGGAATAGAGGCAAATTCTACGAAGATAGAGATAATAATTGAGCTAAAGTCACCACAACGATCAAAGAAGTGCAGAAACTCACGACTAAGATCGCATCTCTTATTCACTTTATTTCTCGATCTGCTAATCGAAATTTATTGTTCTTTAAAACATCGAGAAAAACCAAAATTTTTGAGTAGAATGAAGAGTGCGAACAAACTCTGCAAGATTTGATAAAGTACTTGACTTCGCCAACATTATTGTTGAATCTGAAATAAAATGAACCATTATTCTTGTATTTAGCTACTTTTGAAGATGCAGTAAGCTCAGTCCTAGTACACGAAGCTTCAAGGGTTCAAATTCCTGTATATTACATCAGCAAGATGCTACAAGGGGCGAAGAAGAGATATGCAGAGATAGTAAAATTAACCTTAGCATTGGTTGTAACTGCTCGTAAGCTACGACCTTACTTCCAATCGCAAAAAATAATCATGCTGACAAACCACCCTCTCAAACACATTATGGCCCGACTGGAGGCGTATGGAAGATTAATGACGTGGCTGTGGAGCTAGGGGAACACAATATTCAATATCGAGCCAGAACAACAGAGAAAGCCCAAGTACTTGCAAACTTCATGATCGAGCTCGTAGGAGAACAAGCCCCGAAAGAATAAGAGAGTTGGATTTTGCATGCAGATGGTTTGTTTAATGCTAATAACTAGGGAGCAGGAATATTAATACAAGGTCCAAATGGGATCGAGATCAAGATCGCTACAAGGCTATCCTTCCCTACCACCAACAACGAAGTTAAGTATGAAGCTTTAATATTGGGGTTAGAGTTGGTTTATGAGGTACGAGCAAGGAATTTAGAAGTTTATACTAATTCCCAATTGGTGGCGATGCAAATTGAAAGAGAATAAGAAACTAGAGAGAAGTCCATGATTTTATATCAACAAAAAGCTAAACCTACAATGACAAAATTTAATAGATGTGCAATTCAACAGATTCCAAAATGTGAAAACAATAGAGCGAATGCATTGTCAAAGCTCGGGGCTATAATGTCGAGTATAAAGGATAGAAGGGTTACAATGATAATTAAGGAAAGGGTAGCGATCAAGGAAACTTCGGAGGTACAAATAGTAGAAGAGTTGAGGTAGTGGAAATATGAGATCGTCAGGTACTTAAAAGATTGAGTCTTGCCTGACGATCCCATAATGGCTAAGCGGATGAAGTTTAAAGTTACTCGTGTCACCTTGGTCGCAGATCAATTATACAAAAGAACAATTGTGCCCCAATTGTTAAAGTATTTAGATGATGAAAGGGCCAAGTATGTAATGGGAGAAATTTATGAAGAAGTTGTGGAGATCCCTTTGGAGGGAGGTTGCTGGCACAGATCTAAAAATAGTTTTTTTTTTTCATTAGAAAAGCATATATTTATTTATCATAGTATATTCTATGACCAAATAAATAATATGATTTAAGTATAATAATAAAAGTATTGGTAAATAGTAAGATAGGTGAAATTTTTTCCTTTATTGACACAAAAGTAAAAAATACACTTGGTGGGGCCACTAGTTTCAAAAATAAAATGCTATAATTTTAAAACTGAAAATAAATATTGATTTTAATTACTTAAAAGTTAAAATATTTAGAAAAAAAAACAATAGTACAATATAATTTTATTATTATAAAATTATAGACAATAATAAATAATAACATTGAAAAGTATAAAAATTCATAATCTTAAATTTGATAAGGTAAATTGTTTTTTTTTTTAAAAAGAATCGATATACGAGATGAGATTTTATATTGAATTTACAAAAATTAGAACTTAAGGAAAAGATTGGTGAAATTAGTTTTTTATTATTTTCTGTCTAAATATATTTATTTTCTGGATTTATAATATTTTACGTATTAAATCCAAAAAATTACTTTTTTTAATTAAAATATCTTTAAATTTTATTTTTAAAAACATCACTTCCTACCCAATTATTTAAATGTTAATTTTAATTATTGAATGAATATACGTATATACTAAACTAATTTACTACTATTACTCGTCATTATCATTTAAATTGTTATTATAGTATACTTTATTTAATCATAGGATGATATTGTGCTATAAATAAATGGATATATATATAAAAGTTAAGTTAGGTTAAAAGGCTATTTAATCATAGGACGACATTGTAAACTTCCGATATTGCAGTGTATAGACACTACATTTGATATACATTTCAACACTCATTTGCAAGAATTCTTCAATTATTATCCTATCTATAGTGCACCAAAACAGTACAATACAATAGAACACATTAATTTTTGAAAATACTTCAAATATGCAATTCACGAAATCATTGCTAATTTTTGTCAATCACCATTGTATTGTTGAGCAATATGTTGAAATCCATAAAATTACTTAATAATTCAAAAGAAGGTCATAATTTTACAGAATGAAAAAAAGAGTCACGATTAATCAAAATCTAGCAGCTGACTGATTTGGGGGCGCGCATGCGGTCTGTCCACATTCCAGTGGCATGTCCCTAACGGCTGTGTGCGACGACCGACGATGGAGACACGGCCTTCACTCGTAAATGCAGCAAGCATTCTCTTCTGACAGACTGAACCTCCAAATCAACAACAACAACTGACGGCGAGTGGCAATAAATCTAAGGATTCGCGCATGCCAGACGACAACGAGTTGACTCCGGTGGCGGCGGCCACTAAATGCAGCGACCACCCGAACGGCAGAGAAGAGGGCGCGATGAGTTGCTGCAACTTCACAGAAGAAAAGAGACAAAAAAGACAACGTTAAAAAAAAATATATAGCTACCAAAATGATTTGGTTCTCGCACATGCTAGACGACAACGGCGTTGACTCTAGTGGTGGCGGTGCGAATGGTAGAGAAGAGGGCGCGATGGGTTGCTGCAACTATTTTGAAGAAAAGAGAGAGAAAACCAACGTTAAAAAGAACCCCATACAGCTGTCAAAATGATTTGGAATTAAAACTCAAGCAAACTAAATACACACCTAGACAAAAGGTGTGTAGAACATGAAATCAAACATTAATTTGGTTTTGGCCCATCTCAGGAATGGATCAAAACACAAATCCAAACATAGGCTATATTTTTGCCGATGCATTCTCACCTATTCGTGCGAGCGCGAGCGCGAGCCTATTTTTTTGAGTTTGAGCTCGACTAAGGGAGCTGTCAAGTTTAGATTTTTGGCCGAGCTCGGCTCATTTGCTCTCCTAACTACAGTCGCACAATGATTGTTGGCCGTGGTTTTGTAAGGGTGGCTAGAAGTCAGGACAAATATTTTTATTATGGCTTTTAGTCGTGGTAAATAATTTTTTATGAAGAAAAAATTAATTTTTTATATCTCTTTTTTATTTAACCATAATTAATAGTAGTTATTACCATCGTTTTAAACCATATATGTTAATATGGTCGGAAATAGTATTTTTTTTTCTAATGTGAGAATAAACTATAATTTACCCAAAAATTGATCATAGCTCGATGTTTTAATGAGGAAAGGGCAATTATTTGAAAGAAAGAAAAAAGAGAAAATGACTGAATTGGTAACTTTGAAAAGATTAAGAGCTAGTTTGAGACTTCAAATAAAGTGCAAGGACGAAATTGAAAATACCCTGTTTACGAGAAAGCCCCACCTTTTTTCTTCTACCCCCAGTTTCAAAATAAGCTCAGAACTAAAATGAGGGGCTCCGACAAAGAGACATAGCACAATCGGCCATGGCCTCGCGAATGTGTTCTAAAACAACTCCAAAATGTTATCTTTCACCCAAGAAGCCATCAAGAAGGAGAGCTCTTCCACGCTTTTCTATTTCCAGAAAATTTCAAGAAAATTGCAGAAAAGCTGAGGAAACCAGAGCCTCAGTCGACCCACGAACTCAGGGTATCTGTCTCTCTTTTTTCAGTTAACATACTGTTTTTCTTACGTTTGTGCTGGAATTTATGCTTGCTCTCTGTAAATTCATGTGGGGATTTTTTTTACAGGTTGTTTACCAGGGGAAGAAATGGGTAGGAGTGTGTATACAATTCTGACAATCGACAGGTGGGAGTCGTTGAATTGCATGAAATATAAAACAGCATCATTGAGGCCAGTTCATGGAAGGTTAGCTTTGAAATTCTTGAAATGGGTTGTGAAGCAGCCAGGTTTGGAGCTTAGTCACATAACTCACTTGTACTGTATTACAACTCACATTCTCGTTAGAGCAAGAATGTATGATCGCGCCAAATTGATATTAAAGCATTTAGGCGAAATGGGTCTGGGATCAAGTTCTGTTTTTTATGCTCTTATGGATACGTATCCACTGTGTAATTCGAACCCTGCTGTTTTTGACCTGTTAATAAGGGTTTATGTAAGAAAGGGAGCGACTAATGATGCCTTAGAGACTCTTCGTTTGATGGGTTTAAGGGGGTTTAGGCCGTCGGTGTATACTTGTAATATGATCCTAGCAGCAATGACGAAGGTGCAGTGTGCTGAGTCTGTATGGTTGTGTTTTGGAGAAATGCTTGCTAAAGGTATTTGTCCGAATATTGGGACATTTAACATACTGTTGAATGTACTTTGTGGTGAAGGAAAACTGAAGAAGGCCAGTTATTTACTCAGGAAGATGGAGGAGAGTGGTTATGCACCGACCGTGGTGAGTTATAATACAGTGCTCAATTGGTACTGCAAGAAGGGTAGGTATAAAGAAGCGATTCAGCTGTTGGATCACATGAGTTCCAGGGGTGTTGAAGCAGACGTGTTTACTTACAATGTGCTTGTAGATGATTTGTGTAAGAATAAGAGAAGTGCAAAAGGGTATCTACTCTTGAAAAAGATGGGGAAGAGGATGGTCGTCCCAAATGAAGTCACTTATAATACTCTCATAAATGGATTTGTTAAAGAGGGGAAGATTGCAGTTGCTGAGAAACTTTATGATGAGATGTGTAAGGTCAATATTTCACCAAATCGTATCACTTATAATACACTGATTGATGGACAGTGTCAAGCAGGCAATTTTGTGGGAGCCTTTGAGCTTCTGAATAAAATGGAAGCAAATGGATTGAGACCCAATGAGGTTACTTATGGAACTCTTTTGAACGGACTCTGCAAGCATGGAAAGATAGGTTCTGCAAAAAATCTACTGGCGAGGATAGAGCTGGAAGGGGTGGATGTTAATTCTACAATGTATACAATGCTGATGGATGGAATATGTAGAAGTGGGAAACTAACAGAAAGTGTGCAGTTACTTGACCAAATGTTGAAGGATCAAATAAATCCTGACGTTGTTACATTTTCAGCTCTTGTTAATGGATTTTGTCGAGCTGGAAAGATAAATACTGCAAAGGAAATACTTTCTAAAACATATAGATCTGGAATCAGGCCAAACAAGATTGTATTTTGTACATTAATATACAATTTATGCAGACTGGGGGATATAAAGGAAGCGATCAAAGTTTACACAGTGATACTTCGGAGCGGTCATCGTCCCGATCTTTTCATTTATAATTTATTAATATCCACTCTTTGCAAAAGTGGAAATGTGGTAGAGGCAGAAGTTTTCATGCATCATATTCGCAGAGTTGGTCTTACTCCAAATGCCATTACTTTTGATGCTGTTATTAGTGGCTATGGTAATGTAGGAGATGGCTTAAAAGCATTTGAGTTGTTTGATGAAATGGTTAAGTTTGGTTGTAAGCCTAGCTTCTACACATACGGAAGTCTATTGAAAGGATTGTGCAAAGGAAGAAATCTCAAGGAGGCTATGATCTTCTTCGGTAAACTTCGGAAGATTCCTTGTGCTATTGATATGGTTGTCTACAACACAATATTGTCTGAGATATGTGATCGTGGCGATTTCAAGTTAGCTCTAAGCCTTCTAGCTGAGATGGTTCAAACAAGTGTCTTTCCTGATAGTTATACATACGGTTGTCTGATTGCTGGTTTGTGTAGAGCTGGAAGGGTTGCTACTGCAATTCTTCTGTTAGAACGGGGACTTCAAAGAGGTACCATTTCTCCAAACCAGTATATGTACACTAGTGTTATCAACGGGCTCGTCAAGATCGGCCAAGCACAAGCTGGGATATACATCTTTGATGATATGATCAAGCGTGGTCTAAATCCTGATATAGCTGCAGTTAATGCAGTTATGGATGCATACTCGAGAATGGGACAACAGGATAAGTTGAATAATATCCTGTCAATGATGGAAAAGAAAAGTTTATCCCCTAGTTTGGTTACATATAATATTCTCTTACATGGGCAATCGGCGCGACGGAATATTTCTGGGTCTTTTGCATTATATAAAATGATCTTGAAGAAAGGTTTTGTTCCGGATAAATTTACATGCCATTCTCTAATTCTTGGTCTATGTAAATCTGGGATGCTGGATATTGGAGCTAAGTTTCTGAAAATGATGATCATAGAGGGGGCTCGTCCAGATCGGTTGACATTTAATATGCTAATAACCATGTATAGTGAGAGAGGAGACATGTCAACTGCCTTTGATTTGCTGAATATCATGAAGTCCATTGGAATTTTACCTAATGACGACACTTTTTGTTCTATTTTTAATGGGCTTAAAAGAATATCTTCATTTCAAGAATCCCACATTTTCCTTCATAAGATGCTGGAAAATGGTATTATTCCTACTGAGAGACAATACAGCAGTTTGGTAACAAGTATGTGTAAATCTGGAGATTTCCGAGGAGCCCTTAAGCTAAAAGATGAGATGGAGGGAATCGGCATTAGCTCACGCTGTGCGGCTGAGAGCGCAATGGTTAGAGGGCTTGTACAGTGTGGGAAGACAGAGGAAGGGTTTCTTCTTCTTAATTGCATGCTGAGGAGCCAACTTGTTCCAACAAATCCAACTTTCACGACTGTAATTCATGGATTCTGCAAAGAATCTAAACTTTCTGAGGCACTGAATTGTAAACTCTTGATGGAATGTCATGGAGCTAAGCCTGATGTTGTGACTTACAACGTTCTTATAACTGGCCTCTGTCGAACCGGTGACACTGCCCGTGCTTTTACATTGTATGAGGAGATGAAGCTGAGGGGCATCTGCCCCAATATCACCACGTTTTCTGTTCTAGTTAATGCGATATGTTCTGAGAATAATTCTGTAAATGGAGAAAGCATTTTGGTGGACTTAGAGGAGAGAGGATTTGTTAGTCAGAATTCAACCGGCCAAGATTGGCACAGAAGATTGTCTGATGCCATGGTGAATATAGACCTCTTAAGGCACAAAACAAAGACCGGTGGCAACAAAAAAATAAAACACACCAGTCAAACTTGTTAGAAATGGCCTTTCTTGATTGCTTACGCTGATTTTGCAGGCTCTCGACCTGTTTGTTTATGCTGGATTCTGGATATGTTACAGGTGAGAGTTGAAGCTGTTGGCTCTTTCAAATACATCTCTTGTTGTTTACCTTCGCGCTTCATGTATGTGCAACTTTATTTGACCATTTACTGTTCATTCAGTTCAACACAGGGCCCCAGTAGGCTATGATTGTACGTTGGAGGTTGAACAGTGTATCCGTTTACTGCGGTTCTGTGAGTGGGAAACTTTGATTCCTGCGAATCTACTGGATGGATCTCAACACGCAGGCAGGTGCGCTCACACACAGATATAATATATATATATATATATATATATAGAGAGAGAGAGAGAGAGAGGGAGAAGAGTAGCAAGCTGAAGCTGAAGGACAAGCAAAACGTGCAGCCCTGTCAGGAGGCACCTGATTCGAAAATAGCCTGCAGCAAATGAGGTATGATCAGGTTTCTATTTTATCAGTGCAATCTATATATCTCTAAAAGCATGAATAGGTTTCTTTCTTTTTTTGATATTCCTAAATTACCGTTATACTATTATTCCTTTAATACATTAATTATGTAAATTAAATTATAATACTAAAAGAACCAAGAAATTGAAAGGTTTTTGTAAAGGTGACTTTCATCTTTTTGCCTCATTCTAGCTTCTCCCGCCTTAGCTCATCCGCCATTGCCGAATCTGTTGGGGTTCCCATGCCCCTACGCACTAGAAGAAATGATGAAAAATTGTAAGTACAAATTTGAGTACATCCAGGGTACCATTTTGGGATCACATCAGAGCAAAGATACATTGCAAACTTATAGGAGGTACAATCGTTAAAACTAACACTGGATTCACCGGTGGGAACAAGGTAAATCCTCATACTTAACAAGGATTTCCTCATAATGTGCTTAAATGTTAGTTTTTGTGGGATGAAAGTGGTGGATGTGTGTTTATGTAGTATGGCAATTGCAGGGCTTTGCTTCATTTTCTTGAACCTGACAAGTTTTGGATGAGTTTGTTGACAAGTAGAAGAATCTAAGGTACATGATCAAATTTTCTTCAAGATTAGCTGTTGTAGTGTAGCAGTAAATTCCTGATGTTTAACTTTTTTGCACCTTTCACATGGAATTGAGACTTCACATTCTCAGAAGAGTCATAATTGATGATGGTCTCATGCAGTCATATGTGTGTGTATCTTTGTCCAGTTTATTTATCTTCAAAGATGGTTTGGCTTATTTACTTATTGGGTAAATTTTATTTTAAATATTTTAAATTACATACTTAGAATTAATGTATTCAAAACTATTTCGCAAGTCTGTTTTTTAGTGAATAACTTTTAAATCTAGAAGAAAATTTATATCGCACTTGAAAATTATATTGACATAATTTGCAGTACCATCTTAATTTATTTTTCTAATGTAAATTGAAAAAGAAATTATTCTAATATGTTTCTTAGAAAATATAGAAAAATAAGTTTTCTGATAATACAAATTAACATTATTAAATATGACTAGTTAAAATAATGAAAACAATTGATATAGAAATTAAATTTAAATAATTTTAATGGGTTTAGTTTTTTTATAGAAATATCACAATAGAAAAAAATATATTCATTTGAATTTCAAGTTGACATTTAAATTTATTTTTCTGGTGTAATTTGAATAACAGAATATTTTTTTTTAGATTTTCTCAGAAAAAAAAATTAATAATATGACTTCAATTAATGTTATGCAAAAAGTTTGTCAGCATTAGAAAAAAGAGGAAAGAATAAATAAAATTACTTTAGCATTCAAAAGTCATGTTTGACCTTCTCAATATTTTTTATATGTTCCTCTTTTGGACGGAAACAAAATAAAGTCTCTAACGACGTTAATTTGTATTTAATTTTTAATTTTTATTTATTTATTCTTTCTAATTAAATATAAATTTTTTATGTGCATTCTCTTTGCCAAAAAAAAATTAAATAAAGAAATCAAACGTAGACTTTTTTCATTAAATTAAATAAATAAATGATTATAGTACTTTGAACGGTAAGACAAATATTAATATTCTTCTATTTACAACCCATCAAAAGACTTCTGCTAATTGGCCACACCAATCCACCTCTCGACGCCGCCGCCCGCCACTGGGATGCAACCGAAAGACCTCGCCAGCATGCTCGTCAGGTGTGACCTCCCCCTCAAGCTGGACCGAACCACCCCCCTCGGAGTCGTCCCTCCACCGTTCCCCGCCGCCTTCTCCGTTGAGGCTCGCCGCGCCTGCCTCTGCTTGATGGCGCTCAGCTCCATCTCGGGCTTGAACTTCACCGGCCCGAACATGAACATCCTCCTCCTCGATTTCGCCGACATGGAGGTCAGAGAAGTGATGTTCACCCTCTGGACGTGGTAATCCAGGTCCCCGGCGGTGGACTTGGGGCGAGTGAGATCGCCGGAGAACCGGGTCGAGACCGAGAGACGCCGGTTGTCGGAATCGGAATTAAAGGAGGGCTTGTGAAGGGATTGGGATCTGATGGTAGCGAAGTAGTCTCTCTTTTGATACTCATTGAGCTGATCTTCATCCAGTAGCGGAGGATCATCTTCATGGAAGATGTTGCCGCAGAAGATGATGTCGTTGTGGAAGGAGTGGGGGGAGGGATGGGTGGTGAAGAACTCAAAGAGATGATCGGGAGTCGCGCAGGGGCTGTGGAAGGTGGAGGCGGAGTAGTTATCTTCTGCGATGGGGAGATTGCAGAAAGAGAGTGCATCAGCTTCATCTTCTTCTTCTGCTTCTGGGAATGAGTCGAAAGCATAATTTTGTAGTGTGATCTCTTTCATGGTGATATGAAGTGGGAGAGAGAAATGTAAGTGAAATGAGGGGCTGAAGTGCGTGAATTGTTGGGGGACTATGAGAGGGTGCAGTCTATAGATACACCTCACAACATATATATATATCAAGTGGGGTGGGGGTGGCGGGTGTTCTTTCTTTGTTGCTACGTCTTCTAGTCTTCTAGAGGGCAGTGGTAATCAAAAGTTGACAAATTACAAATGAAATATTGACAAAATATTTTATTTACTTGCAATTCAATATATATGCATAATTTATTTATTTTCTAAGTAATTTTTGATAATTTTTAAAATTCTTTGAATGTTTATAATTTTAAAAAATAAGGTATGCAAATAACAAGAGGTCAATCAAAGTGTTAGTCACTTGTTGCTTCCATCAATAAGATTAAGCTGGCTGTTGGCACTCTTTTATGATGATGTGGCTGTCTTGTTGGCCGATACTGTTAAAACTTTGTGTATGGACATTGCCTTGTCAGTAGAGCGACAAATTGGGTTGATTGGCCTGATACCCTTATTTTATGTCGAGTGTGCTTGGTTTGAATTTGCGTTTGTTGGGCCCAACGGATGGGAGTCTGACTTCTTCACTTAAATTTGCGTCTGATTTTATCATTTGAATTTGAAAAAACATTTGTTATAGATATTAGGTATCATTATTTATAGATATTGAAACATTCAAATAAAATTATTAATTTAAAACGAAGTGAGTATCATTTTAAAAAAAGATGAGATATTATTTACAAATAATTCAAAAATATAAATGTTAAAATTATTTAATAGGATTGTTTAAGAGTTACTAGAAGTTCCATAGACAATAATTAATTAAATAAATAAATAAAAAGTGGTTAGAAGAAGAGTAAGAAGAAAATAAAAGGTCAAAGAGAATGTGCAAAGTAGTGTTGAAGAGTAGAAAAGGAAAGAGTGGAGAAAGAGAGGCAACAAAATCAAATAAGGGTTTCTAGAACTCCAACCCAATTACACCATTATTAATTAACCCAACGCTCCTTGCTTTATCTCAATATTATAAAACCAGCCACCCAACTGTCTCCTGTATGCCCATCACATGACTTTTCTATTCCATTCAATGAGATTTTTGAATTTCATGTCACTCCATAATCTAGAAATTTTGTCCCACGCATACACCCTTGAAACAAAACAAAAATAAATCTACAAGTATTTACTTATTATTATTATTTTTAAAATATTGAATCTGATATGGCAAAAATTATAAAATTACTCAAATACCCCTACAAGTTAAGAAACACTTATATAGGATAGAAGATTCGTGTCTTTTTTTATTCAGAGTGGGACTACACAATCCAACCCACCACATAACCCATAATTCCAATCCTTGATTGTTGGACAAGTGACACAATCCAAAAACGCCTAATGTATGTTACTATCGGCTAAACTTATTAATAATGTTTCATTTCCATTTTACGTGTATTATTTTGAAATATACACTTACTTATCTATTTTCTCTATATTACTTATAAATTACTTCACTAATTTGGTTGTTGGGGTGCTTTAATTGGAGAAGAACCCAACACCTTGACATAGTGTTGGTTTTAGGTCGATGTCTATAAAAATTGACTGGCCCAAAAAGGCTCAAACAACCCAAAATGAAAAAAGAAACTAAGAAAGCCCAAAGAAATACAATGCGTAAGATAAACAAGCTGGGAAGCCAATTCGAGTAAGGACCCAAGCAATGGGTGGCCCTAAGGGATTTAGGTGATGAATCCACATAAGACTATCTATTCATGTTACCAAGAGATCTATTTGAATGGATTAGTTCCACAAGTTGGAGGCTTCCTTATCCGCGTGCTCACAATAAAGGAGCACTTCCAGCAGAGGGATGCCCCCAACAAAATCTTGGAAGGTGGAAGATCCTACAACCTTACTTGAAGACTATCGATGTACATAAAATTTAGTTTCCACAACCAAAAGATGTGGCAACGAAAGAGGATGATTTTGAAGGTATTTTTATCCAAAAAAAAAAAGAAATTGTGGCCCATCCACATTGACTTTAGTCCTACTTATAAAAAGAACCATCTAAACTCGAAATATTCACTTTGAATATCAGTGTTAACCTCACTCATTTTTCTATTTTGTTAATTTTTATTATTTTACTAAAAGTTTTATATAGGCCCCACAATATTAAATGCAGAGGAAATAAAAAAATAATTTAAACAATATAGTTTGCTATCTAATCCCACATTCCGTAGCTACAACGATGTGGATCTCAGGCATTATTCAAGTAGCTAATTTGAATGTCCTCAATGATGATCCCCATCCTTGCTGGCAACGTCTAACACATACCCATCTTCATCGACAAACTGAGAGGGTTTCGTTTCTTTGTCCACCACAAGAAGACGCGTGTTCTCCCTCTAAAATCAGTCTACACCATGGAGATAGAATCTCCTCCATCTATGATTTTTGGAGAAGAAGGCTTGGACATGAGTCAAGAAAATCTTTTCTTGATGGAAAATAAAATAAAGTCCTGGAGATGACTTTTAGGAACTGGTGTATAATTTTTTAGGCTTCTTAACTCATCATGGCCATCATCGTGTCGAGGAGGCCGATGCAGTTCTTTATGGCTGAGTTTGATTGTGGCGGTGGCGATGGTGATGTGAAGGTTCGGTTGGAGACGTGGGCCTCAGAACTAAGACTGAATACTCGATCCTTGTTCTTGCCCTTGACTGCAATTATTTGTATCTGCTGCTCGATCATCACCATTGAAGCCTCCAATTCAGAGGGGTATAGTGGTCATCGGCGATAGGCTGATGATCCTCCACCAGTTTTTGAAACGTCTCTTGCAAAACAAACAAAATAATTAGCACTTTTAACCAAAAAATAATTTTTTTAAAAAAAATAATATTAGTAATATGTACTTACTGCCAGAGGACTAAAAGTAAGCAATTTCGTAAGTTACTGGACCTAAATAAAAATGGACATAGTTATCGGACTAAAATTAAAATTAAGCATATTTAGCGGACTAAAACAATACTTTTCCCTGAATAATCATATCATCGTGAAGAATCATTTTTAAGTTCATTAACATAATTTAAATAACTTAAGAGGTAATCAAGTTCTCAAATCATAAGAAAGAAAACATAACAAGTCATTGACGTATGAATCGATCAATAAGAAAAATGTTGAGCAATCCATGGCTGTGTCTTTTCCTCTTCCAAAAGTTGTATTCCTATATTAAAGTTCCCTAAAATTGGTAGAAAAAGGAAACTCATCCTAATTAAACTCAAACTCTACATTTATCCGTTCCTTTCCAAAAATCTAATTAAATTACAAAATCAATAATCCATCCGACGTGCAATTCCAATCCTAGCTTCTCATCAGCACGCTCACCGAATAACCTGTGGGCACGAGTTAAGTCGTATGCACTGTTCTGGACCGATCTTTTGATAACTTATAGGCATGCACGCTTTATTCAAACTGCACTTGTTTGGATTTTCCACAAGTCTTTTAAGCTTTCTTTTTGCATAAAAAAATATAGTCTTTTTCTTCCAAACTCTTCTTCAAAACACCTTAAAAATTTCATAAAGATTAACCAAATAAACCACATAATATTCCAGTAATGAATATCTTTGCAAGTTGCATAATTGTTCATTGATGTGTATTCCCATGCACTCAGTGCAAAATCTGCTCCTGCCCAGCCACCATGCTAATTATCCCAACCATCAGATGATCAAAACAATTGGCACCCCTTGTAATGGGAGAGAAGAGGGAGTTGTACTATATATATTTTCAAATACTAAAATAAAAGAAAAAAAACGATCAACCTGTTTTATAAAATTGTAAATGAGTAAATTATTTTCTTATGAAAAAAAAAATAGCAACATTACCTTTCTGTATTTTTAAATATACAACTTATCTCCCTATGTTTTTAAAAATGAAACAATTTCATTTTAAAAACACGAGGCGGTAAATTACTATTATTATTTCATAAAAGGATAATTTATTCACTTACAATATTATAGGGAGGTAAATTGCATTAAACCGATAAAAAAAAACTGAAGTTTCTCCCTATTACTACGTTATTTGGTATGAATTTTATTATTTTAAGCAGTTGAACATGGATTATATGGCAAATTTTGATAGATTTCATGGGTTTCTTCAAAGAAAACAAGAACAGAAGCAGAAAGGGGAAGACAAAAATAAAAATAATATAAGGGGGGGCATTCCGAGAATTGAACTCGGGACCTCTCGCACCCTAAGCGAGAATCATACCACTAGACCAAATGCCCTCTGTTGTTCCATTCCTAATGAATGAAAGATGTTCAGTGGACGAATTGCTTTCATCAGTGTTTGATTTTGATTCTTCAAAGTTCCCCACCATAACCCCAAAAATTCCAAAATTAGTTACTATTAGGGGTCTCAATGGGTAGAATAAGACCCTACTTAAATTTATAGAATAACTCTCAGACCCAAATTCAAACTTAATGAATATTATTAGACCCGTACCTAGATCCAAACTCCTTTAAAAAAAAATATAAATTGGGCCTGGGTTGGGTCTCTATCCATTAATACTCATGGGTCTATGTATTCAATTTGGACCCATAAAATATATTTATTTTTCTTTGCTATTCAATTGGATTATTATTTATCGAGTTATATAACTTTAAGTGAACAAATTTAAAAAACTTAAGACATCATAACATTATTTGTCATGTAATATTTTCATAAGATTTATTTTGTAAATGGTATACTAAATTATATATTATTTAAAAAATTCTATAAAAAAATTATTTCTTAATTGGTCTCAATAATTTTGAATTTATTGATAAATTATTAGGGATATTAAAATTCGGTTAACCGATCGAAATTTGATTGAACCGAGTGTTCGATTCGTACTGAAAATTGAACCAAAAGTTCAGTTCGATTTTTAATTATTTTTTTAGAAAAAAAATTGATACAATCAGTCGGTATGATTCAGTTAGATAGGTTAACTATACAGATCGAATAACCGAAATTATAAAATATATTTATACATTATATTATAATTTTATAAAATATATATTAATAAATTGTATTTATAATTTATAATATATATTATATGATAATAATATAATTTAACTTTTACTTATTTTAAATGTAAAATATAAAAATAAAAAAATATTAAATTAATTAACTCGCAGATTGTTTTTTCCTTATGAATTCGGTATTTTGGTTATTAACCGAACCGAATCTATTAGTTTGGTTCGATCTTTTGTACGCCAAAATTTTTGGTTAATCAAAAAAGCTGTTTGGTTCGGTTCGATTAAATGAATTGAACACCCCTCTAAATTATGGGTAAAAATAAAAAAAAATAATTTAATTAGTATGATTTGCAAAAAAAAAAAAAAAGAAAATCAGGTCTGGGTCTAAATGGGTCTAGAGACCGTTGATCAAATTTAGTATAATCTGGACCATTGATCTTGTTAATTAAATTGAAGCTGTAGATTCAGTCAGATCCAACGGCTATTAATAAGGATATATATGTAATTTTATAATTAAAAATAAAAAAAATAAAGTATCTAAAAGTAACGTGTGAATGGTACGAAACCTCGAGGTGCGTATTTGCTTTATTATGAAAAACATAAGGGGATAATTTGCTATTTTTTTTTTCATATAGGAGTAATTTGCTCATTTCGTAT
Organism: Sesamum indicum; assembly: GCF_026168435.1. Lineage (NCBI taxonomy): Eukaryota > Viridiplantae > Streptophyta > Magnoliopsida > Lamiales > Pedaliaceae > Sesamum > Sesamum indicum. Next base: position 19,762,582 of record NC_142660.1, on the reverse strand, counting down.
AACACACAGAGGTAATGTGCATTTAACCCCTTAATAAAATATAGTTTATACTTATAATTATACATGAAAATGGCAAATATATATCTTCGTAATTTTTACTTTTAAAAAGCTAAAATCTCTCAGATATAAATAAGACACAAATTAAAAAAATAAAAAAAAAATTCATTTCTCATAGAAAGTTTTGATCATATTATTTTCTAATATTATAATTAAAAAATATTTTTAACAAAATAAGTCCAACAAATTCAATTCCTCATATTAGGGCCCGGAACCGGTTCGGGTCTACAAAAATTGTTGACGGGTCGGGTTCAGAATTCTGACAAGATTCAACATATAATCCCTAGTGGGACGTTTGCTACATCATCATCATTTTTGTCATATGTTCTATTTGCAATATTTTATGATATCACATGACATGTTTGAGTGCTCCCCCACTTCTTAATTTGTCCTTTGCACGTTGGCCTTTTTTAGCAGTTTCAAATGATGTAATATTCTTACAAATTAAATTAAAATAAATTACAACTACCTTTCTTTAGATTTGGTATAATTACGAATACTTTCTTATTGTTTGAAAAATTATCAACACTCTCTTGATTTTAACAATCGCCTAACAATTAACCCAATCCGTTAGGACCAAAATGCCCTTGTGGATTAAAAATTATATTTTTTATTTATTTTTAAAAAATATTTTTTTTGGATTTTAATTTTTCCATCCATCTCGTTTGATTTTTTTATAAGTTTTTAATTTTAAAAAAAACAAAATAGTAAGGGCAAAATTGATAATTTCGTACCTTTATCCAAAAATTACATAATTTAATCAAACATTAAGAAAAATATTATAATTTTTTAAATAATAAAAAAATATTCATAAATATATCCAACTTTACTGAAGATCGTTGTAATTTACACATTAAATTATGAGAGGGAAGTTTGGTCACTTACCACTTTAGCCTAACACCTCCAACTTTGATATCCTCTTTCTTGATAAGTTAACATCATCACATGGACTCATCAATCAATATATATAGATAGCATTATACCATATATACATATATATATATATATATATAAGATCCCTACCAAATTGAATTTATTCATAAAATATGAATCGATGTTGAGTACAAAATTCATCTGAGTAATTAACGATCGAAAGGTTAAAAATAATATTGATTCGCTTCAGAATAATTAAAAACTTTTGTTTCGACTGAACGTGGAGTTATAAACATTGGAGGAATGTTGTAAAATATTACGTAATATTTCACTATTACTTGTAAATATAAAATCAAGTCTCCAGGCATTATAAATTAAGCGTATATTAAATAGATACAGAATAATAAACTCCATGTTTTTAATAAAAGTATATTAATAGTATTTAAGTAAAAAAATAATTATTTATGAGTAGATAAGTGCATGCAAACATTGAAGTTGGTATGAATTATGGCATTTAGTTAGTTAGCAAATTAATAATAATAATTGCTTCCTTAATTGACAAGGTTGAATCTTTGGGACCCAATTCTAGAATGTTGGACCACATTGTTTACTAGGTTCCATTTTCTTTTTCTTTTCTTGGTGTGACAAAGTATATATATTCTAAAAGAATTGTTAGATTTTTATTATTTCATGTTCATATTAAGTGTGTGTTGAAAACTTAGTGATAAGATCTAGAAATAGTTGGAAAGTCACAACGCTACTGATCCAAGTCGAGGTAAGTGATTATTTAACAAGTTAAGTCAGCATATTTAGAGTACGTGATTCTTGATTTGGATGGTGCATTGACCTGCAAAACAAATCGTTAAGTCTGCTGAGACGATCCTTAACTAAAACCTTTCGATGATTAAGTCGGTTCACTTGAAGTTATATCGGGATTCGTAAAGCTGCTCTCGGTCGTGCGTACATGTGTTAAGGAGTCCTCAGTACTTATAAGGTTTTTTATGTGTTAGAGTGCGTACACATCCTCGTGTCTTTCAACCCATCATCAGATGAATCAGGAATCAAAAAGTGACCAGGTCAGGCCCGATTCGGATTAAAAAACACGTAGATTCTTCACCTATTATATAAATTTGTTATAATTATAAATACCTTCTCATAATTTGAAAAATTATAAATACTTCTCTGAAATTGACGGCTGCCCAATAAATGATAATTTATCCTTTAAAAATATACTACAGAAAGTTGCAGGTTGAATTGCAGAAAAAAAGTTGAACAATTACTTTAGAAAGTAGTTAACTTTTTTAAGAAGGGATGAAAGAAGAATATACACTCCCTTTTTAGTAGAATTTAGATGGATTGTGTTCATAAGTGAGTAGTATTATAAAGTGTCAATTTTTAAATAATGGTGAAGGAGAATATACCCTCTATCCAAATTAGTAAGTACTGAAAAGGGTTTATTGCAATTTATCATGTGATATTATAAATGAGCAAATTATTGCAATTTATCATGTGATATTATAAATGAGCAAATTATCTCTTTATGAAAAAAACAACAATTTATTCCTCTATATTTTTTAAAATAAAGCAATTTATCCCCCTGTTTAAGAAGGTAAATTGCATAATTTTAAAAAATATAAAGGGGTTGTTTTTTCTTGAAATTCGGTGTAATTACATGTAAATTTTTTATAGTTTGAAAATACATCTAATACCTATAATGTTTGTTTTCGTTCGATAAATAGATTCATCCAATAGTCACAATTCACTAAAAACGCCGATATTAGTAAAAGGACAATTAGATAAAAAAATTCTATATTTAATCTCAGCTGATCTATTATTAATTTATTGCAAGTCCAACAGATATTTTTTTAATTAAATTATTCTTATACGTGCTCATGCTAATGTATTATTATAATCTTATTGATATATTAATTTTAATTAATCGAAGGTGGAGCCGGCGACCCGTTAATGACCTGCCCGACAATCGGGTCCAAAGGCCGGCAATTGGGCCCCAATTCTAGAAATGAAGACTGCTCCACATCACAAGGAAACTACTTCCCCCTATTCTTTTCTTACTTTTTATTCTTATTTTTATTTTTTCAAGAAAAACCACTCTGCTGCTTATGCTCTCTAAATCTAAAAATTACAATTTTAGTAACTATTTTTTTAGAATTACAAAACTTACAAAAGGGTTCGTAATCATATAGTAATTTAATCAAAAAAATCAGACAATTTTAAGACAACTAACTGAATTTCAGATCTTACCGGACTCGATACGAATTAGAATTTCCCATATCAACATATACGTTCGAGAAAAATTGGGACCTAAACCAAATACATTAGTTCATAATTCTTAATTAATTAATGTCATTTAATATTATACATTGATTGAATATGGAGTAGTATCAAATTAAAATATTGTATACTATATTAAATTGCACATTTGGTTAAAAAAATAAAAAAAAATTACTTTGTTGTGGACAATGATGCAACTTATATTATTTATTTAAATTTATTGTATTTAGAAGAATGTAAGTTGTAAAATACATTATTCTAGTGATGGATTGTTCACCAATATAAATATATATATTTATAAAGCAGTTGCTGATCTGTCCCAATAGAATGCTCTTCTAGAAAACCAACCTCTTTTACCTTCTCAAAAATGCCCCTTTTTGCCTTTTCCTACACATCTAGAAGAAAGACAAAATGCCGCAAGAGCCATCAACCTATTCACCAATAATTTAGTTTTTTTATTAGTCAAATAGCCACCAATCCTTTTCAACTTCAAATCTTTGCCTCCCACAAAAACATTTTATACACACACACATACAAGTGTGTGTGTGTGTGTTTAGCAACCTAAGATATATATACCTCAATATCCCCTAAGTTCCCATTTGAGGGTCCATCAGAAATAAACCAAACATAGCACATCCCACAATCAAAGTGATGGATCAAGAACCACTTTTAGGACAAGCCCTTCACACCAAAGACATGCAGAGTGCTGCAGATGAAGCAGATGAAACACTCTCTTTGTGTGATCTCCCATTGTATAGTGATCAGAGTGTCGAGGAGTGGGAAGGGGATTTTTCTAGTGAATCTCAAGGGTCGAGTTCCATTTCGTCCTCGGAAGACGATTATTTTGAGTTTATTAGCCAAGAATTGAGTCCTTCCTCCACCGGTTACCCACCGGAGCACATAGTCTTCTGTGGGAAGCTCATACCTTACCAACAACCAGTGGATAGCTCTGTCGGAGACTCTTCAAAGTCGGTTGAGAGCAAAAAGCAAACGGACATCAAGAAAAAGCGTGGTTGGAGCATATTTAGATGGAAATTCAGTTTGAGCAGGAGTTCCAAGAGGCAAGTTCAGTCTAAGAGTGGTAAGAAAAGTACAATCCTCATGCAGAAGAGAGACAATCGTGGTTCTGCCTCGTTGAAAGAATCGCCTAAGCAAATGTACAACTGTAAGAAGCACGGAAAAGGGTGTGATTTTCCGGTTCATAAAATGCCCATATTGGCATCCTCATCATCAGGGAAAGCTAAATGGTACTTGTTCTTGTTTGGGATTTCAAGATTTTCAACTGAAGTGGAACTGAGGGATATCAAGAGCAGACTGAGCCGCCGGCAAAGCCCACCACCACAGCAGCCGCCAGCATTAAGTTTTCAAGACCACAATGAGACGGTTAGTGGAGGGAGAAACAGCAGCTCAGGACTGTGGGGCTTGATCAAGGTACTGAGTTGTGGCAGAAACCACCACCCAAACACCATGGTCATGTCGTCGATTGGCTGCAACCGACTAGAGTGATGGTTTTTGTATATCTAGACAGCATAGATAGATACGAGACATGTTTGTCTTTCCTAATTTCAACTTTCTTTGTCCTGGGGTTGATCAGATTAGACGAGGGATGGTAAAAAACCCAGAATTCAATGGCACTTGGTTTTGACTGAACTATATTATATGTATGCCATAGTTGAAAGTTTTACTATAATGCCTATGCTTTTTCAATTGTCTCATAAGCAATCAACTTCGACGTCTCATTTGACTCAATATACACAAGCTTAACGCTCCGATAGTCAAAATCAATCAACATTTCTATAAGTTTCAAAGTTTTCCACAATGAGAAGAATCAATCAACATTTCTATAAGTTTCAAAGTTTTCCACAATGAGAAGAATCAATCAACATTTCTATAAGTTTCAAAGTTTTCCACAATGAGAAGAATCAATCAACATTTCTATAAGTTGCAAATTTTACTACAATGGAACAAATAATACTCGTCCTGATTTGGCCTCTACTCTATCAAATTTGGACTGGTTATAAAAAATATTAATTCAACTCATAGAATTACAGTTTGACGACAAAAACTGTGCTGAACTTGAATGACGTATTCCTCATTCCAAAAATGATTCAGTTCCTTGATGCCAAACATTTTGTGAATAATCATTGAACTTTGGTAACTCTTTTCTTCCGTTTAGCATCCGCGACTCCGTTTTCAACCATGGGATGATCTACTTCTGCAGCTACTGGTTCTTTTCTAGGCTCTGTTCTATTTCTTTTCAAATTTCTCTGCTTCGGCAAACTGCAAGTCATATTGTTCCAGTATAAGATTCACTAGAAACATAGGCAGAGGGAGAGATTGAAGAAAACGGATAAGAAGTTTAATTTGAGGAAATTCAAGAAATGTTGGGACATATTGATCCAAATGAGCAGAGTGGTACTAATCCGGTTGAAGTAATAGTGAGCATCTAAGTACGTAAGAATTATGGTTTCATCAATCCCACCAACCAACGAAAGGAAATTAAACAAGGCAACCAACGTTAGAAGAAACCGCACCTTATTTTTCCACATTTATGCAGGTTCCTCTCAGCTGCCTTCTCCAGGACACTTCTGTAGTACTGAGTAAATGGAGCATTGAGACTGGACTTTTCAAGCTGGTACACAGATTTAACCGTGATATTAGGTCAAATTATATCCTACAGTTTATAGAAAGTATGAACAGTTGGATACGACGGGCACAAACCTGAAGAAAAGAATCCACGGATTGGTGATCGTGTGGGGAGAAAGATACCTCATCTCTTTTTTTCTGCACAAAGTCCACATTCTGCTCCACCTGCAGATACAAACATAAGCATTCATAATAATTGACGATCTTTTAAACATATTGTTGGTGTAAGACTAAACTCTGTAGTTCACTTAACATTGACTTACTTCCTACATTAATCATATGATGCGATTTTTCATGACCGTCAAGTGCATATAGGCACCTGACTTGATAAAACGGTGAGCAGTTGCATCAATAAAGTGGAAGTTAGATTTAATACCTGATCAATTAAACGCTTCACCATACGACGCAAGCTCTCTATAGTCGTGATCTCATGAATCTTTCTCAAACGGATCAGTGGAATTGTAGCTAGGTCAGGGAAACAAATATGGTGGCTCCACTGAGCAAAGTGCAATGCGAGTTGTTCAATGGCTGAGTGAAAGCATTCGTCTTGGAAGCTTTTTGATTTTATATATTGTTTGGGCAACTGCACAATTCAGCTCACGGTTACAAGGAGGAAGGTTCAGACATGCACTAAATTGAGAAAGAAACAACTGACTTTTGCATATAAAAAGAGTAACCTAGCATACAGACCTTCAACACTGACGCAATATTGATGGCATTTTGAGCTTTTCTTCCCTCCTTGCCAATGTTATATTCCAAAATATCCAGCACCAACGAAGCAAGTGGAATAAAACTTCTACCAGAATGGGCGAGATAATTGAGCCATCCAATGCACTTGAGTCTTAGAGGGAAATATCTTGGACCAGGAAACATGTAAGCCAGACCATTTATAAGTTGAATGGTCATAAAGAACAAAGACTGAAGATCATAGTCGCTTATGTTGGCTGATATAAATCTAACCCAGAGATCAACACAGTTCACATATTCCCAACTGCATATCTTCCTGACAGCTTCCTGTATCAAAAAGAACATCAGTTTACAAATGATCAAAAGTATCCGAAATAAATAGCACTCAGGAACAAGAGCTACAATACCATTAACAGGCATATGCCGAACCACTCTTTGTCAGTAAAGCAAGTATTCCTCGTATAATTAGAAAAAAGCATTCAGGCCCAATATCATACCTTCTTCTTTGTTTGCACCCCCCAGCTATATAACTTGGCAAGTTGACTAATGGAAGCAACTGCCTTAATAGATGATTTTTGCACGTCTATAGAGCACAACTCAACTATGCAATCTCTCAAAAACTGCATATGTTTGATGTCAACAATTTCTGTTACTCCGGACCGAGAAACAAAGGCTACAAGAACTTTTGATAGGCAGGTGTCCAAGTAATTGGAACTAAACATAGCAGCAATATCCCATGTGACAAGATAGGAAGCCGATGATAATGGCCTTTCACCTGTCGCCCACAAATGCACAGTTGCCTGTTTAAGAAAAAAAAAATGAACTGTTGGAAGCAGATGACAGTAATGGTAAAGATGAAACTAGCAAATTCTATATGAAAGCTTCAGCTCTGGTAGCTACAAGACTTAAATGTTATATCCGGTCTCTGGGTCAGCTGACATGTATCAAGCTCATAATGAATTAATCCAATTTCTGCAATCCATCCACAACCATCGATTCAACACATATGTAACTAACCAGAACAAGGATAGGGCCAAAGAATCTGTCCCACCAAAAAATTATTGCTCTACATATACATTAGCTGGCTAGATCGTCAATCCATGCACAACTTATCAATTTCTTTTATGTGCATTGCCTATTGATTGCAGTTGTATAAGCATTTTGCACCACCAAAGACGTTGGGAAAACATGTAATCAACAAAAGCACAGGGACTTCAAACGTGAGCTGCAGTTTTCATTGTCGTTGTGACCTAAAACAGATTTTATAAGAATTCCAGTTTGGAAAATTATAGGATAGATCTTCCAAAAAGACCAACTATTAATTTTTGACTAAAAAGAATAAAACAGATTCTATCTGAATGTAATTCCATGAGAAATACCTCCAAACTTTACTATATTGCATGCACGAAACCTAGAGTACTTGTTTGATCGCAAATCAATTGCCCTTTGTATATATAGCACTATATTATATGAAGTTCCTTGACTTGATTTTTGAATTTAATGTGATAATTTATTTGAAAGGCAAAAGGTCATTCAATTTCCAAGTGGGGCAGTATGTATAGAGATATACACTTTTTGTAAGCTGATCCTTTGGCAGTCAATCTTAATTTATTCAAGAATTAAGTGCAACAGCATATCATAATCCAGCAGGAAGCAGATATGTTTCTCAGTGACATGGCTGCCCTGCCCTTTACCATCTGACTTGCACAAATTCTATTCTTTTATCCTCCCTCCATCATAAAATAAGGTTTTACTTTATATCGAAGCTACAAAGGACAACCATAACATGTCAATTTTTTTCATCAGACCAGTTAGAATTACTAAAACCTGCAAAGCCCTGGCTCCAACCAAAGGGAGAGGAAGCAGATACAAAGAAAGCGAAATAAATTAGGAGGCAAAGAACAAAATCAATAAAAACATAGAGCACAAGAAAAGCACAAGTTGGATTACCTTGATGAATCGTTGCATTAGTGATGGAAAGGCAAGAAAGAATATCAAACAAGCTCTGAGCCTCGTCATTGCAAAAGTCAAAATGTCTGTGTTGGTAACCTGATTCAACAGAAACAATGTACTCCTCACAAAAGACTTGACTAGTGGTTTCAAACTGTTCCATGTTGCAGCTTTCTTCAGTTCCTGTAATGTCTCTTTTGTACTTTTTAAAGATGACATCTTCAATAGGCCTCGAAATATATCATTTGCGTTAGAGAGTGTGAAAAGCAGAATGTTGCAAAAGGTTTCGCTGTTCTCAATCGTATGGCCAATTGATTCGGTTCCATAGTGACAAGCTGAACGATAAGCGTTCAGTAGACTAATGAGGGCTGACTGGCTATGGTCTTCCTTGACCATTTGACACCATGTATTGATGACACTATTTGTCAAGAGTTTGCCTTTGTCTTTGTTTAGGTCATTATCACCTTGCTCTTGATCGCTTGAGTCGCCCTCATCTGAGTACTGTTAGGAAAAAAAACAAATCATATTATCTACACAAATCTTCTTCAGATATGTGGAAAAAGAGGAGATAAAGAAATCAACATAATTTCCTTTATTTAAGCCTCAATTCTGAAAACCATTAGATCTTCAAGCAAAATCAGTAACACACCATCAAACAAAATTCAGGTATTCATTCTCAGATCATGATGCTGCCCTAGTTAACATTAGAAGATGTGTGCCATCATTGAATTCAGATTTAAAAGCTCAAAGAAATTTGAACGTCAGTTGGCATGATTTCTTCTTTGCTCTTTGAATCCTTTATAGCTTTTGGCCAGTGAAAAAACTGAACTGCGACTCAAGACCTTGAGTTGAGGATTGTTCTGAAACAAATACTAACAAAAGAATTCTAAAATATTATTTCTTGAAAAATACTGAGATCTGTAACATTATTAAAGGAGCAGTAAGCAATTCCAACAAGAATAACTTGAACCTGCACCAAAAAAAACAAAACGAAAGAAAGAAAAAAGTATGAAAGAAATAATAAATAAATATGAAATATCTTACCTCATCTTCATTTTTAAATGTTTCAGCACTGTTGTTGAAGCTTTCTAAGAACTTACTGAATTCTGGATCCTGAAATTCCCAAAGAAGTTGCCTCAATAAATAAGATCATAAATTTTGTGAACGACCAGAATCTTAGAGCCACAATATCAAAAGAATAAAAGAAAATGAAATGAAAACAAGAGAGCAAAAAATGAACAGCCAAACCAAGCGTGAGAAAAAATACACCAGACTTTCGGTGTCCAACCATGAAGTGCAGATTCAGATAAAGTGACCTCATATCGAGCTATACAAAAGGAGCGACCAAATAATATGTCCACACCTATGAATGGCCACTCCAGTCCTAAGCATATTCAGTCCTACCACAAGCGATAGACAGACAGAAGTCCACAACCAAGTGACTCACCAAGATATGAAGCCAAAAACATAATGGAGAAATGCCTACTTGCTAATGCCTAGTGAACATAGTAGCTACAAAAAGCAAATTGGTCATCAGAATTCAGAAACGAGCAAATTACCATATGAATTGAGCAAATAACAATGACAAACTTCACCATAATCTTTTCTATGTTATCTTTGTGTAAGTGCATGACAACAATCCTGTGAACAAGTTTGACTTAAGGAGCATGCATTGGAAATTTATAGCTGCTCAAGCCACTATTGAAATCCTAATAGTAAGCAAGTTAACAAAGAAAATGTTCACTAAAGAGCAAACATACTTTCGCTGTGTGCCATAGAGGATTGTCCATCTGCTGAAGGGAAATCGTATCAAAGCATCAATGAAGGCAGAATTTTTTGACTAGTTCCTAATTGTAGTCTTAAGACAGCCACTATCCAATGAAGTTATTGGGAAAGAGACTGGAGAAGTTTATTCCTACATATACAAGCATGCACATACACATATTCATCTGCACAAGGAGAGGATAACATGCCCATTCTTGATTTATCAAATACCACCAGAGATGCACTTGCAATTTTATACGATAATCAATTTAACATTCTCTTGATGCCAAGGTCAAGATAATCAGACAAAATAATCATCTGTTTCTCAATAAAAAAGGGGCATAAAGCAATTGATAAAAGGTATCTAAATAAACAAATCACAACAGAGGATTACCTTCTTTTTCAACCTATCCAATTTCTTCTTTTGAATGGCAAGATCAGCATGGATTTTCTCATTCTGAGCTGAATAGGTACTACTAGCAATTTCATCTGCATGGATATTGACATTTTTAATGATGATAATCCAACAACAAAAGTCACACAAAACATGTTTAATCATTGAGAAGAGAGAGTACAGGAAAACAGTTTAGTCTTAAAAGTTCAGAATATCTGTTGGAAAAGTGACCTTCTAGGGTTTTCCCAGTCTCACTTTCCCCAGCATCTGGGCAGCCTGAGTCCTAAAAATAGATTACGCAATCAATGGCAAGCAAGAAACCATAGATATCTGGATGATCAAAAAATGAGTGGAATCAAGACCAAAACCTCAGTAAGATAACCATCACTATCTGATGCATCTGCAACCTCATCCATATCGTTTTCAGTAAACACCGCATCAAGAGAAGTATTCTCAATGCCTTCACATTCAATGCTCCTGAAAGGACATCGATATGCGTTTACCAGTAAATATCATATTAGCACATTTTAAAAAGGATTATATAGCAATGATAACATAAGGGGATGAAGAAACACATGACAGCAATGGAAGACAATAAGCAACATAAACAGACTAAAAGATTTATACTTTGTTCTAATAATTTGATAAGCATGTAATAATTCTTTATGTTCATGCAAATGTGAGAAAGTATCTATAGAACAAGTTCCAAATTTGAATGCATGAATAATTTAACACATGGGAACAACTTTGTAACAAAAAGAGCTTAAATAGTAATTAGTGAAAGTTTGTTCTTCAACTGCTAATATCGTGTTAATCATAGTTTACTACAGTAGCTAATTTTTACGCACCATAGCCTTCAGTAATGCTATAGAGCATATGGTGTTTAGACTCTGAAACAGAGAAAGATGACCACAACATGAGACAGATGCATCAAATTCACCTTTTTACCTTCCATTAGCAAGCGGCACGGAATTATCCACTTGTTCTTCAATGTCATTTTGCCCACCTTCTGCAGCAAAAATAAATCAGAAAAATCATGAGGCTTCCATAAACAATTACTGTTTTGAGAGGCAAATGTATAACTAAATAGAAAATAAAAAATGTTTGGATCAGCTTCAGAGGCAATAAGCATCCACACACACACACATGAAATGCAAAATCTATCTGTCATATAAACATTACTCAGCACATTAGCAATCTTACGGTACTTTGCAATCATGATGTTATGCTTCATATACAAACAATAACCAATTCATCATAAAATCTACAGGCTTCTATTCTCCTGTAAACTTCAGCTGGTCCAGCTCCCAACCCCAAAAGGAAAAAGAAAAGAGAAGGAGAAGATGACTGTGGTGCTGTAGCTGATGGAAATCAGAATGGACAAAATACAACTCTCTTTTGAATTATTTCATAACCATAACTAGTAAAAGCAAATTGCTCCAAGAAGCAGGGTCAGAAATTCAAACATTTTATTTCTCAAGTTTAAAACACATCATACAACAAGAGCAATGGCACAGAGTACCGGGAAAAATACTTTTTAAACAAACATTTTCACCTGAAAATACATTGTCAAATAGAGCGACAACACATAAACAATTCAAGCTAATACATAACAAAAAAAGAATCTACACAATTCAAAAAAGGGTTCAAATAATTACTTACTGGAAGCTTTCCTCTTGAATAAAGCCTTCGTTTTCCGCCGCTGCCTCAGCACAGACTGAAGATGCTTCTTCGCAAATTTCCTCGCCTTCTTCCCTAGCTTTCCCATTGATTACACAATTTGAGCTCCTCAATTGCTGCAATTCGTGAAGTACAGCTCAAGAATTGAACCCTAGGGCAACTGGGAAAATTGGAGTTGTTGGAGGACTTAGGAAGGGTTTAACTAGGGTTCAACGCCAGAATGACCTTAAGGTTAACTTGTAAATAAGTGAAAATTTGAGGACCATTTTTGCAATTTTGACTTTTAGGGGTTTGTTTTATATTTTGAACCAAGATAATCTTGATACTATTATTTTTATATTTATATTGATTTATTTGATTTTACAATAACTATAATGCACAGATACTTTGAAAAATTACTCGATGCAGTGTCGGATACATGTCGAACACAGACACGGGGCAAACATCTCGAACATGGCATCGGAGTGTCCGAAAATTTAAAAAAAGACGGGGGGGGGGGGGGGGGGACACAGCGACAAACACGGCTGTTAGCGTGTCCGACACGTTTTGAATTTTTTTATAATTTTAAAATTTTTGAGTTGTCATTAAAAAAAAAATTAGGCTCAATAAAAAAAGAAAAGAATTCCTTCACTCTTCTTAAACTAAAAGTATTAGGATGAAATTACTAAAAAGTCGAAATATGTTCATAATAGTTTAATCATTTAAATTATTAAAAAAAGATATTGCATTCTTTTTAAAATAAATTGATTATGTATAATTTTTATGCCACAATTGATTAACAATATAGATATAAAACATGCTTATTTTATATTTTATCTTAATATTTTTTATATTATATATTTTAATTTTATGAAAATTGAAAATATATATTATATTATACATAGTCGTGTTAGTATCGTTTCATGTCCTAATTCTTTTACAATTTTCGTATCGCCATGTCTATATTGTATCATGTCTATGTTGCCGTGTCCATGTCCATACATCATAATACAATAATAAAGTACACTTTATTTTAGAATACAAAACTATAATAAAATTATTGCATAACCAAAATTATTATTTGAAAATATTGTTCATGAATTATAATTCCATATATAATTTATTTATAATGTATGGTAGTTCAAATAACATTTTACTTGTAAATGTTTGATTGTTTATGATGAGAAATTTACACATATTAGGAAAACTTTATCAAATTACTATAATGTAATCTCTACCAAGGAGTTAATTAAATAATGATTATATCAACGTCTCAATAACTCGAACAATACATTAATATGATCGAAAATAATAAATAATAAAGCACAATAGTTCACGTAAAGTGAGACAAATATGCACACGTTCGATAAAACTTGAACACGTAACCTCAAATTTGTTCATAAAACGTCACTTTAACTACTAGACTAAGATAATATTAATTGCTCTGCCCTTTTATGGTCCATCAAAGAGTTATGTTTTCACAACCGACTTCATCTATATCTTCTATCGAAATTATGAACTTTTACACTTTTCAATCTAATTATTTATTATGGTGTATTTTTTATAATAATAAATTATATTATTCTATTATTTTTCCTAAATATTGTAACTTTAAAGTAATTAAAATGAAAATTTTTATTTTATATTTTTTTAGTTTTAAATTGTAGCCTTTTAGTTATAAAATGAGTGGCTCCCGTCAAGTGTATTTTTTATTTTTTTGTGTCAATAAACGACAAAATATTTATATATTACTATTTACTAATACTTTTATTATTATAATTAAATCATGTTATTTATTTAGTCATAGAATGTATCATGATAAATAAATAAATCATTAGAACTAATTTTGATTCAAATGAAAAAAAAAAAAAGAGAAACTATTTTTAGATTAAAAGATATATTTGTCTTTACAAAATATTTTAAGATAAACATAGGTATCTATTCGACAATTATAGAGAAATTCAAGTATCAATTAAAGATTTTGCAAAAACTCATGTATCAATTTTGATCTTTATGAGGAAACTCAAATATTAATTAGATCATTTACAAAAACTCGGGGGAAATAGCATTTTTAGTCTCATTGTTAGGCTCATATCATTTTTTGTCCAATTCATTACGAGATTAACACTTTTAGTTCCATAACTTACAAAAATTAGCACTTTTGGTCCTCATGCACTTTTTCATCTATATTGTAACGATATAAGTCACATGCCTAACATGTTGCAGTTAAGTATTTTTGGTTGGAGGAAAAAATTGGCTCTGGTCTCAGTAGTAGCATGTGAGTGTTTCATTTTGTCTACTTGATTCACTTGTGGAAGACATGATTCTTTTTGTTGCTTCTACTTGGTTTCAACTTATAGAAATATGGGAAGAACAAGATTCAATTTTTGTGAGAGAATCGCTATGTTTTTTTTATCCTAATTTCCTTCAAGATATATTTTTTCTTCTCAAATGTAGTTATATTTTTTTTTCCAAAAATGATCCCAAGTTGAAAAACAAACCAACTTTCTCTCCAACCAAAAGTACTTAACAATCACATGCTAGGCACGTGCACCACACAGTTAAATTATAGACAAAAAAGTGGATGAGGATCAAAAGTGCTAATTTTTGTGAGTTATAAGATTAAAAGTGCTAATCTCGTAATGAATGGGACCAAAAGTGAAACTGACCTAACTTATAGGACCAAAAATATTATTTTTTCCAAAAATTCATGTATCAATTTGATAATAATACCAAAACTCATGTATCACAGTAATTTTTACTCAAAAATCATTTTGGATAAAACAACTCAAATTGAGGCATAAAATACCAAACTCTAAGGCCGCATTTATTTTGGGTGATTAATAATAAATATTTGGTGGATAGTAATAAATTTTGAAGGGAAAAAAAATACACACACAAATATTGTTACATAAGAAATATTTTTAAAATATTGAATTGAGTATATATTTACAATATATATATATATATACATATACATTTGAACGTTTTCATGTACTAGATATTCAATAAATACTTAAAATTTACTAAAAAAATACCATACTTATTAAAAAAGAACAAATATCAATAATATTAATTACATAAATTAAATATAATATTTTATAATTATAGTAAATATTGGTTAAAATACATATAGTATTTAAATATTTTATTATTAATATTTATCATATTTAGTATATTATAAAATAATATATAATTTTTATGATTACAAAATCTGTAAATGTAAATTTTTATTAAATGTTATTTAGCAATTGTATCCCCAATCTAATGGGAATAGTTAAAATCATAGAAGATATATGGAATGGCTATTCTCATACTTGTAGGAAAACCAGTAAGTATAGCACATTCTATGTATGTGCATAATTTTTATAAATATATTTTAAATAAAATATTTTTTAAAATTATATTAAGTTAAAAATGACCTAAAATATATATAAGATTATATATCTTATATATATTTATAATAAGACAAAAATAAATAAGAAAAAAGCTATTAAAAAAAGTAGTTATTTAAAATCATGATGAGTTGAGAAGTTAACGACAATTTATTCAATTTAACAAAAATAAAAATTAACGTACCAATAAAGTGAAGACACTAATAGAGTGCTCCTCAATTATATATAATAATATAGATTATACCAAGCATGTACGTGCACATATAAAACTGTTGCGTAATTATTTTTTTTAAAAAACTTATAAGATCCCAAAATAAAATACTTATAATAAACTCTTTTTCTGAAAAGAAAAAGTAACCCCAATCCATCTTTTTTTTTTTAATAAAATCTTTTAATTTCTTTAATCGTTACATCCAATAAATTAAACTACTCTCACAATTTTATTAGTATATCACTTCTAGTCTTCATATTTTTTATGTTTTTCACCTCAAAGCAAATATATCTACTCATATAATTTTAAATTTTAACAATGTGATGATTTTTTCGGTTATTATTATTACAAAATCTAAAGTTTATTATGCCAATTGTTCCAAAATAAGATCCAACATCTTTAAAATTTTAAAACGTCTTATAAAATGTTTAAAATAAGTATAACCACACCCCGTCTGAGCCTTGTCTTCTCATAAGGTATGTGACGAGATCACACATATAATCATACTCAATTCGATGAAATTGTTTGATTTTAAAGGAGATCTTCTATAATTTCACACGTGTGATTTCTTGGTTTCGTCCAGAATTTCAACCTTGATGTCCTGGGCTGGAAATTTTAAATAGACACATCCCATCGCACTAATCGGGGGCGTTCGTAGTGACTGATAGGACCAAGAAGTGAGTTATTTATACCAAGCATTTTTCTTACGGCTAGATCCAGTTCCTGGTCCCGGCGAAAAGGAAATATCCACTAGCGATCCTACTTCAACGACGTTCTCATAATAAAAGTATCCCGATCATGTAGGAGTGACAGTTTTAGTTCCGATCAAATCGATTAAATACAAACTGACCTGCAGTGTACTGAATCGCTTACTAAGCATTTCAGTTGATTTGCAGTGTTACGTTCAGCCTTTAAACAGTAGATATGATTAAAATCAGACATTTTAAGTCGGGGTAAAAAATATTACGTTCATAAAAGTGAAAAATTACATTATAAATACCCCAAATCTCTAGCAATTAGTCTCTTAGATTTTGTTTTTCCTTTAAAGCATAGGTGGACAACCCTCAAAATAGGTTGGAATCTAGTATTACATATTGTGATTTATACACCATTATTAAATGAATCAAGATCATGGATTAGGTGGAAGGTCCACACCACTTTTCCCATGCACTCTACCCCACACTACCCCCTCAACCATTCAATTTGTAGTAGAGAATTAAGTGAGAATAGGACAAATAAAATTAGAGTTGAAAAATAAATTAAATTACTTGAACCAAATAAATTAATAAAATTTTGTTTGAATTTGATTTATTAAATTTAATAAATTAAACTTAACAATTATTTTTGTTCGATAAGCTTCGGAACGCAATTCAATTGGTGGAAAAATAATAAAGTATATTTAAAAATATCAAATTATTCGAACTTGATTTTGATTCAATTAAGGGTTGTTTGAGTTTGATTAAATCAATGTTCAAACCAAATGCAACAAACTTGATACTACTTTAAACATGTTTGAATAATGATGCGTTCCGTTCGACCCGAATCATTTATATCTCTAGTCTTTCTCTCTCACACACATTTTAAAGAATTTTACTGTTATTTAATTTTTTTGGCACTTGAAAAAGAGAAAATGCTTTATTATCTAATAATAAATTATTATAGTCAAACATAAAAAAATTACAATCGATATTATATTTACTGAAAAAAAAATATACGTTCAAGATATTATAATACGACTAGAAATAGTCACTGATAAAGAAAATATTAATTATATATCAATGTTAATATTCGATTAGCAAAAATTTAGATAATAATTCATCATTTGTTTTTATTTTTTTAAATAAAAAACTATTTATTAGATTTTTATTTGAAGTTAAACTAATGTGAACTACTTATGAAAGAATTTTAAAAATATTTAAATACAAAATAAGTCAGAAAATAACGACTTATTTGATTCTAATGGTATCATGTCATTTTTTTATTATTTTACCAATAAAAAGATTTATAATGCCAAACGCCCTAATATTTTATAATTTTTAACATCTTATTTTATCCAAACAATTTGAGAGCTTATTTTGATATATTAATTGTTGATAATTAAAATTCATTATACAATTTTAAATGAGCTACTAAAAAAAAATGGTATCAAAAAGAAAAATTTATCCCATCATACATTAAAAAAACAATTCAGAGTTATTCAATTTAATTTGAAAGAATTATTCTGCATTTGATTAATTTATATTAAATCACTGTTAATATATTTGACAATTTTAGTGAAATGAAAATGGAGTGAAATTGATTGAGTATTTTCTTATAGATGGGGGTAAAGTGAATGGGGATACCTTTAATTTAGAAGGGTAATTAATAAAGAGAAATGCAATTAGGAATTAATTTCATTTAGACCCCTCTAAAAATATAAAATTATTTTTTTTTCAAAAAGTTTGAAATTACACTTACGCGCCCTCTTAAATTTTTCTATTTACACCTGACCCACTTCCATTAGAGTTTGAAAGAAAAATGTTGATATTAACAAAAATAATTATATAAATTTTTTTATTTTGCCCCTCATTTAACATTCTTAAGTATATTTTTATACTTATAAAGGGATGAACGTAATATATATATATATATATATGGAGTGAGATTGATTTCATTATATTTTTCTCTTTATAAGTACAAAATTATTACATGAAAATATCGAATGAGGGGTAAAAATGAAAAATTATATCAACTCCTAACATAAAGGGTTTAGGTATAAATAGCGCAATTTTAAAACTTTTTTAGGTGAAGGTGTAATTTCATATTTTTTAAGGGAATCCAAATATAATTGATCCTACTTTTAATTTGTAAAATCATATTTAACCCCCAAAACTTTAAACAAATACCAACAAATTCTTAATATAAGACCCAATTTACTTTAAGGGTAAATAAAGAATTGGGTAAATTACAAGGGGTTCTCCTGAAATTTGCCTTAATCACAAACACTCCTTCATTCTTTTAAAAAATTGTAAACGCCCCCCTAAAAATTACAGATGCCCTAATAAATACCCTCTACAATGAGTTGTCATAAGGAGGTCTTTGTTAGGATACTTGTAATTTTAGGGGTATATTTATAATTTTTGAAATAAGGAGCAGGATATTTAAAATTGTGATAAATTTCAGAAAAATAATATTTTAATCTTCTCTAAATAATTTACATATGTACATGGAATTATTTTCTTATTCTAGTTTATTTCTATATACACCATATAAAAAAAAAAAAAAGAACATGAATCTTCATAATCTTCGTTATAGTGAGAAATTGATTAACTTACATTGAGTTCCTCTAAATTTGATGTAATTAAATTTCTTCCAATAGTTTGAGAAATTATTGATACCCTATATAACTATTTGATAGTAAAGTAAAAATATCAACTTTACCCTTGCTGAAGCTTAATATTTGTAAAAATTTATTTGAAAAATATAAAAAAAAATGATATTGAACGAATATTATTATTAAAACATATAAAAATTTGATATTAAATGTATATTATTATAAAATATATAAAATTATAATTTAAAATTCAAATGTACGTTTCAAGCAATTCAATATAAAATTTGGATGAAACCCTAATAGAATGGTCAATTATTGGACTTACCATCACATACGTTATAATTAGGTGTATTTGTTTTTTTTTTTTCAAACAATAATAATAAGTATTTATAATTGTATAAAATCTCAGGGGAATTCACGTAATTAACCCTAAAAATAAGGAATAATTACACTTCTTTGAAATTTAGTGCAATTATACGTAGATCTCATGTAGTTTGAGAAATTACATCTAGCACCCCTAAGTTATGCTTCTGTCTAACAAGTATGTGCCTCTATTAGTCAAAATTCACGAAATTTGCTGATATTAATAAGAAATGATATTTACTTTTGATTGACTCATTACTAACTTATTTCAGGTCAAATAATTCTTTTTTGAACTAAACTACCTTTATAATGGTGAAGATATACCTCTTCACATGCATTAATATGTGAAGACGTATGAGGGCAATTTGATCATAATTAAATTTATTTCACTTGCAATAAGTTAGTAATAAGTCAACCGGTAGTTAATATATGTTTTTTTCTAATTTTTTTTGTTAATAACAATAAATTTGGTGAATTTTGACAATGAATGGACTTATTTGTTAGATAGAAATAAATCATAAAAGTGCTAATTTTTTAAGTTAAAATAAAATTTATGTGTAATTATATAAAATTTTAGGGGAGGAAAGTGTAATTATTCTTAAATCACTAGGTGGTTTGACCCGATTCGATTAGGTCCGACCCGGGTCAAACCTAAATAGTAGTATGCATGTAACGGTGGAAATGATTGTATGCTAAAGATTCCCACCACTGTCTCTCTCTCTCTCTCTCTCTTACGTTGTTTTTAAAGCCAAACTATTACTGCACAGCAAAAATGCAAAAAAGTCTCTCTCTCTCTCTCTAAACCCTTCTCTCTCTAAGAAGCTCACCGAAAAAACTCAGCGATATCTTTCGAGAAATGCAACCAAAAACCCTAATGAAAAACCTGAAGAGACCGGGAAGAGGACTCTCCGATCTCAATTGGAGTCTCGCTTAAGGCAATGATCTGTGCATTTTTGCGAACAGAGGAGCGTATCGGTGGAGTACTGGGGGAATTTAGTGGTGTTGGTTGAATTTATTAGTTTGTCTTGTTTTCTTTTTCTCTTTTGGAATTTTGGTCGGTGCAAAGATGTATAAGAACCAGCTGCAGGAGCTGGCGCAGCGGAGCTGCTTCAATCTGCCGTCGTACACGTGCATCAGAGAAGGTCCCGATCACGCGCCGCGGTTCAAGGCCGCCGTTAATTTTAACGGCGAGACGTTTGAGAGCCCCAGCTACTGCTCCACGCTCCGTCAGGCGGAACACTCTGCTGCCGAAGTGGCGCTCAATGCTCTCGCTAGCCGTGGACCCTCTAACTCCCTCGCCGCCAGAATTCTGGTAAGTTTATATGTTTTTTGTTATTAGTTAAACATTTTGGTTTTTTAACGAAAAGGTAACTCATTATTTGATTTATTGTTTAATGCTTGTTTGCTTGAGTGGTGTTAGCTTTTGTTGCGTTTGCTTTTATGGGATTGCTCATGCGGATTTGTGATGTATTTGCAGGAAAATAAAAGATAAAAAAGGACATAAGTATAGACTGATAGTATGTGGCCCTGGTTCTTATGATGTGTTCTGGAGTAGATTAAGCCTCCGTTCATGAAGGAGTGTAGAAACGAGGTTATCTCTGGAATTAAGAGAAAATGGGCCAATAATGATAATAAAAGCTAAAATGTTGATTTCCCTTTTATATCTTTTAGATGACTTCGACGATGAGTTGGAGTTCTATTGGTGAGTGCCACGAGTATTGCCCTTTTTTATGAGTAAATACCTTGCTTAAGTTGGTATTTGTCGGTTGTGGCTTCTGAACTTGACTTTATAAGTAGGATGTATCGTTGATTAAATTATTAGATTAATTTTAATTTTCTCTCTCTTTTTTTTTTTGTTTGACTATGTATCTCTGGTGATGCATAGATCCCTAGTTTACCCTTGTGGAATAGTATTAATGGAGATATAGTTTAAGTAGACTTTGAATGAGCTATGACACACCTTTTACTATGTAATGTTTTTAATGTAGGGTTTTGGCACTTCGATGTATGATGCGGAGCTTTCACCATAAATCATCCTCTTAGTAATAATTTGTGAGGATTCACTTTTCCCGTTAGAATTTAATGGCATAGCTGTGGATATTTGTCAGGAATCACGCTGTGCCCTTTTAGTAGCACTATAAGCATATTTTGGCTACTTTTGGACATATGTGAGAGTGGCTGGCTTAGAATTGGTTAGTGAATTCAAAACCAGCCTATTTACAGCCCAGAATAGCTTAAAATTTACTGGTATGTCTTTTGTTGGTTGGAATCCAGCACATAGTATTCGTGTTTTGCACCTCTTCTTTCCCTGATTTGCATGTACTCACACTACTCCCAGTGGGCCCATATGATGCAATGCATCTGTTGCAACTACAGCTTGGATCATACTTGCTGTAAAAGGCATTGGGTAATTTAATTAACTCAACTTTCGCTTTCACATCTCCTGAACTCGTTTTAGATGCCTGGGCTCGAGGGCAATCAGGATGATTTCAATTAAGTTGAGTTCAACTGCATCATTTGTTACTTCAAACAGGATGCTGGATGTGCAAGTTTCACTTCCTTTTTCCTCATATTAGTACACCCGTTCTGTCAAACTTGAAAAATCTGTTTTCAAATTCTTTGCCATGTCGAACAATAGTTGATTATGCATGATTCCGCTGAACTATTTTAAGGACCGCAAAGGAATATGCTAACATGACTTACTTTATTGTGTTCCCATTAAAATAGAACTTTGATGGTGGAGTACTGTATTTGTTGATTTTGTAAGTATGCCTTGGTGAAGGCCAGGATGGTGAGAAGAATAGTAATGTATTGGTGTGGCAAGCTCAGCAAATTCCAAGGCTTGTCACCAGCCCTAACGTAGGTCAACTGACCAGTTAGTCTTTGTAGATCCATCACCAAGTTAAGAATTTTGATGACTTGGTCTGTTTAAGTCTGTAGCAAAATGAATTGCTACTGGCTGCCAACTCAGGAGAGGAATTGAGTAGGAAGAAACAAAATTTGTGATATTAGAGGACATAGTTCCTTCAAGCTCCGTCTGTAGAAAGCTTTTAGTAAATATAAATGTAAAGGTATTCAAGCGATTGATTGTTGCTAATTTAAGTTTTGTTGAATAAGCTCCGCTGATGGGGAAATTATGCACGTCTAACAATATGTGATCCACATGTAAATCATGGTGATTCAGTGGCAAAAAGTATCTTTAGCACACTCTAGGGACCTTGTCAGTAATAGAACAAAGTCCATTTGTATTTGGAGATGATGAACATTGTTAATCTACTGTTGCAGCCATTAATCACTATGAGCTCTCTTTCTGAAAATATGCAGTCCTGATCAATTCTAAGGGCCAACCATTTGAGATTGCCCTGACGAGAATTGGCAAGGAAGAAAATTTGTGGAGGAGGTTAGGAATTGCTGGATAACAAATGTTAGGTGAAGTACGGGAAGTGTGTTATGTGAACTAAAAACTGTCCCATGTTCTCTAGTGTACCCTGAGGCCTGACCTCTAGGGTTCATTCTCAAAATAATGCTTGGTAAATGAATCTGAATTGTATTCTGAACTTTGGAAGCCAAACTGCCATGTTTTATGTGTTGGCCTAATGTGTAGCTTTAAATTTTAGGTAGGCTTTCTTATTTCAGTTTGACTACTCACTGATGCTGTCGCTGTGCTGAACCCTGCTATACAGGATGAGACAGGCGTATATAAGAATCTCTTGCAGGAGGTATCACAAAGAGTGGGAGCATCTCTGCCTGCATATACAACTTTCAGGACTGGTCTGGGACACCAACCTGTTTTTACCTGTACTGTAGAGTTGGCAGGTGTGATATTTACTGGTGAGCCAGCTAAGAACAAGAAACAAGCAGAAAAGAATGCGGCCATGTCAGCTTGGCTATCGCTTAAATCATGTAAGTGATCCATGCTATTAAATAATCTAGATATGGTTCTTAGGGCATACAAGAATATATAATCTTTAATGTGGTACATTTGCAGTTGTCAATTTTACTCATTAACATAATGTAATTATGCCTGATAACTTTTGCCCGCAAGAGAAGTGTAAACTAGGAGCAGAAAGTGTAGAATTGTGTCCACTTCTAGTGCTATTAATTGTCTATTAACTCCAAGGTTTTGGTGATGAACAAACAATAGCTAAGGTTTCCATTTGCATCTGCTACATTATTGGTGCTATTGCACTTTGATATATGTGGAAAATGATGCTTATAAGAGGTTG
This sequence comes from Sesamum indicum, assembly GCF_026168435.1. NCBI lineage: Eukaryota > Viridiplantae > Streptophyta > Magnoliopsida > Lamiales > Pedaliaceae > Sesamum > Sesamum indicum. The sequence goes on along the minus strand of NC_142660.1, from coordinate 19,738,752 downwards.
CTACTTGCTAGCAAGTTAAATGACAACCCTTACAATTTGATCTTGAACAGCTCCTATTCTTGTGTAGTGTTTCACAAAGTGTGGCTGACTTTCAGTCAATGAGGGAGGATACCATGTAACGTCTTGCTTCTCCTTTATTTTAATTATCATTATCTTTATTTAAAGCTCTAGATCCTGAAAGTAGGTATGGTTACGTAATTTCTCCTAAATTATCTTTATGAGCCTATTTAGTGGATGTAAATTTCTCCTACATTCATTTTCAGTTGGAATAAGATGGATTCAGGTGTCTTAGTTTACTCTTCTTATGTTTCTTCCCTGTTTGATCAATAAATTCCTAAATCTTACTAGTATAATGTTTTTTTTTTTAGTGTATTTCAGGGATACACGTTAACCTAGTTTAATAATATTTTATGGTGAATAAATATAGGAAAATAGAAAGAGAAAAGCAGGGCTATCCGTTAGGGGGAAAGGGAAAAAAGGACTTAGTAAAACAAAGAAATAAAGGAGAAAAATGGATCTGGCCCAGCTTAATATACTTGCCTGACTTGTATAATTGTATCACTATTGAGAATATGTTGGTTGTTTCATCTCACATGCTGAAGTGTCTAATACTTGATGTATGTTGTTCTTTTTTGTCTTTTCAGTAGTGCAGCAGTCTGAGACTTCATTTGAAAAGACCCATAAGGATGAGCAGGAGCATGTGACAGTAGCTCGTGCTCTGCAGAAGTATCTAATGAAAGCAAGATTGGCAAGATTACCATTTCCAATCAAATTTCCTACACTAAATCCAAGACCATCAAGCACACAGCAATCTCCAGCTGCAACATCTAAAATCCTTCCCTTGATATGTCCGAAAACAGCTCATCGCCACAGGCCTATTATGGCAGTGAGCAACAGCTCTGCATTCCAAAAGATTGTAAAAACAAGTCAAAGCCCGCCAGTAATTACTGTTACAAATGAGAGTAACTCATCATTGATGGACAGCCTTAAGCTCCAACCCCAGAAGTTCCCTGCAGCTGGAGCTGCACCCTACATTCCGGTACGGCATTGTAACCCACATAATAGAATTGCCCCACCAGTGACAATACGAAATACAATTCCCGTTTTCTCTGCACCACCACTTCCTTCTCCCCAGCCCTCACTAGTGATGAGGCCTCCAGTATTGGGTATGGCACCACCTGTGAGTGTGAGACAAGCTATTCCTGTATTTGCTGCTCCCGTTCGGATGGAGGAGCTCCCCATAGTACACCCAGCCATTAAAGTAGAGGATCCACGACTCTCCATATCCACAACAGCTCGAGCAGACGAGCCACCAGTTTCTAGAGCTGCGCTGGGTAGACTAGAGGACTCACCCATTCCCAAGGTTCCTTCTGTTCGAGTTGAGGAGCCTCTCAGTTTTAAGCTATTGCCTGTCTCCATCACACCGAACTCGGACATTCCAACAGTTCAAGTTGACCCACCCTCGTCTGATGCCCTCACAGCTCGAGTTGAATCTCCAGTTTGTAAGGTTACTAGTCCACCAGCCAGTTCGAAAGCATCTGGTGAAGAGACTAAGATAGCAGTGCAGGACAAGCTGCAGGGGCCAACGGAGATTGAAGACTTCTTGAAAGATCTGAAGATATGATGGGGACATTTTGAACTGAATGAACTACATCAGCTTCTTTCTCTATGATGAATTATGTAGGTTTCCGCTTTCCCTTTTCCTTTCATTTTTTGGGTAATTTTCTCTGTTCCTTGTTTTGGGAGAATTTTCAACTGTCTTAAAAGAGTTAGACATCTCAATAGTTTCTGAGCAGTTCGGTTCCTCAGACCCCGTAAAAACTGCTTGCCCTGTGCTTTTGACATGGCATTTAAGAACCGAGCTGCTGCCACTTCACTTGCGATGTATGATATAGGCGTATATTTCAATATTCGAGTGTTGTGGTATGTCATTGCGCATCAAGACTCTCCTCTCCTCCGTGGAATGCGGAAGTGGGCTTTTCAGTTCTTTTGGTTTTTAAAACGAAAAAAAAAAAAAAAAAACAGATGCGGGTGAGTTCAATGTGAATGCAATATCTTGTATATATAGTCAATTAAGATTGGTGTTAATTACATCTCCTATAGTGAATTGCATGTGATGAGTATGTTCTACGGTTATGTTGAGCACCACATTTTATGAGGAGCAAGGAGATCGTGGGCAGGTTGTACTTGTTTGATTCCCATGTTACAAGGATTCCTGTTGTTAATGTCGTCTTTGTGAGACCCATACTTCGATTTTTATTCAAAGGTAAATGTTATACTGAACTTGTGACTGAAGTTATATAGGGTAAATTACATTGTCACCCATTGAGATTAGGTTCAAATGCACAAATATCTTCAATTTTTGCAAAATTATAGTTACACTCTTTAGTGTTGTTAGTATAATGTACCCTATGGGGTGTTGGTGTGAACTTTTGCTACTGATAAGAATGTACTTGCAATTACAATTACAACATCAAAAGGTGTAATTGAAATTTTGTAAAAGGTATGGTGTTTGTACATCTAAACATAACATCAGGACTGCCAATGGAATCTGATCATTTATATAGTAGTAGTTTCTCTAGGGAAAAGGGTCTTGCTGTAGAGAAGGATGTTTTGTTTTCGAAGAAAATGGGTCGTTTTAGCTGGGTTGATTTTGAGGTCTCTTGTGTCTTATCTTTGTTTGTGTAAATTACATGTAGTCCCTCAACAATTTAGCTTAGTTATAACACCTAGTTGTTTGGAAAATTACCATCAATACTATCTTAAAATATTAGGTAAATTACAACTACCTTCCCTTAGTTTTGGTACAATACAAATACTCCCTGGTTTATTTAAAAAATTACACATGTTTTTCTCAAATGAGAAATAATTATGCAGTTCTTAGACGGTAAAGTGGATATTATCATTTTATCTTTACCATTTTTTTTAAATAAAAAAATATTTGAAAATTATAAAAAAATTTAATGGTGGATAAAATAAATAGTTTAGAAAAAATATTAGTTCATAAAAATATTTTAAAAACTTATTAAATTTATAGAATTATAATTTATAATTAAAAAAATAACATTTTGGTCAATTCATTAAAAATTGGACGAAAAACTAATGGAATGGATATGTTGTTAGACAAACGTTAAAATAAAGAGGATATTTATAATTTTTCAAATGACGAAGAGGTATTTGTAATTATATCAAACCTTAACTGATTATAATTTACCCAAAAGAATATGATAATCGTGTAACGGGAAGTCGGGACAACATTGTGTAATGTGTTTTATATTTTCAGTTTTTGAAACAGTAATATTTAATAGTTTGCTTGCTTTCATTTTTACTTGAATTAAAATAAAAATATATTTATTTATACATGTTTTTACTGAAAATATATTAATTTGACACCACAGTCTAACCTTATTAGTTAATCCAAACTTATTTTAATTTTACACAAAAGTTTATACAAAATGAAAAATATGAAGAAAACATAAAACAGTCATAAAAGGACAAACAAAATTGAATTGATTGAATGATCATTTCTTTTTATGTTTTAAGAAAATAAAATATTACTTTAGAAATAACAATTGAAGTCTATGAGTTGTATTACCACCAACTTCATTGTCTAATTCCAACCACTCCTCATCTTGACCAAAGAATAAATGAAGTATTGTATGAAAAAAATCCTCTCAGAGAACCATTTTCTTTTCAAGTGTGAAAATCTAATAAATGATGCAAACTTAAAGGGTCCACACTTGCTCAATTTTGTTGAGGGAAAACCAAAAAGTTCACAAAACACCTCTGCAATTTGAAAGCCCCAAAACCATTACATTGTAGAGTGAAAATAGACTAAACTAATTTTACCAGAGATTACAGAAACCTACAAGCAAGTCCGAACCTGATCAATTTAGAGAGTCTCTTTACATAATGTACATACATTCTAAGCCTCAATCCAACACAACATGTGTATAAACTACTGCTACAGGCAAGTACTCAGAACTTACGACTTGGCACGAAGGGGTAATAAATCCTGTCAACGGCCAATAACAACCAAATTATGTGCAAGTGAAGTACATTACAACAGAGCAATTCACTCACCATTTAAGTTGAGAATGCAGCCTCGACCGCTTGGAAGATCGGACCAGTATCAAAGCAGAAGTTTCTGAAGCTCCTGCCCGGGTGTGAGTCGGGAGCGTGCACATCGGCAACCAGTTTACTTGCCTGACTCTCGGCTATTGTGGAGCTGCTACCCAAAGAACTGTTTTTTGCCTTCCACACACTAATTCCTGCACAATTCAGATAATTTTGACAGAACAAGAAACAGCAGAACCATATTAGAGATTGATTCAAGGAAACCATCTTGCGCGCCAGAAAATGTACGTCCGAAATGAATGAAATTGCATGATCCATATGAAATGGTAAATTTTCTCTTCCCCAAGGAAACGATGTGGATAGTATAGGATCCCCATAATTGGAACATATGTTTTTTTCCATGCTAATGAATACATGTAGGTAAAATGGCATGGCACCATGTACCAAAAATATTATAGTTAACAGAAGCTTCCTGTATAAGTGGAAAATTTTTTTTGGCTGGGGGAGGGAGAAAATATGATACTATTGTGGACGTGTCAAGTTTCATTAAAGCATTCCTACGTATATCTGAAGACTTTGTCAGGCAAGCAAAGTAAAACAGGTTCCAGGCATTCTCCTTGAATCTAGAACAATTCCCTGTTAACGAAGGTCACCATAGTCCTAACTGACCTTGACAAAATCATACCAAGTTCTTTCTATTGTCACCATTTAGTGAATCAAATGGATATATGTGGTTTCATGGCTAAACTTGTTTTTCCACAACGAGAAATCAAACAGAAGAAAACAGCTCATTACATTTTTGCTATTGTAAATTATCAGGAGTCAGCTTGTAAAAATATAGGTGAGGGAATGGGGTCAATTATCATGATTTAAATGGTTTTATTCTCATAAAGGCAATGGCTTCCTGTAGGTCCAATTGTGATTTACAGATCTTTACAACATTGAATTTTTAACCTGGTTCAATGGTTCTAGGAAATTAGTACCACAAGATTTGCGAGCAGAAGAATCCAACATAGAGGTCAATAGATGTGCATGAGTAATTCAGCAAAGACTCACAACTGAACTTGTTTCCAATACTCAAGTTGCTAGCCCAAACATAATTAAGAGTAGGAACAATGGATTGTCATGGTTCAACTCGTCAACATAAAGGAAATGTCTAAATCAATCCATCCCCCTACGCTGTATTTGCTCTATCCAATTCTAAAGCAACTGATGAAGCTTGCTCAATTTGTAGTATTACTGACTGACGTGCTGAATTGATGTTTGGATGTGGCTTGAATGCTTAGGGACAGTGATGCGATACATAGAAATGAAGCAGAGAGAGAATGAGCAAGCAACAGGTCACTAATGACTAAGGCACATGAACAAAGAGGGATAGCAGGAGATGGACCTCTCATTGGTTTATCTGACCTAGGTGCCACAGGAGGTGGATGCCCTGAAATCCACAACTTTAAGGATCTGCAAAATAATCCAACTTTATAGAAGCAAGAAATGTGGAAGATTTCAAGAAAACAGATGCCATATACTCACGCTAAAAATGGAGCAACCATGTAGAGCTTGAGGCCGGTGATCCCACGAGATATGACATCATCATTTGCAGGTTGAAGTTCATCAAGCCGGTGCCATGCAATTTCCTACAAAAGAGCCATAAAATTAAAAATACCCCAATATCATATTGGTCTAGGAAATCAGTGATGTGTGTGCACCCACCAACATAAAAATTTCTGAATATATACAGGCACAATATCCAAGTGTAAAATATAGTGGCTTATTTTACACTTTTCTGAATCGGTTTACTCCAAAAGAAAGGTCGCATCAGCATTTAAAACACAGAAAAGGATAAGTACAGGTACCAAAAACACTGTAGGTAGGGACATAAAAAAATTTCAGAACTTTCAGAGGGTAAAATGACATACACTTATCTCCTTTTTAGTAAGAGGTGCAAATGGTGTGTCATCTTTCACCCCAGCAACAATGTACAGTTTCACTCTCTGCTGTCCAAAAATCATTTCTATGTTATCGTCTTTGTGAAGGAGTTCTGAAACATCAAAACCTGTTTCCTCTAGGACCTGCATCTCAAAGAACGAGGTTGGCAGAAGTTCATATGTTCAAGCAGTGTCATGCAAATAAGAGAAGTGAGGAATTGAAAAGGTTACATAACAGGACTGATAACTCTAAAGTCTGAACATTGTGAGAAGTAAGTTTAAATTTCATGTATCAAAAACTAATTGCCTGAGTTCAGTTGATGAATTGAAATCAGTTTCCAGACATCCAAAAATTGTTATGCGACGAGCATACACTTGTTCTATATTGGTGACGCATTTCCTATTTGCAAGAAGATTCTAAAACCAAGCATAGATGTATGGTCTTGTGTCTGTGACTACATATGGAACAACCCTCAAGATATTACTATAAGGGGAAAATATATATACCCTTTAATGTTTGGCCTAATTACAAATATATTCCTATTAAATTAAAAATTATAATTACCCCGTCTGAAGTTGTTCTATCTTATATTAACTCCATTTGGTAGGGTTCTTCGGATTTTACATGTGATATTCCAAATATACCCCACATAAAACTTTGACTGTAATCTGACCATTTTTTTTGGACTAAAATGCCATTTGAACCAAATTTCAGGTAAGATTAGTCACTTCCTGGTATCAAACTACTTTAAAGACAAGATTATCAGCGACAAAGACAACTAGATATGACGATATGAGGAACACGCTACAGAGAGACCGACAGGAAAAAACAAAAATAGGTGTCAAATATCATTATCCATTTTGGTCATTCACCCAGTTTCACTTAAATATTTTCTTTTGCCTTCTTTCAGAAAGAGTGAAGGTATTTAAATAATTTGCAATTTTTACCAATGGATTAGTACCAAACCTCAATAGAGGTAATTGTAACTTTCGCCAAGAGGATATAATTGTAATTAAACTAGACCTCCAGGGTGTGGATGTAATTTACCTTTACTATAATAATGTATAGGCTGGCATTAAACATCAAGCCAAATTGATGAATAGTCTTCAAAATTATCACTCTTAAAATTATTAAATGCGATGATAATGTGTACAAGGAGGTTGGCATACTTCTCTGATGGCACAATTGTGATCTTCCTCATCTTTGTTTTTCTTTCCACGAGGAAAGCTCCAACTTGTCCCTTTCCATCCCTTCACTAGCAAGCACTGCATATAAGAACCAGAAACTAAAAGCTAAAAAACTATGAAGCTTTAGGACAAAAAACAACATTTAGATATATAAACCAGAAGAAAATTTTATTTCAAATATCTTCTGCCATTGCATTAAAGTTTAAGAATGAATAGTTGCTCTTTGGTCAATCACTGCAGTACCAACTCAAGTTTATTTCTTCATGCAAGGACTGGAAAGTAATCTTAATAGAATTAATCCTAAACCATGCACTTTTTTTAGATGCTTTAATGTGGTATTACTTCACTAAATAGTATTATGATGACAAGTTTTGAATTAGGTATTTTAGGTTCGTTATTGTATTACTGAGTTGCAGTTGCATTATTCTGATGCAAATAGCAACATATGAATGAACATCAATGCCAAAATCTGGATGATCTGCCACAAGAACATGAAAATTGTACAAAAGAAAGCCAGTCATAATTTGACAGACACCTCCACAGGAGAAGAATGAGTAGTATCCATGAGGATGTATAAAAAGGAAACACATCTTTTGGAAATCCCAAGATTTCATACAGATATTTGGCTTCTTCATTTATGTTGAGAAAAAATAAAAAGAATAATGAGAATAAAAGGTAGAAGATAGAGTAAACAAATTCACTTGGAGATTAACTGCAGATATATCATATCATGCATGTCCAGATAGAAAGACTTCCTATGAAGAAGGGGTCAAAGGTGAGCATAGAGACATAATCAATAATGTTGCATCCAGTTATTCTCCATTACCTTCTTAGGAGCCAAAGATATTTTTTAGTAGTAATTATGTGCAGAAGACCTCACCCTTTCATAGGTTTCATCCAGTATAATGGCCCCTGTCACTGGAACTCGCACTTTATATGAAGTGAAGTCCTTAAATATGTCGTCTATATGGGCAACATATGGTTTTAAAACATCGCAGTTGTTGAACACTGCAGCATGTCAAGGAGAACTGGGATCATCCAATGTATACTAATCTTCCAATGTACATATACTCATAATATTTAAAATAGAACAATCAAATTGTAGATCATATGTTAACCTTCACAAAAGCCAAATAAACAGATCAAAGATATAAATTTTCAGAATAAATCCTTCAAGAAGAGAAAGCATGAAAAATAATGTCAACACCAGGTGAATAAATGAGCTAGAATGGGAACTCAAATTTCTTAGGAATCTGATGCTCAAAAAGTGAAATCACATTCAGGGACTAAAAACGCATATAATCCAAGCCACCACGAGATAACATATTTAAACCTCTTTTGTGATTGGCTGGGGATGCAAAATGGTGAAGGATACATAAAGAAGTAAATTCCTTCAAAGTTAATGACTTCAGAGATGGATTCTTTTCAACCGAGTTATCTTCATAAAACCAATGTGCATACTCCACAAGAAACAGAATCCTCTCAAAAGACTGCTGGTCTTCCTTAGGCACATTTAGAACAAAACGACTGCAGATCAAATGGAAAACATTTTAAACTGGAACAAAAGATTATGCAAAAACACAATATTCAAATTAGATCAACTGGCCAAGGAGAAACTATGAGTCGCAATTGAATCTTGCCGTTGTGGCAAAGAGAATTAACGCAAACAGATAACTTAGAAGCATCAACAATATCTTTGCCAAGATCCACCATTTCTAAAAATTTGCTGTGTATCACTCTGGCCTTAGTTCTTTACTTCTCATAGCCGCAACTTTTATCCTGGTTATATAGATGATATATCCAAACAACATTCCACCGAAAAAAAAAAAATAATTGTCTTTTCAAACAACTCCATCTGAGAGATAATCCTATAATAATTTCTCCCCAACTACTTTCAAATCAAGCAAATCAACATTCTGCAGTGAAATAACCCAAAGTTACCAAAATCAAACACATCTTGTCCTAGACTAATAACCAATCCTCAAATCCACATCATCACATAACTCAAGAAATCAACTTTCCTTAAAGTTATTACTTTCTTCCTTCCCATTTGCACTCCATTGTCCCAGCTACGCCAATATTACTTCATTCATATGAACTTAAATTTCAGTTCTTGGTCACTTTTACTCAATCGGAAACTACTAAAAGTTGAGCTAGACAGAAAAAATTAACAGGATTGAACGAAAAACTGAACAAATTAAAATCTTCTCAACTAGTCTGAATAATTCATGAACTGAAACAGTCTATATTACCTGCAAAGATCGTCGAGCAGTTCTTGAGGAGGGAGAGCATTCTTGGAACCGCTCGTAGCTCGATTTAGCCCACTTGACATTCTCCCAACACCACCGCCTCTTCTACTTCAGTTTCTCTCCTCTATGTTCCTTTTCAAATATAAATTCAAGAACAAGTGATCGGTGCAATTGGCAGCAAATTGTGAAAAATTATATAGATTTTCACCAACATATAAAAAATTATAAAGTGAGATGAAGAGAATTTTTTTCTTAAATAAAGGCACAAATCATACTGAAGTAATGAAAAAAATATATGAGTGAGAAAAATAATGGCAGCTTATAAGAAAAAATAAATATGGAAAATATAAAAAAAAAATTATTAATTATAATAGGATTTATTAAAATTATGAAAATTTGTGAGGACAAAAAATATGGAGAATACGAGAGAGAGCGATGCAGTAGCGGGTCGACAGAAAAGAAAAATTATAATTATAAAATAATTATAAAATATTAAAAAATTACTATTATGGGTAATTTTTTTTGCAAGAATAAAATGAATTAAAGGATAAAATGGGACAATAAAAACTTGGTACGATTAATAGATTTTATTTTATAATAATATGGGTATTTTCTATATTTCTAATATATTTTTAATATTTTACACATTAATTTTTAATATCTATTTATTTTTTACATAGAAGAAAAATTATTCTTATTTGAAATATAGAAAGAGTAATTAATAAATTGAGCATTATAGATGAAGTTAAAGTAATAAATTAGTATGGTTATACAGATACTATTCATGGAGGATTTATTTTATTTGTTTGAATTAAAAAGAAGTTATTAATTAGCTAATAAAATGAGACTTGACTTTTTTTGACAAATGGATAAATATATTCAATTAATTTAGATAAAATAAAATATTGTGCATTTTCAAAATAAATATGAATAAATACACTTTTATTCTAATTTTATATATATATATATTCAAAAATGAAATGTAATTATTCATCTTGATGTAAAAATAATTAGATTGAGTAGTTAATAACTTAAGTTTTTTTTTAAAAAAAATAGTAATATCTTTTTACATTCGAGATTTTGTGGGTTTATTTTACTCATATATTACTTAATTCTCAGTCTTTAAAGTTTCAACTACTTAAGCTGCCAATTACTTTTTTTATTGAAATTAAAATATATTTGTTTAATTAAGGAATATTTTATGTTGAATTTAAGATGAAAAGTTTTTGAATCTATTTGTGATTTATTATATATATACGGGCAATTTTGTTCAAATATTTAATCCAAGGGAGGTAACTACTACAATTATTAATTTAGGAGGGTGAATGAGACATGTGATATAGTTGAAGGGTAAAGTATATTTAACCCTTATTTTTTTAAGGAAAAAATTGCATAAAGTTCCTTTATGTTAGAGAAATTTATCTAAAAACACCATCAATATGTTTGGCTTCGTTTTTGGGCCATCTCAAATCAATGTAATGTTCGGCCTTGAGTGGTTTACCCATTTTTATCTTATTTTTGTAATAGTAGTGGGGGGACAAAACTGACTGTCTTCATTTATAACAGTAGATTTTCTCTCTCCTCATCTCGCAGAAATCGCCTTTCCTCATCTCGCAGAAATCGCCTACTGTCTTCATCTCTGTTCATCTTCTTCCCAAATTCTTCTTCAGATCTAAAACAATTCCATGACCCAAGGGTTTAATTCTATACCGTTCGACTCCTCTCAACATGGCGACTATTTTGATCCGATTGGATTTCAGTTTTTATCAACATCGCTTGAAGCAGGTAAAATCTGCTCCGCCGCGATTTCAGCTTCGATTAAGCAATACTCGTATGTTTATACGAAATGGGTTCTACTTTTTTCTTTAAGGGAGCATACCAACCATTTTATATTCAAGATTTCTCTTTTATATGATTTTTGTGTTTTCCTTTTTCATAGACTTTTGAATTAAAGATTAAAATTTTTTGTTGCAGTATGAATGCATATGCATTTAAATGACAGCGGTCCTAATTTTCTTGTTCATTTATGTTACAATTTGCAGTCTTGATGCTCAAGGAATCTGAGAGCATGGTAACTACTTCAAAAAAAGTTGAAGACATTGTATGATAATATGACAGTATTGATGTATTGATATTGTTGTGTTTATAAATCCTGAAGTGAGATTAGGACCCAAGTTGAGTGAAACGGTAAAAGAAAAGCTGAGTTTGGGGGCGAGAATCCTTCAGGTTGGTGGAGTGGAGAAAGTGTTCAAGTGAAGTTCAAAATTGGTGACGATGAAAAGCTGTTGAAGGCTTCTCAGTGCTATTTATCGACAACAGTTGGGCCGATAGCCGGAGTACTCTTCATTTCAAATAATAGAGTTGTTTTCTGCAGTGAGAGATCCATCAAACTCTCTTCTTCAACTGGAAAGTTACTCAAAGCACATTATTAGGTAAGTGAAATTACATAATCTTCTTGCATCAGCTCCATGGAATTATAACCTCATTATGTATCCTATCGAAAGATGGAATCTGAAAATCTTAAATATTACCGTATCTATGTGCAGGTGATCTGAGTTCCGAGTCGACTACCATCAGACAACTCAAATGAATCCAGACCCCAAGAACTCCAAAGTCTTACCATCAAACTTACCCAACTCGAATGGTTGAAGGCACCCTCACTCGTTGTTCCCAGATGAAGTCTTAGAGAAGTTCCTGTCACTCATAGATTCACACAAGGACAGGAACTCGATTTCCCTTGTCTGCAAAGACTGGTACAACGCTTTTCTCATTTCAATATGTTGTCGTGAGTTCTTAGGGTCTGTCACTCATTGAATCAACTTTGAATTCTAAAAATCACATAAAATTTGAGAAAAATTCAGAGGAGTGCACATTAGCACCCTATTCAGAGTAGTATTTGATTATTTAAAACCTCTTAAAACTGAAGCATCAATAAAACTACCTAATGGGACAGTGCAGAAAGTTAAATTTGCTGGAGATGTTCAAATATCAAAAGACATTATACTTATGCATGTTTTGTATGTGCCCACCTTTAGATATAACCTATTATCAGTAAGCAAACTTTGGAAAGATAGACATCTTTGCATAACCTTCACACACCAGAATTGCATTGTGCATGACCCTCAGACTAACCAAGTGGCGGCCCTAGGTAGACAAGAGGGCAGACTATATGTTCTAGATAAAGAATCGTACCCCAAAGGCAAGGATAGAGTTACTGATACAATCAATAATGCTGAGGAACCTATTGTTTCAGGGAATGGGCAGGAGCCTAAAGGGAATTGTATGAAAAATAGTTATCTCTGGCATAATAGATTAGGACATGCTGGAGTTGATGTACTAAAACACCTACAGTTGTACAACAATAAAGCAGTTGATCAAGTGAATCAAACACAAAATCATCATTTGAATTAATCCATGTGGATGTTTGGGTACCATATAGGGAATACTCTATTTTCCATTGTGATTACATGTTGACTATTGTTGATGACTTTAGAAGAGCTACTTGGACATACATGATGCTACATAAGTCACAAGCTCAACAAAACTTGAACATTTCTATAAGATGGTGCTCACTCAATTTTGATAGTAAAATTAAAAAAAATAAGGACTGATAATGTAACTGAATTCATTAATGAATAATGCCAAACATTTTTTCAAAATAAAGGAATTATACACCAAAGAACTTGTGTATACACACCCCAACAGAATGACAAAGTTGAAAGAAAGCATCAGCACCTGCTCCAAGTAGCTAGAGCATTAATGTTTCAAGCAAACATGCCATCTAAATTCTGGACTGAGGCTCTGTTAACTGCAACCACTTGATAAATAGGTTACCTACAGATATATCAAGCTATAAAAAACCATATGAAGTGTTATACAAGTTTGAGCTCTAAATTGATCAGGTTTGTGTGCTCATCACACTTAAACACTTGCAAGCTGTGTGTTGGGTGCTCATCAGGAGCACGAGTTTGAGCTGAGTTGAGAGCGTTCCTCGATGGGATTCTGACACCATATTATGGGCTCTTTGGTCTTAGGATTTTCGAGGGGGATTGCTGAGTTGAGAATCGCGAGGGGAGCATCGGGCTCCATTGGCACCATGAGCGGCATGGTGCGACCGGGCCGGGCTAGGGATTGAAAAATCATAACCTTGCCGGTGCGGCCGGGCCAGGCTTGAGTTTGAGTTTGAGTTTGAATTTTGCGGCCAGGCTTAGAGTTGAATTTGAGTTTGCAGCATTGTGCGCTCGGGTTGAGACTCGAGTGGGACTTTTGTGCAGGCTGGGATTAGAAAATTCTAATCTTGCGATCGATGTGTGATAGTTGGTATCGATGTGTGACATGATGCTCGTAGACCAGATTCGAACGTGATGTTACGATAGGGATTAGGAGCGAGAAACCCCAACCTTGTTAGTGCAGTCGAGACGGGAGTTGTACATCCCATTCTTGTTAGTCATCGGCCCGATGCGAGACTGGCGTTTGGAGTTTTTTTGCCGGACGGGGATTCAGAGATCCTATCCTTGCAGCTGCAGTCAAGCGCTCGGGTCGAGACAATGAGATTGAGTTTTGCGGTCGAGCTAGGACTTGAGCTTAGTTGTCGGCCAGATTGAGGGCAGATGCCCCATTTTCGTGTTGGGTTGAGCGAGAACCCTTTTCAAAGACATTGGGGGTAGAGGTCCCATTTTCGTGTTGGGTTGAGGGAGAACTCTTCGTAGAGACGTTCGGTCCACGAGCGGCGTGGTTCCGACAGTTGTGCATCCGGCCCATCATGTGTTTGCAAGTGTTTAAGTGTGGTCTACCGCAGAGGCGGGTTTGCGTGTTGCCGAGGGCGGCAACACATCGAGTGGGTGAGGGAGTGTGAAGAGTGCGCACAGACCAAAATGCCCTTATGGACTAAAACTTATAATTCTATTTATATTTTAAAATTTTTCGTTAGTCTCCGTTAGACTTTTATCCAATAATTACATAATTTCATCAAATATTAGGAGGGTATTGTAATTTTTCAAACAACAAGGGGGTATTTGTAATTATGTCGAACCTCAGGGGTGGTTATTGTAATTTTACCCTAAATTATATTGGCATTCATAAAATTGGTTAATTGGACAAACACCCCATAATATTTGTAAAGATTTACAAGAACACCCCTATGGGCGTCAACATAATTATGGACAATTATGCTCTCCTCCCTCTTAGGTTTGCTTCTATCAAATAAATATTTCCCTCCATTATTAAAATTTTATTGAATTTACTAATATTAATAAAAAAATTGAATGAAAATTGATATATGTCCCTTGTTGACTTATTACTGACTTATTGCATGTCAAATAATTTTTTTTTGACTAATCTACCTTTATAACGGTGAAAATATACCTTATCACATGCATTAACGTGTGAAAACGTATGTGGATAATTTGGTTATAAAAAAGTTTATTTGACCTATAATAAATAAATAATAAGTCAAATTGGGTTAAATATAACTTTTTATCAATTTTTTTTGTTAATATCAACAAATTTGGTGAATTTTGCTAATGAAGGGGCTTATTTGTTAGACGAAAGCAATCTTTAAAAATGCTCGATGTAATTTTTCAAATCGTAAGGGTTTATGTGTAATTACACCAAACTTTAGAGGAGGGAATTATAATTATCCCATATGATTAACATAGAGGTATACTTGCAAAATTGTATCTATAACAGGGGTGTATTTGTAATTACAAACATAATTTTAAAATGTGTATATGTAATTTTAATAAAAATATGAAGTATTTATATAATTAAACTTAGCATTGGGATGTTGATGTAATTTACGCTTAAATTTAAGATCTTTAAAAAATGGCTAAAGGCACCCCAAAAGTCTTTCAAATTACATTTACCTCTCATTCCCATATATTCCAACCGAAGAACTGGGGGCTTTTCTTTTTTGGTGGATGCTACAGCCAAACTACTGCAAAATGGTTCCGTATCTCGTTTTGCATACAATGACACACTTTCGATTTGTTTCTATATGCGTTTGTAACTCGAAATCTATGGAAATTAATGTATTTATGGATGGATTTATTTTTCTCTTATTGTACAGAGTGAATGCAAGTAATTTCGTATTTAATTTTGTTGCTTGCCTGTTTACATTAATGGCACATTTATCTAATCGGTAGCTGTTGTATACTTGGATTTATACAGGCAAATTGGGTGCTTTGTGTATAATTAATTGTTGCAAATTCGGAATACATATTCACATTTATGTATATTCCTTAAAAATCAGATGGGCTTGTGTTTTCTTTGGTTGTAATTATATTTTTTGTGATTATATCCTGCTTGTGTACTTAATTTGAATGTTTAACTTGTAAATAAGCATTGCAAATATATACATGTTTTGTGGATCATATATACATGTATATATATATATATATATGTTTGATTACCTTTTTTATAGACAATGGGGCTCAGTCTGTGTTTACTGTTTTCAGTTTATGTTAAAGTATGCTAGCAACATGATGATTTGTTATTATTTTATACATGTAATCACACACATGTGAAATATTTGTGTTCATATTTTTGTGAACATTTTGATTTCCTGTTCTTATAAGCATGGATTACAAGCTATTTTAATGGTTCGGTTTTGCATTACTAATGAAAAATTGAGATTGCACAAGATTTTAAAAGTTTTAAATGCGGTGAGTAAGAATTCATGTAATATTGTAACCACTGGGGATGAAAAATTATAGAAAAAGGCAAAACCAATTTAGATTCTAGTAATATGTTCAGGATTCAGAGTGAAACAATGGAATGAGGTGCAGCGAATAACAATGGTCTTAAAGGAGTTAATTTTTTAGATTATGAGAATCCTGTTGTAATATTGACATATATTTGAGAGATTAGGAAGTTCAAGGCCTCATTTTTCAAATCCACCTAAATTTTAACCGGCGCAGTAAAAGAACATCAGGTTTGTTGGCGGTCATTCAAATTTCCACTACCAAACAAAGAGTCCAAGCTGTTTTAGGTTATAAAATGCCAACAATGACAGTGGTATAGAGCTTTTGAGTTGTCGAAACTGGAAACTTCACAGCTTTTTGTGTGTGATCTTCATTCCCTTTCATCAGATTAATTGTTCACGGATCTTACAAAGCTGAGTTTTTGAGTCCAAATTCTGGTCCAGAAATATAAGGGTGCTAATTCTAGCCCAAGTTTCGGTAGTGTAATGGCAATAACTGAAAATGCAGTAGGAGAAACTAGCAAAAGGGTCAAGGGTGCAAAGAGTGGACATGAACAGGGTTCAAAATATACTCGATACACGGAAGCACAGATTGAGGTTCTTGAGAAAGTTTATGCTGAGTGCTCAAATCCAAATTACTTTCAGCGGTCAAAGATTTTGAGGGAACAACCTAATTTGAGAGGCATTGACAGCAAACAACTCAAAGTCTGGTTCCAAAATCACAGGTGAAATTCTTATCCAATTCAGATTTTCGTTTTGAGTGAATTTCCCCTATTTGATAGATTTGATTAAAGCAATAGACTTTGTTTTGTTAATTAAGAGGAGATTGTTGCGAAACTGTTGGTTAATTGGACTTAAGTTCACAAAATATTTAAATATTCTTTTTCCAATTATGTCATGGTTGACAATCTGTTTCATTCAATTAGATTCTTCTGCAAGAGTATTTACTCTTGACATGTTTTTTTATTGAAAAATTGGGGTATAATTTGTAGAAAATACTCAATGCAAATGATTAAAAGTAAAAACAGTCAATTGACTTAAAAATTCATCCACAATATTCAATGAACAACTTGAGAAATGAAATCAGTTTAAGATTATTTCAGTTGCTGGCCAAGTATACTTGCTAACGGAAAATGTTTTTTTTCGGAAGATGGTGATGTATGCTGTCTTTTGTATGTATTGCCTAAAAAAGAGGAACGGTAAAATTCCAATTGTTGGGTACCTGATAAGTAGGAGGAAATAGATAAAGATTTTTCCAAAATTTCGGCTACCACTATCTATTTAAAGAGTTGCCAAATACTTTGTTTCTTCTAGTACGAAAAAAAATATATTCTCTTTTGTGCTTCTATAGGAATGGAATCAATATGAAGGGATTTTTATAGTTATGGTAATTTTAACCCACAGACCAGTAAAGTATAGGTCATCTGCAAAACTCAAATATACTTTTGAACCTGGTGAAATTTGATTTTTATGCCAAAGAAAAGAAGAATGATAATAATTGATTTCTCTAAGATTATGTTTGCTTATAGCAATTTAAAGGTATTTCATCAGCTACGTGCCCAATCGAAGAACTGAAGTGGTGTTTAGACACAGGGAAAAAGTATGACGCCTTAAAACATGCCAAGTATAAGAACAAACGCATGAAAAAAGCAATTACAATATTGTTGCTGTTCTTTTTCTTTTTCCACTTTATTCTTCAACCTATTCATAATCTTCTTTGTTATGCTGTGTGCATTATGATGCTGAGAGGCATGCCTCATCACCTAAGTGATAGTTTTGGATGGTTCCACCTTATCTTCAACACCTGGAGCCCATTTTGGGGGGGCGGGCACAAGAAACCCTTTAAAGCACTACATTGAGTTTCTCCATTCACTTTTTGACTTGAGAACAAACTTAAAATTGGGTCAAAATAGATTCCTGATTTTGCTTTCCTTATTATCAGATCTCGTGAAAAGCAGAAGAAAGAAAATGGTGAACTTCTGGCAGAAAACAAGAAGTTGGCTGCGGCAAACGAGCTTTTAAGGGAAGAGAATGACTGCTTGCAGCAGAAGGTAGCCCAACTAATATGCGAGAATGAGTATCTGCAGACCCAATTCCTCAGTGTATGTTACATCTCTCCCAAAAGGAGTACTGTTTGTTCCTGAAAATGTCTTTAGCATTATTATTTATTGCTATTGTATCTGGGTGAGGTATCTTTTTGATGTATGATTTTTCTGATAATAGTTTGTCCTTATCTTGGATGCATCAGCTTAATTGTTTTATATAATTGTCTTATGTAATGTTTGTCGAAATTCTTTAGCTTACATCACTATATACAAATATCCTTCAGCATTAGTATAAGATCTATTAGGGTATATTACCACTACGTTTATATTAACCTGCAAGAACATATCGTGCAACTCTCAATCAATTCTTGTCACCTGATTAGTTGCTCTATGATATTTCACTAGTTTGAGTGGGCATACAGATTTTATAATTACACTGTGAAGGGTAAGGTGACTTTTCCCCTCATAGGCCTTGGACTTTCTAGTATGCTTTTTTTGTAGTTTGATATGAACAATTAAAATTATGTTTAGAAGCAATCTTCGTTCAGAAGAATGGTAGACTTTTCATCTTCCACCTTACATGGCTTTTCCATGATTGAAAGTGAAGCCTCTTGCATAATCGAGACTTGTTAAGAAGTGGAAGTTACAAATCAGTTTGCATCCTAGGATACTGATATGATTATCCTGTTTGAAATGCGAGTTTCAATTCAGCAGCAAGCTTTTTCCGATACTTACCTTCACAATTATTTTGATGCAGTTAATTTCTAGAAATAAAGCTACAACAAAAACCACTGACCTGGGCCTTGCAGCTAGAGCCAACTCTCCGCAGCTGCCACTTTGGAGTGCTGATAACAACAGGTACTGTAGAGTGACAATAAATTTGCATGCAGTTCCTTTATATTGTGATTATTGATTGCATTTTAATTCTTTGTCATATAGCCTTCTCGTGTTGGCTGAGGAGATCAGGGAAGAGTTCCTCTGTAAAGCTACTGGGACTGCCGTTAACTGGAAGGCTATCTTGACAGTGAAGGTTGTGAATGTTGCAAGGTTTCTGGAGTTAATTTTGAATGTTAATGTTTACTGATCCATTCATTTTTTTTTTGCTTTCAGCTTCCCAGTCCAAGTTCAGTTGGTGCTATTTATGTCTCAGATACTTGCATTGGAGTCGCAGCACGAGCATGCACTATAATTCCTATTGAACCTGTCAAGGCAAGCTCTATATAACCTTGCAAGACCATCAATCTGCATTTTGCTCCAAAAATAAGTTAGTTTTAACTGATCTTTTCCTATCTCTAGTGTTTTCATTATAGGATAGTAAGTCATGTTGTGAGATAGACTTCACCAATTAAATGAGGGTCGTGTATACAAAAATCAGTGTCTCAATTCAACCAAGAATTATTATTTTTCACTGACAAACATGAGCATTGTCTTGACCTCCTGAATTTCAACCACAAGTAATTACTTGGTGAAACTTAAAGAAAAACAAACAGTTGCATCGTTTTGATTACAATTTGCTTATATAAAATTTTTTGTTTGAGTTTCATAACAGATAATTGAAATTCTCAAAGATCGGGCCTCTTGGTCTAGGAACTGCCGCAATGTGGATGTACTTGCCGAATATCCTGCAGGCAATGGGGGAGCTATTGAATTAATTTACACACAGGTAAAAGAAGGCGGAATATTTTTTTTGCATTTATCCCGTGATTCACGAAGAAACTAGTGTGTGAAGATTTTCTTACTGAAATCTCTGGTATACTTCTCTTACAAACTTCGACTATGTTCCAGTATTATGCTCCCACTACCATGGCCTGTGCTCGTGACTTCTGGACGTTAAGATACACATCTGTTTCAGTTGATGGCAGCTTTGTGGTATAAATTCCTTTTTTCCCCTTGTTATGAAATGGTCATGGAATGGATTGACCAGTTATTATATGTCTTATGTTTCTCAAACAGGGTTAGCTCTTGGTCATCTCATGGATGATAATAGACACAGACATCACTAATCCCAATTTTACTAAATAGACAGTTTTCTCTTGACTATACTTAATCTAACTCTGATGTTTATACTAAGGTATGTGAGAAATCAGTTTCTGGTTCTGATGCTGTTCCAAGTTCACCTGCTGTACTAGAATTTGTGAGAGGCAGGATGTTGGCTAGTGGCTATTTGATTCACCCTTGCGAAGGGGGGTCAATAATTCATCTTATTGACCACTTGGATCTAGAGGTACTAGTCCCTTATGTGGCTAGCTATTACAAGTTAAATATACTTTCCTTCACTGGAGCTGATGAATTACTGGTGTAAACTTGTGCAGGCGTCATCTGTTCCAGAGGTGGTTCGACCTCTTTATGAGTCATCTGAACTCGTGGCCAAAAATATGATTGTTCCTGTAAGTAAAATTTTTGCCAGTCTTAAATTGGTTCATTGTGTTTCCTTTTCTGCTTATATATTATCTTAAACTTGACACTGATGATGAAATTTGTTGAGATAATTTTACTACAGTAGTAGATACTTTAGATTTACTTGTTTGGTTTCTATTTTGGAATAGGATTGATAACAATTAAGCTAGGTTTTCTATATTTTTGTTAATGTATATATGATAAAATGTAGATTTCTAGATGTTATTCAAGCACATACTGTACACATACATGGATATATCATTGAATTTCTTATTGCCAATAAAGCAATCATTAACATCTTTGGATAAGTCCAAGTAAATATTTAAGTAATCGACATAAGTAACATAAAATTTTACCTCTAACACATACTTCATTTTCTATTTATCCTTCTCACTAGGGTTAGTTACACTTTGACCCCTCTAAACAAGTGAAATTACTCTTCCTCCCAAAAAACATTGGACATTACATTTGCACCATCTTTGAGAATTTTTCCTTTTACAACTGTATTCTTTCACAAAATGCTGACGTCAACTAAAAATTAGCATAAACTTATAATATTACCCCTTGTTCAACATTTTGTGTAACTTATTAACCGAGATACCCTAGTAATATGTTTATACTTGTAAATGGATAAATGTAATATATATTAAGTCAAAAGGATGTAATTGTTATAAAATATTATATATGTTATTGTCATTGAATAAAAACCAGTGGTTGATGAATGAAAACACTAGCCATATTATCAATAATTTATAGGGAACGCTGAATGAAGTGTAAAATTACAAGTTAATGTAATTTTTTCTTGTTGAGGTCATCATTTCCTTCCAAACCCTAACGTAAGGGTTACGGTTGTAAATGGAGAATCATTGGATGGGGTGCAAGTGTAATTTAAAAATTTTGTTGAGGGGAAGTGTAATTTTCAATTGCTCAGAGGAGATCCAAGTGTCCTTTTCATTATGAAGACATAATGTCATCTGAGAGCTATGACCTTTTCTATCTTAAAATTGCAAATGCAAATAAGAAGGAACTCCCAATTTACTGATGTTACTAGCACTGCATATTTGGTTGCTTTCCAGAGTTTCAATTCTAAAGGATTGATGTTTTAGTCAATATCACTCACAATGAAAACACAAATAAAATATTAAGATAGCGGCCTTAAGTTAGTAATTGTGTGCATATGGTACTTTATCCTGTTGAGTTTAAAATTATTATTCGAAATTTATTGTTATGCTTTACCAAAAATTTCCGTTGATTAAAAGTAGGTCTTCTAAGTGTGATTGCGCTATTTGGTGCTTTCTTGGAATTTGGTAATTTATTTATTATACCGGACAACAAAATTTCAAATTTTCTGAAGTATCAATATACGGGTGAGCTTGTACCCAAAGTCTATTGTTATGTCAAGTTGTAGTTCCCACCATACAAACCCGAAAACTTTCCCAGGCTAGGATAGACTGCCCCTTTTAAGCCCCTGTTCCTCTGCCAATGAAATAAGTACTGGATGCTGATATATGTGTAATTGCCTTGTAAAATCCAGGAAGTTCTTCTCCTACATTTTTTCTTCAAGGAAAAATTCCATCCTGATATTGGATAGAAAAAGTTCCTTGTCATTCATTTTGGCTCTGTGCAGCATTGCTTCTGAAGGGTCCATGGGGCTGTGAGGGCATAAATTGGGCATTAGAGAATTAGTTCAATATCCCTTTATTTAAGTATTAAACTGATATTCTGATATGCATGTGTTTGGGGAAGTTGTGAATAAATATATGCAATCTTTTAGCAAGATGGATTAGATATTCAATATGTAAAATTTAGTCCCCTTTTTGGGGCAGGAGTATACATAGATGTTAATGAACCTTTGATAGTGCAATGAAGAACTTTACCCCAAATTCTAAAAAGTTCAAGGTAAACCTTCTCCCCAAAAAATACCAATTGAAACAGAAGGATAAATTTCCAAAGATGTACTCTTGATAAAAATTTGATTCAGCTTAGTGGATTACTATCACATATACATTTCTTTTGCAATCAGAATGTTTTCTCAATTTCTGGAAGAGTGTATTTGTCAAAAAAGAGAAAACAGTTTATATCTTCTCAATCTAACATATTTCTCAAAGGTGTCTCTTATGTTAGGTGCTGGAGAAACTGATCATGCTCAACTCACATGTATTATATTCTTGATTATGCCATTGATTTTTTTTTAATTTTCTATCCTTAATTCATGTTTTTTCAAGGATTGTCTCAGAACATAAATCAATTATTTGCGAGCAAAGAAATAACCAAATCATTTTTTCTATGAAGGCACTTGAGTATATTGAGCATACTGCCAGTGAGACACATGATAAAAGATCACATGCATACGGTGAGGGACCTGCTTTTCTGAGATCTTTCAGCCAAAGACTCAGTAGGTAACATTCTTGAACCCACAATCATCCCACGACTAGCTTCACTACTCCAGTATATGGGTTATTGCATCCTCATTCCAACGAATAGTGCACCTCAAGGATCTAGCTCTAAGGTCTAACAGAATGTCTTTTTGTGTGTTTGCAAAGGCCATATGATATGGATATCTTATAAGGAGCATAAATCTTGAACTTCTAAGAATGAAAATCATTGCTCCCATTTTAGTCCTGGGCCATGACTGCTTTCCTAAGCTAAAAGCCTGATAAAAACGGATTACGAATGAATAGGCTTCAAAGAGGGTTTGCAGTGACTCAAAGTCTTACAGTTTGTAATAATTGTATTTACACATATCTATCTTGTTTTTTGTATAATATGAACTCTAATAAGGAGGCTATCTTTTGTCCAGACCAAAAGATATTTTATTGCACTTTCAAGAACCACAACAGAGTTTTAGTGCAGTCTACTGGTTCTTTAATTTGGTTAAACGTCCGTGGCTGTTTTGTTTAGAGGCTTCAATGATGCAATCACTGGTTTTACTGAAGATGGGTGGACATTGTTGGATGCTGATGCCCCTGGTGATATCATTGTATCCGTTAAGCGACTTAAGAATTTTGAAGACAACAGAAATTATGATAGTGTGATTTGCATGAAAGCTTCTTTGCTACTTCAAGTGAGTTATAAGTCTATTCTTTCCCCTAAATATGTCCTTTAATATAGTATACTCCTTTGGTTATAATGGTGATTATATTGGATGAAGGTATCCACGCACATATTGCCTTTTGTGTGAATTGAATTTTTTGATACAGCTTTTGATATATTGGATATTCTATTCAATGCTTTTTCATAACATTCTAGCTATTTGTTGGTTACTGGAATAGTCTCCCTTAAGTAACTACACTGTCCTGATGAGCTTGAATTTAGTTAAAGTTTTCCTTTTAAGCAATATCTTCAGATTCTTGTTTTGATTTATATATTGAAGATAAATATCTCAAAGTTAGTTTTACTAATCTTATCATTACGCACTTGTCTTTTCAAATATTTTCTCTGGAGGAACTGTTTGTTATAGGAGCTAGTGATTGCTAATCCACCATTCACAATTCTTGTCTTCACATCAATATCCTGGAGGAAACTATCTGTGATAGGAATTATTAATTCAGTATCACCATCATGGAGCTTCTTTCCTTTGGCTTTGGAGTTGACTGCAAGTTTGAATTTGAATGCCAGGCATCCAATCGTCAAACTTAGGCTTCGCAAATTGACCCAAATTGGTCTTTACAACTCAATAAAGCAAATTCATGGAAATGGCATCAGTAAACTAATATTAGCAAACACATGCGCTTTTTTGACATGGAAATATAAGAAGTGTTTTTCGGTCATGTATATTCCTCATGCAGATGGTCACGATATAAGGTGTACTAAGGTTATAGAAAACTGTAATTGTTTTTCCCCTCTGACTGGTTCATCCGTCGAAGGCCTGTATCTATTGCGGAAAAATGACAAAATTGTTGTGTCTTTTTGGATCATTGACATTCATGTGGCAAGGTAACCAAAGATTTCTAGTAGTAGAAGTTTCTGGTGGAAGGTGTTCTGTAAACAACTTACGAATTGGTTGGTGGAAGGATGGAAAGAAGCAAACACAGTGGACCCTTTCTTATACTCTAAGTACTTGAAATTACGCTGCTTGTTTTCGGTTATCAAGATCCTTGATTTAGTTAAAAAAGCTCAAGCATGACTCTGACTGCTATTTTTCGTGTCAATTGCAAATTATGTTTATCTAAAATTTATATCATACCTGAGTATCTTGTTTATTTATAAACTTATAACCATGGATCTGCATCAAGCGTATTTTGGCACTATCAGCAGTATATTTTATTCTTGGCAGAAGGTTTTGCCTGCAAAGCTGATGATGCTTCTGAAAGAGCGCCGCTCTTGTTGGATGAATATCAACTTAGCTGATCATAGTGCAGTATTTCTGGGACCTGCCTGCTTTGCATTTCCAGGGTCGAGGACATACAATTTATCTGGAACTGGTGTGCTGCTTGGCCACACCAATTATGAGGATGAGGTCGAGTACATACAATTTATCTGGAACTGGTGTGCTGCTTGGCCACACCAATTGTGAGGATGAGGTGTTGGATGATAATATTTTAAAGTAAAAGAACTGAAGTTTGGGAATGGAGAATTAAGTTATAGTTGCCTCTAATAAACTTATATACATAATATAATGATTCAGGCAGTCATCATATCTGCATACTAATTCTTCTTATTTACATCTCAGATATTGGAAGTTCTGCGGTTTGATCGCATTGCTCACCCTCAGCATAATGTTTCTTCAGGTGATTTATATCATTTGCAGGTACAGTCATCCTCTCCTCTCATGATTCTTTCATATTTGTACATCTCTCTCTTTGGCCCTTTTGGACATGGTCTCTTATTAACATTGACACGGACCTCTTCTCTTTTTCTTTCTTCTTTTCCCTCTTACGAGTATTTACTATCTTGAAAGTCTCAAATTCTATTTCCAGGGTGCCTTATTTTGGATCATTAACAGTTAGCGGCAAGACATTCTCCTCTTCCTGCTTCAGACATCTAAGAAATATAGTATAAACATTTTTTTGATTGTTTCATGGTATGTTCTGAAGGATGGACCTTCAGATTGGGAGAATCATAGGTTCCGTTTTCAAATACGGTTGTACAATTTCTCTTTCTTGAAAAATCACAGTCCACGGGCTGACCCAATACCTAGATGGGTATTTGTTTATCCAAATTGTCCATTTTCCATCTTTCTATCAAGCGCAGATGAATGGATCTGCTGAAGATCTTCACCATAGAGAATGCTTGGTGACATGGTTTATGTGGAACCTGATATATTAGATTTTATATTATTAATGCAGATTTGCAATGGAATGGAAGATTCTGGCGTCGGAGCTTGCTCAGAACTAATCTTTGCACCAATTGACAGAACTATAACAAATGATGCTGTTCTATTATCTTCTGGATTTCGGATCATATCATTGCCTTCAAATGCAGTTAAATTCCTCTTGTTTCAGTTTCCACTTTTCTTGAATATTAATAAAAAGTAGAAAAAAGCTAGCTGATATTAGAGTCCTCTTTGAAACCGAGTTTTGCTAAATAAGATTCCCCCTCCCTTCACATAGATTTTGCATGCTCGAATCCTCTTAGTAGATACAAATTCTTGGCACAATGTAAAAATCATAATCTTCTCAAAGTCTATGTTTTCATTATTTTCTTAATGGAGGAAAGGAAGGAGTCTGATATTGATATTGATCTGAATCTGCATCTCATTCTGCTAGGTTATTAGTTCAGTTGATATGCAATAAAATTTTCTTCATTGAATATCTTAGGTGCTAGTTCAGTATGTGATTTTTATATTCTCTTGTTTTCTAATTTTCTATCTTACGGGCAGGGGTTGCAGTCATCAGCCAATATGAACTCAACTGGGCCATCTAATGCTACTAATGTCGGAACAGCCGCAAGCAAGCCATCCTCAGTGTTGATTCTGGCCTTTCAATTTCCTTTTGAGACCCATCTTCAGGACAAAGTTGCATCCATTGCTCGGAAATATGTCCAACATGTAATTTCCTATGTGAAAAATATTTCTTTGGAAGCAATGCCTTCAGGTTCAAACCCTGAAACGGCCTCCAATAAATCAGATCCAGCCACTAGGCTCATGATTGCGCCAGACTCGACTTATGCTGCCACCCTTGCTAATTTGATATGCCAGAGTTATAGGCAAGTAAAACTACCTTCTAAATTACCTCTTGAGATAAAAACTTATCCCAAAATTTCTGAATTCTTACTCTATACAATTTAAATATAATCTTGCTGATGTATAAGAAGTACATGGTTCTAATATAAAGAGTGAGTGTTAGTTTGTTTGACATTTTCAATTTGTTTATGTCACTAAAGGCATTTCTGGTCCCCCGTATTTGTAACTAATATAATTTAGTCTTTTTCAAATTTAGTCCATACTACCATTTTTAAGAAAAAAATGCTCTTGGGCATTTGACGTCCTTAAAATCCAAAGAACTACTCACATGTATTGAATAGATTACGTTTCCTCGGTTATAGTCCCTTAAGTTTGAAACATTGATAATGTGCTCCATTTGCAAGAAATAGAGTTTTCATGTTAAGTACTGGATTTGTCAAGAAATTGAGGGGTTGTGAACTACTTATGAAGTATGTGGAACCAAATGGTTTGAAACTGACTTAATGGTAAACATGAAGGACAAAAATGTAGTTTAACAACAAAACTAAAATATATAGCTTCAGGCACTTGGAATATATGATATAAGCAAAAAGCTCCCTACATTGTATTCATCCTAGTTTTAGTCGTTTTGTGGCATCAAACAATGTTTAAATTATTGGATGCAACCTTTTTGCAGATCGAATTTAGGCGTGGAGATATTTGGCTGCAACTGCCCGAGTACCGACTCTTTGTTGGAACTGATACGGCATCACCAGTATGCTATACTGTGTTTTGCATTCACGGTACATGTTAGCTTTAATGTTTTCAGTTCAGATGCATGTTTCCAATTGCAGATGCACATATCTTGAACTAATTTATTGTGCAACCATGAATTTTCATGTTTCAAACACTTCAGTTATATTGCTTTTATCTTCCTACATATCAAAATTGTTTTGGTGCTTTATTGCTGGAAGAGGACTTGGAAAGATAAAGATGACTCTTAAGCTTGAGTTTGTAAGACCATCGCCAACATTGCCACAAACTAATAAGTTGCTCTGCTTGGATGCAGTCTCTGCCAGTGTGCCTGTACGCTAACCAAGCTGGGCTTGACTTGCTAGAGACCACGGCAAACAATCTGCTATCCTTAACGGTGGATAGGATACTTGGTGGCTCTAATAATTTCTCACTATCTTCCATCCTCCCAACTATAATGCAACAGGTATATTTAGAATGAAAATTCCAACAACCCCTTTTGAAGATTGCTCCGCATGTTGCAGCAACTAAGACACTCTCAAACTTAGAAATGGAGAAATTTCTTCTTTTTTCCCCTTTTCTTGAAAATGATTATGACATGTGAATTCTTTCTACTTGGCAGGGGTATGCTATTTTACCACCTGGATACTGCATATCAGAAATGAACCGTCGGGTTTCGTATGAACAAGCAGTGGTGTGGCAGGTACAGGGTTCAGATGGTTCTGTTCCTTGCCTTGCGTTAGCATTCATGAATTGGTCCTTTACTTGAGTTGTTTGAGCTATCTTGGTACTTTGACGAGTTTGTAAGTAACTTCGGCTGTCTTATAGAGTTCATTAACCGTTTCCGTTTAAAACAACTGGAGATTTGCCAGGATTCGTATTCATGAGACTGTGTGTTGGGGGCGTGAATGCATCCCTGTTTATTGACGTAAATCAATCATCTATCTTGCACATTTAGCCTCACTAGTTTCTAAAAGGCTTTAGTCTTTGCCTCTAGTTTATGTCTTGTGAACTTTTATCGGTATTTAGATTTGGTCATTAATACTCTGATTTGATACCAACCCCTAAGTGCATATAATACCTTAACCATATAAATATAAGATATTTTGCACGAACAAGCACCTCGTCCCGTTGAGGTGTAATCGAAGTGGATTGAATCGACTTAAATACAAACCTGTCTGCAGTAGTAGACTTATGGCTTCATTATGAGAAGTGATTTTAATTTACTCTGCATCTCCTGGACCTATAGAAAGGGACTTGTCCTTTAAGTAGTACCTTTGTGACTTAGAATAGACATTCCAATCCACAGTGATGTGATACTTTGATCACACTCTGGTCCTATTCTTTTATCACCAAATAAAAAAAGAATGGTGTAGAGTCTTACATTACATGACATATGGTCTTCTTGTCAGAACAAACAGGCATCTCAAGGAAGAATAGAGTAAGTGGTTTACCTATCCTATCACCAAGGTCTATATAATAAACAAAAATTGACTCAACAGCTTTTGCCTATCAAAACAAGCATTTTTGACACCCTTCAGATAGATTATCCGTCAATTTTGTTTCTTCTCTTCACAGTGAAATTAACTATATCCTTTCCAGCAAAATACTAATTCAAAGAGAGATTATAAAAACAGGATAGACCACAATGGACTTCACAGGGAAATGAACGGTGCCTTTCTAGAGGAGAAATGTTTACATCCAGGCTTATAGCCTGTCTTCAGCCGCTAGGTCATAGAATAGTAGACTTGTTTGTCCTATTCTTTCTTTCAGTCAGACTAGCTCAGGTCAAATAGCTCAATTAGTTCCATGACTTTCAAGTCTATTTGTTCCCGTATAGCTGCCATATACCATAATTTAGTTGCGTCGTCTAGCTCTATCTCCAGCTCTAGTCCTAGCATCTAAAAGGCGACTCCTAGCTCCTTTAGTATATGGTCCCGGAAGTACCCTTGCCTAACTAATCTTTCAATCTCATCCTTCAATTGGAAACATCGGTGTCGTGCCCCTTTTCGCGGTGGAACCTGCAATACTTGTTAGAAAATTTTTTGAAGGGTGTGTACCGGTGTGCCTTGGCCACTTTAGCACATCCGTGTTCTCCACCATCATCAACGCTCTCGACCTGGTCATCCCCAATGGGGTATAGTTATGAAATTTTGGCTTCTAAAGGGGTTCTTTTGCTTTCTCGGGCTTGCTGCTACCCCCTTCTTTAGCTTCCTGTGACCTCAAAAAGTTCCGATCTCGATCCCTTGTCCACTCCCCATCTTTCATTACGTTCATTTCCTCCTCATCGATATACTTTTGCTCCATCTCCATCAACTGTTCTACGTTTGCTGGTGGGTCGCGTGCTAGCGCCGAGGCTAATGGACCCTTTTTCAATCCGTGAATCAATATACTTACCATCATATCAATTCTCAAATCTTGTACCTCCAATGTTTCGTTATTGAATCTACCCATGAACTTTTTTAGAGGTTCATTCTCCCCTTGGCGGATGGTGAATAAATGAGTTGCCGACTTCTTCTTTTTCCTTTTGCTCGCAAAATGGAAGCTAAACTTCTGCGCTAGCTGTTCGTATGTTTCAATGCTTCCAGCAGGCAAACTCGTAAACCATTCCTGCGTTTTACCTACAAGAGTAGTCACAAAAAGTTTAGCCATGATAGGACCGAACTGTCCGTATAGGTTCACTAACTCAAACGCTGCCACATGCTCCAAAGGATCCTTTGTCCCATCATATTTTTGCAGGTCTAGCATCCTAAAGCCAAGCTCAGCTATTTGTGTGAGTATTTTACTGATGAAAGGCGAGCTACGGTTATGTATGACTATTTCTCCTTGCCTCTTCAACTCCTCGATCTGCTTCCCCAAGAGCTGTATTTGCTTGCTCACATTATCCACTTTTGCTCCAGATATTGCTGGTTCCCGTCTAGTTTTTCCTCGATTGCTGGATCCGGCCTCTGAGGTCCCAGGTCCCCGGGTCGGCTCTTGGTCCTTCCTGCTTGCTACCTCCATCGTCCTCTCGGCTTCTTCCCTAAACAACTGTCTTCTAGCCGCTTCTTTCACGACCCGTGTGGCCGTTCGCATTTCATAATCAACTATAGCATTTCTACTTGCTTTTTCCATCATCCTATGTAACTCCCTTTTAGTTAAGTGTAGGGTGGGGCTTCCTAGTTCAGCAACTTCTTCTCTTGCGTACACATTTCTCCTCGAAGATCCTTCCATTTCAAATTCAGCGATTCTCAGTTTTCCACAGACTACGCCAACTGATCGAGCTCTAAATATGCGACCACGATGGTTTGTCGATCAAGGCCACGTATCCTCATGCGATCTAGTGATAGGGTCCTGAGAATGAAAATACGAATGCTCGTCGGGTGCGTTCCCGACAATGACCCTCCGACGCTCAAGTTAGAGTGGATCGAGGTAAAAATGTCTGATCTGAGATAGTAGGTCAAAAGTAAATAGAAAACAGTTACCTCAGAAAATGATGCGTCAAAGTATTTTATAGTTCCATATGTGTACGGTGGGTTGGGCCACGCGTCATCATCTGGACGTTTCGCGTCTCTAATCGGACAGCTATCATCATGTCGGGTCTCCGATTTGCGGGGCGGGTTCTTTCCGACCCATTTCGATTTGGCGCAGGTCATGCGCGGTTAAATTACTAAAACACCTCTCATTAAGGGTATTTTTGACAAATCGGGATATGACTATTTCCCCTTGCCTCTTCAACTCCTCGATCTGCTTCCCCAAGAGCTGTATTTGCTTGCTCACATTATCCACTTTTGCTCGAGATATTGCTGGTTCCCGTCTAGTTTTTCCTCGATTGCTGGATCCGGCCTCTGAGGTCCCAGGTCCCGGGTCGGCTCTTGGTCCCTCCTGCTTGCTACCTCCATCGTCCTCTCGGCTTCTTCCCTAAACAACTGTCTTCTAGCCGCTTCTTTCACAACCGGTGTGGCCGTTCGCCTTTCATAATCAACTATAACATTTCTACTTTCTTCTTCCATCATCCTATGTAACT
Organism: Sesamum indicum; assembly: GCF_026168435.1. Lineage (NCBI taxonomy): Eukaryota > Viridiplantae > Streptophyta > Magnoliopsida > Lamiales > Pedaliaceae > Sesamum > Sesamum indicum. The sequence continues at coordinate 19,707,309 of NC_142660.1, read as the reverse complement.
CCCTTTTAGTTAAGTGTAGGGTGGGGCTTCTTAGTTCAGCAACTTCTTCTCTCGCGTACACATTTCTCCTCAAAGATCCTTCCATTTCAAATTCAGCGATCTCAGTTTTCCACAGACTGCGCCAACTAATCGAGCTCTAAATATGCGACCACGATGGTTTGTCGATCAAGGCCACGTATCCTCATGTGATCTAGTGATAGGGTCCTGAGAATGAAAATACGAATGCTCGTCGGGTGCGTCCCCGACAATGACCCTCCGACGCTCAAGTTAGAGTGGATCGAGGTAAAAATGTCTGATATGAGATAGTAGGTCAAAAGTAAATAGAAAACAGTTACCTCAGAAAATGATGCGTCAGAGTATTTATAGTTCCATATGTGTACGGTGGGTTGGGCCACGCGTCATCATCTGGACGTTTCGCGTCTCTAATCGGACAGCTATCTTCATGTCGGGTCTCCAATTTGCGGGGCGGGTTCTTTCCGACCCATTTCGATTTGGTTTGGGTCATGCGCGGTTAAATTACTAAAATACCCCTCATTAAGAGTATTTTTGACAAATCGGGGTTTCTCCTATCAACCTCAGAGCCTCCTAGCTAACAAAGCCTTTTAGTCCTATTAGCTCATTAGCTCGTCAAGGGAAAACCTTAAGTGCCTTAACTTTATGAGATTCTTTAAGGGTCAAATGCAATTTACTTTCCCTCACCCTGTTGATATGTGAAATAAGCAAATACTTCTCTGTGAATTTTTAAATCTTTACTAGTATGTATGCTTGTTTTTGTTTCCATTTTCAGTTTTTAAAATAGTAATTCAAGTAAAAACATGTTTGCTTATACGCATTCTTATTGAAAATATATTAATTTGACATCACAATTCAATATAAAATACAATCTGATTAACTAATCTAAATATATTCTCATTTCACATAAAATTTATACAAAATTAAAAATACATATTTTTATTGACGATTGAAACCTGAAAATGAAAACACAAACGACTATATAAAATATAATGTGTGTGAAAATTGATCCGACGTCTTCTTAGAAAAAAAATTAGAAAGTAATTGAGACATTAATATAATCTATAAGTGAAATATTCGTGTGTGAAAATCGATAATTATCATAATAATAAAAATAAATAAAATATAAAACAAACACGGAGTTCAATTAGCGAATTTTTCAAAATCACGATTTATGTAGTAAATGAAAAAACTATATATTTTGATCATTTGGTCATTTTTTAAAAAAAAAAAATTATGATCAATCCTAATTAAACTATCTTCAATCAATTAAAAATATATGTTATAAATCTTGGGAGTTTAATTGGTCCAAAAGTCTTTCGGCAATCTCTTGGCCTTTCACTTTTCACCCTTTCTTGATATGTGCTGAACTTTGATGGTCAAACTAAGAATTTATTATTGCAATTTAATAAAAAAGATTAATGAAAAGAAAATAAAAAAAATACTTATTAATTATTTTATCCTTTCTTTTTAATTGAACAATATATTATCAAGAACGAGCTAACAATTTTATAAATATAAATACCTACAGTCAACAATTAATTAATTTACAAATTAAATAAATGTGAATATTTCTAACAACTAAGGCATAATATATGCTTTTAACCCTCAAATTTACCATAAGCTAAATTTTATTGCATCAATTATTTTTTCACTAAATCATAATTTGATTAAATCTGTAATTCGGGAGATGGGATTACTTACAAAATAATAGTTTAAAATTATACCAATTCTTATGCAGTTCGTGAGTTTTCAACTATATTTGCACATAAAAGTGTGATATTTCTTTTTTACTTCCTGAAAAGCTAAAAATATCTTAAGTTAGAAAGGATTTTCGCCTTTTTGTTTAAGGTCGAATTGAGTCGACTTGACCCAACCCAAAATTTGGACCCTTCGATACTGGACACACGTCATCATCCGAGAAAATCCCAATATCATCCGTACATTGGTGGATAATTATGAATAATCCCAAAACTAAATATTCAAGTATGTTTCAATTATTTGCTAAGACCTCTAAATCCATAAACTATATCTAAATTGACTGCCAAAATATTTTTACAAGAGGTGACCTCAATCCCTTTAGAACTTTTTGTTGATTCGAGACTTATTTCTTACTTATCTTTTCAAGGATCAACTAAGATATTTCGACCTTATCTCTAAATAATTATAAATTATTAATAATTAGGATTAATTATACTTACACCCTATTTAAAAATATAAAATTATATTTTTTTATTAAAAAAAAATTCAAATTTACACTTATACCCTTACGAAATTCATGTTTACACTTGACCATCTTTTGCTAAGGTTTGCAAGAAAAAATATTGACGTTAGTAAAAAACTTGTGTAAATTTTTAATTTTACCCCTTATTTAATATTTCTATATAATTTTTGTAACATGTTATCGTCAATATTTTTTGTTAAAATCCTAATAGATTGAGGTCAGATGCAAATGGAGAATTATGGAAGGGTTGTAAGTGTAATTTTAAAATATTTGGAAGAAAAGTATAATTTTGTATTTTTTAGAGGAGGTCTAAGCGGAATATTGACACAAAAATTTATTAATAATTGTTATATTTTTGTCAATTAATAAAATTATATATTCTTTATTTGGGGAAAAAAAAACCAATAATAGGGGGTTGATGAGAAAATAAAAATCAAAATGAGACAGAGACGTGGAATTCATTATTGTCACTTGTCTGGCGTCGCCTCCTTTTACCTTCAAACCAAACCCCAAGAAAGTGCAAAGAAACTCTACACACACACAATCACACTGTGAAACAGCAGAAGCCCGGAATCTGGGGGAGTCCCAAGAATCAAATATCTTCTTCTCCATCTCTATCTCCAACAGTGGAGAGAGAAAGAGAGAAAGAGAGGAGAAGGTTGCAATTCCACTTGGCGAGGTATGCAGATGATGATTTCTCTTGGAGGGATGACAACAGTGGTGAATAGCAGCAGCCTCCCTCTCAGAATCAAGGATCTCAAGCATCAATCTTTTTCTTCAGTTCCCAAGATTTCTCATTTTGGAATTCCCACCTCAGTCTTCTCTTCATCACCTCCCGGTCCCCACATGTCAGGTATGACTTAAATTTTCACCTTTTATTGTGTGCTTGTGTGTGATGATGGATCAAGAATATGAGGAAAGTGGAACTCATTAGACTAAGACACAAGGTGGCTGAAGTAGAGGAAACTCAAATACTTATTCTAGTATTCGATTCAAACAAACTAGATTGTAAATTTTCAGTCAAATTTTCCCTTTTTCTCGGCAACCAAGATTGTCTCGTTATTAGGTGCAGAATGCTGAATAAACAGGTAGACTGAATGGACCAGTGATTCCAAGGACAAGGAGTAACCTGATCCTCTTGTTGTGTGGATATTGTTATATGTCTATATATTCATACAATAACGAATGGTTCTTCTTTTCTTGTACTAGTATTCTTGTATCTTCTTGTTCTGATTTGAGATTCGACTTTTTTTTTTTAGAGGGATTTGAGATTCTACTTTAATATGTATATGTCTGAGTTGTGACTAAAGTGGATTGGTCTATTGTTCTTATCCAATAAAACTTATGAAGTTTTGTTATGATCAGAGGAGTATTTGCAGAATCATAGACAGAAAAGGGGTGGGAAAGGAGAGAAACAGAGAGAAGATGGGAGAGAAACCATTTCATAATAATGCCTCAAAAGTTATTGCATCCCTTTTACATGGACTTCCACAAAAATTCGTACAAAAGTAAAAGCCAAAAACATTTAAGAATTTGCAGCCATTGTCTCCATCTTCTTCCTTCTTCAACTTGCCATTGGTTCTGGTTTCTGCAAAAAAGCTTCAGAAGCAACAGCTCCCTCAGAAGCACCAGCTACAACCTCTCTTTCGCTTCCACGTGGCTTGGTTGGCCTGTCTTGGGCGTTTAGTTCAGCAATGCAATCCCCAATTTGATCATGCCCTAAATCGCCAAAAACGACATCTCCAGCTACTAATGTCTTCAATTCGCCCCCAAATCCAGCTGAGCCCTTGATTGAACAGTCTAATTTAATGGCCTCGATCGCAAGGTCACCCTTCGAAGTCGCATTTTGGTCGGGAAACGCAACACTCCTTCCCCCTTTTTTGAGCCTTGTCCCCAAGGATCAAAACTAGGAAATCTGGAAGCCATTTCTCTGTAATCCTCCCAGGTGGCTTGGTCTGGAGAGGCATGAGACCAGTGGATTAGGACCTGGGGAACTCCAACATTGTTCCTTGGAATTAGCCTTCTAGCTAGGATACCCACAGGATAAACTTTTTAAATTTCGTCCTCAAAATTCTGGCAGGTCCACTGAAGGAAAATACTAAGCTCCAATCTTTTTCTTCAACAAGGATACATGGAATATAGGATGGATTTTGGTTCTAGGTGGCAAGGCAAGTTTGTAGGCCACCTTCCCTACCTTCTCTATCTCCTTGTAGGGGCCAACATACTTGGCAGACAACTTCAACTGCTTCTTGAGTGCAACAGAAGTTTGCCTGTAAAGTTGTGTTTGAGGAACACCTCATCTCCCACCTCAAATTCTCTCTCAGATCTCTTCTTGTCTGCATACAATTTCATCCTTTTCTGGGCTTGGTGCAAGTTATCCTTCAGTAGTTGGATCATCTTAATCCTCTCCTGCATCAGTTCTTCTACATCAGTGTGATGGTTTTGTAGATCAGGTCCAACAGATAGTTGATGGGGTGATAACCATATAGAGCCTCGAAAGGAGTAGCCTTCAAAACAGTGTGAAAATTGTTGTGCACTGCTTTGGCTTTTGATGGCACATGCATCTCAAATAATCCTCCAAACATTGGTTGACTCTCTGTGTCTGCCCAAGAAATGAGAGTACTTTGTCAACCTATCCACAATTACTAAGATAGAATCCTTGCCCTCGGAGTTAGTTAATCCTTCAATAAAATCCATGGAGATACATGACCAAGCCTGCTCAGGTATGGGCAAAGGCTGCAACAGTCCAGGGTAAGGCAAATTTCACATCCTTTCACCCAAGTTTGAACATCCTCCTTTAGAGTGGGCCAGTAGAACAATGGCTTGATTCTTTGGTAGTGCCATTAATCCCAGAATGCCCACCAAGTGCTGAGTCATGCAGAGATTTGATGATCTTATCTTTGATTCCCCCATGGCTCCCTACACATATCCTGCCTTCTTCCTTAGTAGTCCAGATTCATTGTTGTAGTTAGGGTAGGATAGTGTGTCAATGACCTTTGCTTGAATGACAATTTGAAACAGAGTTTTCCCTTCATAGATTGCTTGCAACTCCTGTACCCACAGAAGTATCTGAGTGGAAATAGCATTAGACTGAGACCCTATCCTGTCATGCTCCAGTATCATGCTTCAGCCTAGAGACAATGCATCTGCAGCCCTATTATCATTCCCCTTCTTGTATTGAACTTCGTACCTAGCTACCCACTTTTGCTGCAAAATAGAGTTAATTCTCTGATCTCGTATATCTTTTAGGCTCTTTTGATTAGTCCCTACGATGAAATGATTCCCTAGCAAGTAGTGCTTCCACTTTGTAACTGCTAGTAGGACAGCTATGAATTCCTTCTCATAAGTGGATAATCCCAGATTCTTGGTGGCCAAGGCTTTGCTCAGGTAGGCAATAGGTCTGCCCCCTTGCATAAGGATAGCTCCTATACCCCTTGCACAAGCATCTGTCTCAAGACTCTCAACTACAAAAGGTTGAGAAAATTCAGGCAGTGCTAACACTGGAGCACTAGTCATCACCTCCTTCAGTTTATTGAATGCTGATTCAGCTTCAAAGTTCCATAAGAATGCATCTTTCTTTAGTAAAGAGGTCAATGGTTTACTGATGACTCCATACGCTTTTATGAATTTTCTGTAATAACCTGTGAGTCCCAAGAAACCTCATAGGGCTTTTACAGAAGCAGGCACCGGCCAATCCTTTTACACTCCACCTTCTGGGGTCTGTTGCCACTCCTTCCACTGAGATTACATGCCTAAGGTAGTCCACATGCAACTGGGCAAAGGAACACTTGCTCTGTTTTGCATAAAGTTGGTGCTTTCTTAGTAACTCCAATACCTTTCTCAAGTGTAACATGTGTATACCCCATTCCTTGTTGTATACTAAAATGTCATCAAAGAGAACCAACACAAATTTAAGGCTCAAAAACATGATTCATCAGTGCTTGAAAAGTAGAGGGAGCGTTGCATAACCCAAAAGGCATCACCTCTAACTCATAATGCCCACTATGTGTGATAAAGCTGGTTTTGGGTTTGTCTTCCTTCTTCATTCTGACCTAAAAATATCCTGATCTCAAATTTATCTTTGAGAAATACTTTGCACCATGTAACTCATGCAATAGTTCATCAATAACAGGAATAGGAAAGTTATGTTTGACAGTGAGTTTGTTTAAGCACCTGTAGTCAACACATAGCCTCCAACCTCCATCTTTTTTCTTAACCAGCAGCACAGTGAGCAAATGAGCTTTGGATGGTTCTAATGATCCCACTCTCCAGCATCTCTTTCACCATATTTTCAATTTCAGTCTTTTGAAGGTATATCTGTAAGGGTGCTGTTTCTTGGGGATGGCATCTGGTAATAATTCGGTCTTAGGCTCCTGAAATATATCCTTGAACTGGTGGATTAGTTCAAGCAGCCTAGGATCCCTCTCACTTTGAGATGCAGCCTTTTTAGTTGCATAGAGCTCCCCCTTTACTCCACAGCTTCCTTTTCTCAGCAACCTGTTCAATGAGTATACTGAAAGTGTTCTCAGATCTGCCCTTTCAGCTGAAGCCTTCAAGATTACTTTCTTCCCTGCCTGAGTGATAGTAACTTGCAATTGATGAAAATCTAGTTCTATAGGGTTATTTCCACTAAGCCACTCACAGCCTAATATACAATCATAACCTCCTAGCTTCAGAACTCTCACAGGATGTGAGAACTCATGACCTTGTATCTCCCAGCAAAAAGTTGGGCAGAAGAGTTTACTTAGTACTCTTCCCCCATCTGCAATCCTGACCATCATAGGTGTGGTTGGTTCAAGTTTACATCCCAACACTTGAGCCACTTTTTCAACTACAAAACAGTGGGTACTGCCACTATCAATAAGGATGTGGATCTCCTTACCGTTCACTCTGCCATTAACTCTTTGAGTGCTGCTGTTGATGCTTCCACACATAGCATGAAATGAGACAGTAACATCTCCTCCTCCTTCTTCAGTAGGTCCTTCCAGTTGTTCTTCCCCTTCTTCATAAGCCTTAGCTTCTTCCTCACTCATCAACACATAAACATGTCTGATCCTACACCTATGTCCAGGTGTGTAAGGTTCATCACATTTGTAACAAAGGTTCTTTTCCTTCTGGATTTACTTGGGTTACTTTTCTGATGTTGGGTGGTCTTTCTAAGGATAGCATTTACCATGTTCTCTTGCTTTCTAGCCAGCACTATGGCCTTATTCAAAGTGGTTGGCTTGATAGTAGCAACATACCCTTTATCTGCTGCTTCAATGCACTTATATAACTTCATCATCAAGAAGGTCTCAACCACGTTCTTGTTGAATATGAGCATGTGAGCCTCTAACTTTTCAAACTTTTCCAAATAAGCATTCACAGTAGTTTCCTGATCTAGCATGTTAAACTCTGACACCACCCTTTCATAATCCAGGTCCTCAAACCTTTCCAACACAGCTAATATGAGCTCTGTCCACGAGGGCACTCCTCTCTTCGCAACATGCCCTTGTACCAAAGTTCAGCCTTACCTTGCATGTGGATGGCAACCAAATGAACCTTTTGATCCTCAGGGATGGGGATCATTTGAAAGTATCGCAGGCATGTCCTAATCCAGATCCTTGCTTCCTCACCATTGAAAAGAGGAAACTCCATCCTATGAATGGCATCATAACTTGCAGAGTTGGTTGAGGTTGGATCTTCAGCTCCAGTTGAATGTTGTGCAGTGACTCTGGAGGATGAACCTTTCTCTAAAGTTGGAGTGAGCCCATCTCCCAGTATGGATTTGTTCCGATTATAATGTTCTAATTGTTCCACAACACTCTGAAGCTGTTGTTGTATACTAACCATTGTATGCTCCATGTTCATTACAACAGCTTGCAGCCCATATTGGGTTTCATTTATCTGATCCAACCTAGCGTGCATTTGTTCTAAACTAGCTTGCCTTGCTTTCTCATCTATTAGCTTCAGTTCTGTTTTTCTTCGAAATTCTTGTGACTCGTTGAGTCTAGTTCCACAGCCATTTGTTTTCTTTCACAAGTCCAAGGATCGGCTGGCTCTGAGGCCAATTGTTATGGTCAGAGGAGTATTGCAGAATCATATACAGAAAAGGGGTGGGAAAGGAGAGAAACAGAAAGGAGATGGGAGAGAAACCAGACTTAATTCATTTTATAATAATGCCTCAAAAGTTTTTGCATCCCTTTTACGTGGAGTTCCACAAAAATTCATACAATAGTAAAACCCAAAAACATTTAAGAATTTGCAGCCATTGTCTCTAACTTCTTCCTTCTTCAGCACGCCTTTGGTTCTGGTTTCTGCAAAATGGCTTCAAAAGCAATCCCTCAGCCGCACCAGCTACAGCCTCTCTTTCACTTCCACGTGTCCCTTGGTTGGCCTGTCTTGGGCGTCCAATTCAGCAGTGCGATACCCAATTATTTCCCCAATTTGATTGTGCCCTAAATCGCCAAAAACAACGTCGTCAGCTACTAATGTCTTCAATTCTCCCCCAAATCAAGCTGAGCCCTTGATCGAACTGTCTAATTTAATGGCTCGATCTCAAGGTCACCCTCTGAAGTCGCATTTTGGCTGGGAAATGCGACAAGTTTGTGAAGTGCTTCGTTTGAGAATAACAGTTGATATGATCTTTTGCTTGACAGTTGACACTTGATAATCAATCTGATGTGGTGAACTAAAATTTATCATATGTTTAAACTAGCTTAAGCCTATTAATTACTTAGTGCGTAGAAAGGGAGATTTAGAGGCAAAGCTAGAGTTAGATGAGTTTGCTTTTTGGTTGTTGAAGGGCAGCAACTGGCTAGAACAGTGTTTGAAGAAATATGAAGAGGAAATGTAATATGAGTACATAAATGACAGGAAACAGACACTTGTTCTGATATATGAAGGATGTTTGATGATTAGGTGGGTCGCATAACTAGTACGTCCAAATAGTTTCTGATCAGATTATCTGTATGTTTTCTGATTTGGTGCTTCTTTGGTTATGGAATTCCAGTAATTCTCAGTCAATTTTAAGTCTCATTGGATCAGATGTGTTCATTCTACATCATTTTGTGTTCTTTCCATCTGAAGAAAGCACAGAAATTAATTCCTTTCTTGAGTTTGAAGGAGCTATATCAGACTTCGAATCAAAATGTCACACCTGAAAGAGGCAACAGATGGACTTTGAAACGTGTGAAGCAAATTCTTACAGTAATGCTTGGAGCTGTTTCAACATTTGGATCAAACTAAAATAATGTCTTTCGTAAACTTTCTAGTAATAGAGAATTACAGATAGCCTTCTCAGTGGTATCCATACAGAGTTGAAGTGGTAAAGTGATGCAAACTGATGAGAAATTTGTAAATTACTATGATGTGTACAATATACCATCTGAACATAAGGACTAATGTTCGCATTGTTGTTAAAATGAGGAAAAAAGAAAACTGGGGATTATGGTCTTGACTTTGTGTGTGCTCGCATTTTATGATCTTATCAATACTTTTTACTGAAAAAAATTCTTGATGTGAACACTTTTTCCAATAAGAGAGAATAAGAAAAGAGTATACCCCTTTCTCGAATTTGAAATCTATCTGTGTCCCATCATGTAGCAGTTTATGGATAGTCTTGGAATGCCTTGCAGGCATCCAACATGGCTCAACAAAGTTCTTGTACGAACTCTCGACTTCCTTTCTTCATAGTCGAGATACTTTCTTCAAGATTCCTTTTCCCTCTTTATTTCTTCTCCGAGATTGTAAACAATTTGACAAAGGAATTTTCTGTATACAGGGGTTTGTAGAGCCAGTCAAGTGGCTGAATTATTTCCAACTATATCTCCTGAGATTGTTGTTCGTGAGGCCAGGATAGAGGACTGCTGGGAAGTCACTGAGACGCACTGCAGTTGCTTCTTTCCTGAATATTCTTTTCCTCTAGATTTTGTCTTGAGAATGGACAGGCTCGTTGGAATGCTCTTTGGATTCTCAATACCAAAGGGCTGCCGAAGAACTTGCCTGGTTGCTGTAACTGGAAGTTCTGGTGAAGATTCATTCTTCGTGGGGAGTGATAATTTCAAAATTGGAGGTTTGGATGGAAAATTTAGTCTAAATAAAGGATATGTAGCTGGGATTCTGACTGTAGATACTGTAGCTGATTTTCTTCCAAGAAAAGGACCTCTTCGACAGAGAAGGTATGTATGGCTTCTCTTCCGATTTCTTTTTTCTCTCTTCCATAGTTATCTTCACATTGCTGATACTGTTCTTATGCGTAAGTTCCGTCATACTTATTTTCTCGTTCAGCAGTTTATGCAGCATAATTTAATTGGAAAAGTTAACTAGATTGTTTGCACTAGTACAATGGACAATTATAATGCCTTCACATTGAAGGATCGAATTACTATTTTAGTTCTGGTTTTTTCTGTTTGCATAGACGTGCCTGAAATGCACGTGCTGAAGTTATGTAATGATTTTGGACAGGACAGGAATTGCATATGTATCAAATGTAGCTGTTCGAGAAAGATTCCGTCGAAAGGGAATAGCAAAAAGACTAATAGCCAAAGCGGAGGCGAAAGCTAAAACTTGGGGATGCCGATCAATTGCATTACATTGTGACCTTAACAACCCAGGAGCCACGAAGTTATACATGAGCCAGGGCTTCAAATGCATTAAGGTGCCAGAAGGAGCAAACTGGCCTCAGCCAAGAACTTCTGCTGATGTGCAGTTCAACTTCATGATGAAGCTCCTTTAAATCCCTAACCAGGTACCTATTGTTAAGGAAAGTAAAAGATATCAAAATGACGCTTGAATACTGTGTAAATGAAAGTTGGATTTCACTTGTACATGTTGGGTTATAGACAGGCTGCAGATGTTAAATTGTAATTATTCTGGCCGTGGTGTTGTACTTTTTGTAATTATGGTAGTCTTCTTTTTATGGATGTAAAGGTAGCCAGATTTGTCAAGGATTTGAAATTCCTATTCATCTTCAA